>NW_024609880.1:11081663-11122189 GCF_016920785.2 Ixodes scapularis | reverse complement strand
AGTGAGAATGCAGTCGCTACAAACGTTTATCTACAAACGTTGGTCGCTGCAACCTGTAGTTTATAGTTGCGATGACTTCAAGCAGCTAGGCTGCCGTAGAGATAATTCCAGAGGGCGTAAATTTCCGCAACCAGCTGTCTACAAAGCAGCTGGTTGCGATCTTTCAATTCTTATAACCGTTTACACTGAAAAAAAACTGATGATGCTGTCCGAGCAGAAGCTTGATCCGTTTCAGCATGGTATTATGCGTGAACCACTGAAAGGGTACGGCTTAAAACTAGCCTGTTGGAATATCCAGAAAAACTGGGACTTTCGATTTGGATCGTCATTATAGGTGGATTACAGCGGCGTAGACTTTCCACTTTCCGGGTGGGGCAGGCTGAGTTCTTCCGGGGGGGGGGGGGGGGGGGGTGTTGCGCGTTATTTTTTTGCCAGAACTAGAGATTGAAGCTAACGAAAACACGCTGGAATTCCATTTTCCATGTATTGTGTCAATAAAGGCAACGTGCACATTCTTTTGTTTACATGCCGCTACTAGAAGCTCGTTACATGGCACGTAAACAGCGTCTCGGTAAGGATCATGGCCCGGGCCCGGGGAGGGCTCTGCCCCCCCTTGGATTTCACCAGGGGGGGCACGAGCCCCGTTGCCCCCCCATAGTCTACGCCTGTGGTGGATTAGATATTAGACTTGGTGAGGGCGTCGAGAACGAGAGCTTTCTCGAACAAAATACGACGGGGCAAGTTAGCTGACGTAGGTAAATGTTAAACATGATGATGTTGCCCAATCCTCGGGTAAAGTCTCCATCTTTAGCTTTCTCTGATGCTTATTGGGTAGTCAGAGGTTTCTGCTGGGGGAGTTTTGTCGACAGATGTTAAATTTTTCACGAGCACACGTATGGTGATAGACATCTCGGGGGCCGCTGTTGCGTTTGTTCTGAGAATTTCTTTACACACTGTTATATTTCAGCGTTTGTACGGCAACAGAGCGATTTAAAACCTGCAAATAAATCACGGATTGTCAATAGACCCTTTCCGAAATTCAGTCTGGCCACATTGATCACTATCATCATCTGTGGAACGGCATCTGTGCCATACGAATGGCGGCCTTCTAGTGACTGATAAAGGAAGACGTTGAAGATGCTCCTAAGCGGATATTGCGAGGCCTGTACGTTCGGGGGGTCAGTACGAAGCGAAGTAGGGCTGGAACACAAGAGCTACGTAAGCGTTTATTTCTAATTGCTCAGATTCAGTCAATCTGTCGTGGCACACAATCGGCTTTAAAGCACTTTGGTGTATAGAATTTTCTCGAGGCATTTCAGTGGGTTGGAGCTTTGTTCTGAATGCACGTTCTTGGTCACCATCGACCTGAAAGTGATCGAGAAAGAACTCACGCTGAACAATTCCTCGCGTGCCGTCGACTTGCGAAAGTGACGGTGCCGATACAAGTTCATTTCCGCCATTGATAGGGCAAAACCTAAACTGCTTTACGAACCACCAGATGGCACTGAATTTCTGAAAGGGTCTATTGCTTCCTTCGTGAAATAGCAGACGCTCACAATTCAAGCTCGCGTTTGATTTCGTGGCCCGCGGGACGCGATTGCTATCAGAAAATCCACTTTTTTTCCGCTCGGTTCCGCGACACATCGAAGCAGACGAACCCTCGTCGTCTGCTCCCGCTCCTCGCCGGCCCCACCGGAGCGAGGCATGACGGGATTGCATTTTGGCGCACTCCCGATTTTCTCGGTGCAGCGAGTGCACACACGCGTGGGGTGTCAGCGCTGAAACGAACTCGGAGAGTGCAACCACTCGTGGAGTGCCGGCCGAAACGAACCCGTTCCACGCTGCGAGTGGGCACGCGTGGGCACGAGTGCCGTGAAACGAACTCGCTATTAGATAGAAAATGACGTACCATCGCGATTCACACGATTACCAGCGACCTTCAAGTACGTAACGCGTTACTAGTGACGAGTTACTTCTACCTAGCTACTTTTTTCGGTAATGAGTAACCTGTTTAGTAACTTTTCCAAAAAAGGAACGAGTAACGTACTTAGTTACTTTTCAGGCCACGTAACGAGTAACGATATCTCGTTACTTTTGAGGAGTGACGTGTACAGCAACGTTTAAACAGCCTCGTTTGAATTCTAACCTCAGTACGCGTCTATTGTGACAAAGACAGATGGGAAACCCGAAAAACAACTAAACAGTATGAAAGTATATCGATGTTTATCGCCAACGCCAGTCAACCTCTACAGCTGGGAATATCCTTCACCCATAGAACACGGTAAGGTTATACTCTGTTTCACCTTGTGTTGAACCGCAGGAAAAGCTACAAGCGCGAGCTCCTTGCTGTATGGCACACCTCGGCGGCACAAGCTCTCGTGCACCAAGGGCAGCTGCCAACGCTATGAACTCGCGCTTCTAGCCTTCGCTGCGGTACAACATAAGGTGAAACGGAGTATAGCTGGTTACACCTTGTAGAATCGTGAACAGTCCGAATGAAAACCCGGAGGTTGCCAGCAAGGGAAGGCACAAAACCATTGTCAACTTCGAACTTTTGAGGCAGGGAGTACAAAATAAAGGGGGGGAATACCAGATTCACCAGCTCTTCCCGTAGCGCAACACTGCCGTTCATTCGAGCGTGTCAGTAGAACGACTCTTCAGCGTCGACGGAGATGTATTCTCTATGAAGTGGGGAAACGTAACTGATGAAAACTTCGAGAGGCAGCTACTGCTTAAGCGCAACGAAGAAAACAACAAACCACAAAACAAAAGCAGGTGTGTATTTGACTGTCAAAGTAACGAGAAAAGTAACTCGCTACTCTGCAGGTTTTTAAATCTACCCAAGCTAACATACACCTTCTGAATACTGGCGCTCTACCCTGTGGTCGGTTTGCCTTGCTGCATACCCGACCCGGAGGAATAACACGGAGCCGGCGGTTTCAACAACAAGAAACTACATTTAATGGGACATGGACGAGACGATTAACATGGTTACCAGCGGCGCCTGAGTCCAGGCAGCGACTCTGTGTGCGCCGCCTCTGATGCGCCTTATCAAGGCGGCGCACGCGATGTGCGCGTGGCTGGCGTGACGTCGCCGCCACGCGGGAAAAGTTCAGCACCCTTGCCTCGCAGTTGGGCAACTGGGCTGGGGAACCGTGTGGGCACCCTGGCAACTGGGCTGAGAAACCGCCAGGGTGCCCACACTTCGTGTGGGCACCCTGGCGGTTCCCCAGCCCAGTTGCTGGGGAACCGTGTGGGCACCCTGGCAACTGGGCTGGGGAACCGCCAGGGTGCCCACACTTCGTGTGGGCACCTTGGCGGTTCCCCAGCCCAGTTGCCCAACTGCGAGGCAAGGGTGCTGAACTTTTCCCGCGTGGCGGCGACGTCACGCCAGCCACGTGCACATCGCGTGCGCCGCCTTGATAAGGCGCATCAGAGGCGGCGCACACAGAGTCGCTGCCTGGACTCAGGCGCCGCTGGTAACCATGTTAATCGTCTCGTCCATGTCCCATTAAATGTAGTTTCTTGTTGTTGAAACCGTTGGCTCCGTGTTATTCCTCCGGGTCGGGTATGCAGCAAGGCAAACCGACCACAATGGCGCCCAACGTGGGGCGAAGTGTGGGCACCCTGGCGGTTCCCCAGCCCAGTTGCCCAACTGCGAGGCAAGGGTGCTGAACTTTTCCCGCGTGGCGGCGACGTCACGCCAGCCACGCGCACATCGCGTGCGCCGCCTTGATAAGGCGCATCAGAGGCGGCGCACACAGAGTCGCTGCCTGGACTCAGGCGCCGCTGGTAACCATGTTAATCGTCTCGTCCATGTCCCATTAAATGTAGTTTCTTGTTGTTGAAACCGTTGGCTCCGTGTTATTCCTCCGGGTCGGGTATGCAGCAAGGCAAACCGACCACAATGGCGTCCAACCGTGGTATGCTGCCCACTCGCAGGAATTTCACGGGGCTTGGTTTCTTCTTTCGGTAAGCCTTTTTCATATTCCCCGTGTTTCCTATCGTTGTTTCGTGCTTCCGTCACGTCCACGTTTGTTGTATTGGCGTGTTTCTGACTGTGTTTTTGTGACCGCGGCAATCGTTTTGCGCGCTTGTGTTGGGTTTTTGGGGGCGTTTCTTTTTTTGTGCTTGCAGGAATGCTTGCAGGACGCAGCGCCCGGATGAAAGTCTGGTCCGGTACGTTCGGGTAATGCAAGAGCTTTTCAAGAGGGTGGACCCGAAGTTACCGGAATCGGACAGAGTAGCTCGGGTCAGAAGACGGTGTCACCCCAGGTACCATGGCTACCTGATCAACCGCACCTTTGAGACCCTTGAAGAGCTAGCCCGGGGCGCCCGCCTCATCGAGGAAGCTCTTCATGCCAAGCGGAACTACGTGCCACCGCCACCAGCCAAGTACGCGCTCGAGCCGGCATGCGCATGGCGGGGCCCCGGGGCCTCCACGCAAGTGGACTGTCCGAACGAGACCTCCCTTCCCCACCACGTCAACCAGGAGTGTTGGCGTGGCATGCATGGTGATCTCCCGTGCGGGATAAGCGTATGTTCGCCTAACTCTCCCCGAGAGGTCTCCGGAGGTCACAGCGAGGCCCGTGAGGGTTTCGGGCGGGGGTCGCCACGACAGGTGGGAGGTCGTTGGCCGTGCCCTATCGCAAGCTGGGGCCCAACGGAGATCACCACCCAAGCGAACCATCTTCACCAGTCTGCTCCTGCAAGTGCTGGCGAAAACTGGCACGGTGCGGTCGCAAACCCGCAGCCCAGCAGCATTGACCCCCGCCGCAACGGAACAAGCCCTCCTGACAACAGCCAGCCGCAAGCCTGGTGGAGGCTTTCCCATAGTGGTTCCTTATCCGATCACTGGAGGCGGTCCGACGGGCACCTCGGTGTGGGTGACCTAAGCAGGCAACTGTCGTCGGACTGCTGCTACCACTGCGAGCAGCCCGGCCATCACCAAAACCAGTGTCCAAGACTTCTGGACACTACAAACAAGAGGTGACACGAGACGGCGGCAAAGGGCCGGAACCAGAACCAGGGAAACTACTACGGCCGGTGACGCTGAAACCAGACAGCCACTCGCCGACGGCCGTTGCAGTCCCTGGAAGCAGTGAGGCCGTGGCACAGATTCCATCGGTATGTCGAATCCAGCCCGAGCCTAATATCATTGAACCGCGCATGACGATTTCACTGCTCGATTTTCCCATTGCCGCACTTTTGGATTCCGGGGCCGCTATCTCGCTCATAGGGGATTTCATTTTCGAACTCAGCAAAGCAAAAAAGATAAGCCTCCGGGAGTGCGCAACCCGTTTGCAGCTAGCTTCTGGTACAGCGATAACAGCTGGAGGAGCCGTGAGGCTGCAGATTCGGTTTAATGGAAAGAAGCGGCGTCAGCGATTTCTTTATATGCCAGGACTTGTGGTACCCGTGATCTTGGGCTGAGATTTCATTACAGGCGAGCATGGAGCTCGACTTTTCTGGTGGTGGATACCGGCTGGGACAACAACCGGAGCTGACTCCGTTTACCAAACGGGAGGACTGCATACCTAACCCGACCACTGCAGCCCACTTCACCACGGTGCCAAACGTCTTGCCCGTCGGCGTTCCGGACCGTGATACCCCGCAAGCTACGTAAGCTTTTCATCCGATACATGCATGACTCTGCCTTGGCAGGACACAGCAGTGGGAGCAAGACTTACGAGAAGTTATCCCAAATTGCTACCTGGCCAGGCATGAGGCAGGATGTGCTCTGATATGCTCGTAGCTGTTCGGTGTGCCAGAAGGAAAAACCACGTGGTGGCCAGCCCCCTGGTCTCATGCAACCAATCGCGAGTCAAGAGTCCTTTGCAGATTTGTTGCTGTGACGTCATGGGCCCCTTCCCACGTAGTACCCGTGGCAATCAGTACCTATTCGTGGTAACCGACCACTTCACGAAGTGGGTTGGGTTATTCCCTTTGCGGAAGCTAGATTCGCAAAAAAATCTGGGAGTGTCTACTCGAAACATTCGCTAGGTTTGGCTTTTCTGCACAGCTTGTAAGCGATAATGCCTCCTATCTCACGAGTAAGGTGTTTATGGACGCATGCGCGGTACTGGGAATCAAGCACAAAAGAACTTCCCCGTACCACCCGCAAGCAAACATCACGGAAAGGGTAAATCGGAACCTTAAGATGATGCTAGGGGCCTACACCGAGCGCCACAGGGACTGGGACGCGAAACTGCCCGAGCTAGCATTCGCAACCCGTACGACCACTAATCGGTCAACGGGTCTCACTCCTGCTCAATTGAATTTCGGCAAGGAGCTTGCGTTCCCTCTTTTTAACAGTCTCCTTTCTACAGGGTCTGGGGGAAGGCTTCGCCCCTACGTGAAGTTCGCGGAGGACCTGCGAAAGCGCTTCTCGGATAACCTTCGAGAGGCCAGAGAAAATCTAGACGTCGCCCGGGTACAGCAGGCTGAACAGTACAACCGGGGGCGACGTGACTTGCAGTTCGAGATGGGAGATTTTGTACTCCGGCGTACTCACCCACGGAGTGACGCCGCTCGAGGCTTCGCAGCCTCCCTCGCCAACAGGGGGGAAGGTCCGTTTCGCGTGCGTGAAAAGTGCTCGCCACTCACTTACAAACTAGTTAACTGTGAGTCTAGTGAGGAAACCGGACCTGTTCATGTCACCGACCTTAAACGATTTTTCCAAGCAGAAGACGAAGATTCCTCGCAGGACCGGAACGACACTGACGGCAGTCCCGTTCCGGAAACCCCCTTGTCTCCACCAAGGCGGCGGTATAACCTGCGACGTCGGTGACACCAAAGAGAGAGGAACCTTTTTTTTTTTGTCTCCCTGGCCTCTCTCGCATTTTGGGGGTAGTTGTCTACTTCCACGGATCTGCCCCCTTTTCAAGAGAGGGGGGGAGAAGATTGTGTACCCACCTCAGATCCGTTATTTCAAACTTTCTGGAAGGGGTGCATGCGAAGATAACGTCAGGTTCAACCCTCAACTGAGCCCCATGTCGTCTGCTTCCTTGTTTTCTACGAAGCTGGCTCATGGACAACACCGTCGCCACACCCGCCATCTGAACGACACGGCGGCCGGTCTCATCGTGGACCGCGGCCACACAGGACGGAGCGGCAGCTGGCTCGGATCAAGGAGGACCACATGGAGAGCAGCCACCTGCTGGAGACGGTCCAGAGCAACAAGGTGGCCGCCAGCCGAGCCTTGAGCAAGGAGCTCAAACGACAAGCTGGAGCCGACCTAGCCGCTGCACTTACGCATAGCACGCGTCCACCAACTTGGCGAGCGCGACCTCCAAAGGGCCATCGCGCTCGTTCAACAGGAGCCAGGTCGGACTTGCAACGCCAGTCCGCCCAGCAGCGCCATCCACCCCCTGACGCCCACGACGTCGTTTCGGTCATCAACTTGATGAGCTTGAGGGGGGGGGGGGGGGGGGGGGGGGGGGGAAGTGTGGGCACCCTGGCGGTTCCCCAGTCCAGTTGCCCAACTGCGAGGCAAGGGTGCTGAACTTTTCCCGCGTGGCGGCGACGTCACGCCAGCCACGCGCACATCGCGTGCGCCGCCTTGATAAGGCGCATCAGAGGCGGCGCACACAGAGTCGCTGCCTGGACTCAGGCGCCGCTGGTAACCATGTTAATCGTCTCGTCCATGTCCCATTAAATGTAGTTTCTTGTTGTTGAAACCGTTGGCTCCGTGTTATTCCTCCGGGTCGGGTATGCAGCAAGGCAAACCGACCACAACCCTTCCCAGCATGCCGTGTATCTAGATGATGGCGATGGTAAAACAAACATTTACAATTTCCGCGCTTTCCAGTGACGTTGAAGACCGATTACTTGTATTAATTGCTGTATACGTGCGAAGCTTGCATTATAGTCTTAACTATGTACATAAAGAGCTGAATAGCTGGAATTTTATAAAAATTAAGTTTCGGAGGTTCACGCAGGTATGCTTCATAGGTATGCCAAGCATAGGGCATTCTAAGTAATGGCCCTGTGCAGCCTTCTATGCTTACCGGGCTGTGGATTCCGATTTGAGCAAGCGCAGTATAGTTTTCTTCGGCGAAGTATCGCGCGCCGAAGGCACATTCACCCCTAGTGATAAGCATCGGACCGATAAACCAACAGTCACTGGTCAGAGTTAGGTCCTGTTATTTAAGAGATGCAAGAAGTGGCGAGTTCCGAGAATCTTGTTATCACTCCGTAGCCAACGTGACTGCGACATTAGCCGACAGGAAAGTCGAAGAGCGAATCACGAAGCAAAAACCGCCAGGATAATGAGCCACGTCGCAACACCTTTCCAGCACCTATGCCATCCTGGCTAAATGTACCGAGCCATCGGGCTGGCAGCGCATGCGCAACGTACAGTGAACTGTGTCCTTTCCCATTGAAGCGCTGTCCTGAGGGCAGCCCAGCAACGGTTTCGATACTTTTTGTGCTCTTCAAACCATACCAAAGAGTTGCCAAGGAAGCGTTGTTCAGCTTCCCGCAGGAAAGCGCTGCCATATGGAATACACACCGTTCGCGTGCTCCGTAAAAACTTGGTGTGCACTGTACAATATTTAACAGAAGCGAGCTATTGCGCACGCCCAGGGCGCAACCCGTGGCACAGCAGACAAAAATGGCAGCTCACAGAAAGCGTTTTCTGAAGTCTATAGTCACACACACTGTCCACCGTAATTGCAGGTGGCAACAGCAGACGACACAGTTGGCGTACGAATACAGCGAGAGGCAGCGTCGTACCAACTTGTTTTTGAATAGGGGGCAAACCAGACCTCCCCCCCCCCCCCCCCCCCCCCCTGGTCGGGGGGCGGTGCCCTTGGTGTCCTTTGGGCGCCGCCGGACATTTGCCCTGCCCAGTAGCGGCTGTTTCAGGAGGGGCAAAACACATGACTTGCCTTGCCCCCCCCCCCCCCCCCCCCCACACACACACACACACTCTGAGAACTGGGGGGAAGGGGCAAGCGCCCCTTTGCCCCCCCCCCCCCCCCCCCCCCCCGGTTGGTACGCCGATGGCGAGAGGTAAACCTGACTTTAAATGGCGCCCGGTGTCTCGACTGTAAAGGGGCAAGCAACAACTACAACTGCTATCTCGATGCCTTCAACGCTCGTGCATCACGCCACCGACAGAAGTGGAGTCCGAGTCGGCATGCAAACACTATATCTCGGCTACCGAATCTTCCAACACGACGTTGCCATTTTTGGTGCCAGGTGCATTTACCCCATCTTGGATTGAAAGGTGTTTCGTGCCTAAAAGCACGATGAAAGGAAGCAACCACCGAAGCAACGGATCAATGGTTCTGCATGCGAAACGTGCATCGAAGCATTTCATGCCGATCCAGTGCAAAAGCTGCTCGAACCTATATATAGTCCAAATGACACTCTCTACAGGTGCGACAACAGACACTCACCGACAGATGTGCAATTCAATACTTGGCTTTGACGTCTCATCAGCGTTCATTGTGGGAACTTCTTGCTGAGCGGTTACGTTCTGCAGCACACACGTCGCACAGCCAGATTTCTTTTTTTCTCGGCAAGAAACAAGCAGGAGTGACCACCGGCATGACGCGACGACCTCACGTGCGAGCCACGCATTTCTGGTACAGCCTCGCTCTAGCCTTGTTCCCGTCCTGCTCCAGCGTATCCCAGCCGGCCCCAGAAGGGCCACGAGGTGCACGAAGGCGGCGTGGCGGTGGCCTCCGCACACAAAGGACCGTCGCCCCGCGCACGGGCGGTGCATCAGGCGTGCTGATTGCGGCGGCCGCGCGGTGTATTCCTGGCACATGCCGCGCCGCTGTCCCACGCCGGGGGCTTTCCCGAGGTTCCCACCCGGGCTCCGCCGACTCGCGACTAGTATTCGGCTCCCATTTGGAGCCCGGGTGTGGGCCGTGCCAAGTCTCGTTTTGGAGAGCGTCGCAACACCGGAGACCGCGAGCGCGCGCGAGCGTGTGTTTCGCACGGACCCTCGCCTTCGGGTTCACAGCTGTGCTGGTGCCTACTCGCCCCGACGCGCTCCAGCGAGACCCGCGCCCCCGCGGCGCGGACCCGCGAGGATCCCGGGTCCCGCGTGCGCGGCCTGCCGCCGACCAGTCGCTGACCAGCGCCGCGACGGCAGTCTCGAAGACCTGTCCTCTCCGGACAAGCCAGCGCCACGACGGCAATCTCGAAGACCTGCTTCCCCAGGACAGCGCCACGACGGCAGTCTTCAACACCTGTCCTTCCCGGACAGACCCATTCCACGACAGAAAGTGATTCCTTCACAGGGAGCGTGACCTTTGAATACCTGTCTTCACCGGACATTCATTGTGCGGGCAGTGCACAACCCCATCGGGGGACCAAAGCAGCCAGTGTAAGGTGGAGGCAACTGTATCGGCGTGGATCCGCGCGACCAGGTGCGTCTCCGAGCGGTTGAGTGCGGTGAGGTGGTCCGTTGAGGCGCCGGCGGTGTGCTTCGGGGTGTCCCATGTCCCGGTGGTCCCCGTGGCGGGTTCAGCAGACGAGGCTCGGAAGCCTTGCGGAGCGGTGTGTGGGCCCCGGTGACGGCTGAAGAGCGGCGGCCATGACGGTCAGCTACCAGTACGACGTGGCGTCCACTTCTTCGGGCGGCTTCATTCGGCTGCTCTTCAAGTGGAAAGGCAGCGTCTGGAAACTCGTGTACACAGAGCTGCTGCTGCTGACGAGCGCCTACGGCTTCCTGTCGCTCTTGTACAGGCACGCGCTCTCGGAGCCGCAGAAGAGGTATGCATCGTCACTATCAGGGAGACGCGGAGTGGATCGGGGGAAGCATGTTACGGGGAACCGAAGAACAGCCTCCCTCGTTCTTCGGTTCCAGTTGGTAGTCTGGAGAGCCCGTGCATGCGTAAAAGAATGTCCGTATTTGAATACGACGCAGTTGGCAACAAACATAAAGCAAAGTGGGCTCATGGTTCGAGCCCGGAGAGGAAGGGTAGATAGTTGTATGTAAACAAGACTGACGTTAGCATATTAAAGTAACTTGTATAAAAGCTTAGAAAGTGGGAGATTTGTTTGTTTCAAAGGATACCTGATGTATCCGCTGGAGATAAAAAAATTTAGTCACTGCAGTTTGACCGTTAGTCTGAAGTCTCTAACATGCCGCACGCAATAGTGATACGCGAACATACGCCGATACAACGCTTATCCAGATTGAAACGAACAGGAATGGGACCCTAACTGACCACGCCCTGGAATCTAAACTCTCGCGCTGGTGCAATTAGCATTTTGTCCACCATGCACGTATACAGGTTTGTCCCGGAGGCTATGCACACCCCAACAATCAAAAAAAAAAAAAAAAAAATTCAACGGTACTGTTTTTTTGGAAAACATATTCATATTCTGAAAGTAACCCGTCTCAAATCATTTTCCCAGAACAGCGAGTATATAGTTCCTTTCTCTGAAACGCGGTATTACAGCAGCCGTTAATTATCTTGCTAAGAAATCGCGGTAATTGTACAGAAGTCCGAGCAGCACGCGCTCGCTCTTTCTTTGCTCAGTTTTCTAAACAATTCGTCGTATGCAGCCACCTGGAATCGTTCAAAGTTTGCGTCTGGACACAAGGAATCCGGGCGGAAAAACACGGGGGAGAGCACTGCGATGCACTAACTCGTGCCGTTCGTTCGGAACAGGGGCCCTAAACTGGACACTTGGCGAGAAAGTCGGCGAGAAATCTGGCGGCCGTGATTGGCCAACGCAGCACTTGACCTTGGCGCCAGCCAATCATAGCCGCAGAATTTCTCGCGGACTTTTTCGCCAAGTGTCCAGGGCCCAGGGGCGTCTGCGATTCCGATGAAGCTAATCAAGCAGCATTGAATGTGCATCGTCACGGCGCTCCTTGTCCTTGTGGGTTTTCTATCATCGGCTAAAAGGAAAAAAAAAAAAAAAGCGCATGATAGCGACGCATTCAGTGTGCGTGATTGGACAGGCAGAAAGAAAACAAATTAAAACAGTTTTATGGTAATATTTTTCTGTTGCAACTGCGATAAATAAACGACTTACTCGTGTGAAGAATGTCATCAGGGACGGGTGTTTAGGTCATATATCCGAAGCCTTAAACGTATAAAACAATATATAAAACGCTTCGAAATATCTCGATAATAAAATTTCACCCAATATATACGTGAGAAAAACAAAAACAAATAAAACGACATCTATATTTGTCCCTTTCTCTTTCTCTCTTTCTACGCAAGAAGGAGCAGTGGTTTTGAAAAGAGTTATAGAACAACGCTGTTGTAAATATTTGAATCCAATTTCGGTAATTTTCTTTTAGGGCAGCGAAAAAGGAAAAAAAAAAAATCAAAATAATACATAATAATAAAACAAAAAAATGATAATTTTATATATTTCTGACTGTTTAGTCGATGAGAACACGGGTTTTTGACTGTTGGATGGAGTCTGGTGCGAATGCAACGTCTTCTGTAGCTGTTACTTTCCCGCACAACACCTCGGAGAGCCAATCACCGCAACTTACGGAGGCAGCTCAGGGAATGACGATGCCGATACATATGTTTACCAAGAAATGCAGTCTGAGTTGTGACATTAAGCAATGCAAGCGTGACGTTTTGCATTCACAACTCAGTCTGCGTTTTTTGGTCTAAACATATGTTTCGGCATGGTCACTCGCTGAGCTGCCTCCAAAAGTTGCGGTGATTGGCTATCAGAGTGTTGTGCAAGAAAGCAGACGTACGCGCTTTTTTTCAGAGTGATATACTCGGGATCCAATCCCACGCGTCGTGCCCCAGAAATGACGACTGCCAATGATGCTTGGTGGAGTTTTGAAGAGGGACTGTTGTACGCGCGAATATTAAGTTATTTGCGCTGAATAGGTTTGATAAGAGTGGAACCCGCCACAGCGTAAACTCTCATTCCTACATCAGAACGCGACGTAAAACTCTACACAGTTTCGCAACTCCTTTAACGTTCACTTACCGCGCATATCACTTTCTCGCTCACTTCCATTCTCTCTCTCTCTTTGTTTTTCTTTCACCGTTTGTGACACGTGACGCGACACTCAAATGAATGTTATTCCGCCGTTTCCCACGTCGCGCCACGCGTGTATATCGCCCGTGTCTTAGCAAAACAAATATTGCGCAATCACGCTTTCGGTGTGATGGAGACGGAGTGGTGCCGTTGAGCGACGCCGATGCTCACGCGGAACGGAGGACATCTGCAGATTCCAGGGCTGCCTGTTTATGTTCCAATAGCTTCTAGAGCACAATTCAGAGAATGTGTGCGTCGTGTGTCTTAAGCGTATATATACCGGCAATCGCTGCTGGGAAAACACAAGGGACGCATATGTCTAGAATGAATTCTGGAACAACACCATGTTGTAGTTCAGTCATCAGTGCCCTGCTCCGCCATGTCCTTGCAAGTGCTGCACAAAGCATCTGAATCGTGCCTTTGCGATATTAGCAAGTTTTTTAATAGCGTGCTCAAAGCTTTGCGTATGGTACAGGGCAGGGCTATTCAGGCTTGAAAAGATTCAAATAAACCAAACCCTCTTTAAAAACAAACAAACAAACAAACAAACAAACAAACAAACAAACAAACAAACAAACAAACACACGACTATCGTAATTTATGTCGCAAAACACAAAAAAAAACACGTAGTAGTTGGATATCAGTCAGAGATTTAACTACTTTTACTATAATGTCAACAAACAAGCGTTGTCAATTGATTTATTTATTGCTTCTATGCATTTACCAAGTTTGCCTCTTATTATCTCTTTCGGCACGTTGCTTGATGATTATATAAGAAACCATTGGATGTACGACCGCGCGAGCTATTGCTTGAACAAAAATCTGGAGCTGCGAACGCAGCAAGGCAACACACGAACAAGGTGATCAAGCCAGCATGTGACTTTCGCTCTGGTGGCCTTGGCTAAATACACCTACGCCTCTTAAACATGCAGAAGTCAGTCCGAGCAGAAGCTCCGCTCCACTAGTTTGTCAAATTTTCTGTGAGATTTCTGTGGTAGAGGTTTTATGCATTGACCGTTTTTTTTCCCGTTTTGGCAAACTATAGTTACGCCTCAGTTCGCTGCTAGCGAAATCAAGAAGGTTCTGTAAAGACATTAAATTTCAACAAATGAGACAGGCTGTGAAATAGGCCCCTCACTACGTGAGCGCACTTTCAGCGTACGTGGTAGGTTAAAGACACCAGGCTAGCAGGTAAATGCGCAGGCTAAATTTCTATTCTTTAGTATAAACCTGTGCCGTCGTACCCGAAAGGCAGACATACTGCATGTGGTGCCTAAACACATCGTCTATTTATTTTAATTTTTGCGTACACTGTTTGATTTCTGAAGCCGCCGTTTTATGCACAACATTCATACAAATCAGATGTGGTAGTAAACACGAGAAACCGCACAAAACCACTCGTAACATTTTTATATATAACTTACAAACATAAACTTTTTAGACGTATATGTTATGTAATGACTGGTCCGGGCGCACCGTCTGGACTTTGTACAGAGCGCCGTATCCTAATGAGGGGTTCAACGCTTTCGCGGTCATCTCCAGGTTAGAAGGGCGTGCAACCTTTCAGCGATCTTCGGCATCTTGTTCTGCCCACTCTGCAGAATCGAGGTAACGCGGAGGCGGGTTTAAACATGGCCGATATTGTGGTAAGGTGACAATTGAGTTATTGTGGCAAACATTATGCACCGAAAGAGAGGTGTGAATTGTTAATAGAGATGATCGTGTCGTGCCAGTACCGACCGAAAACCAGTTCCAACATCGGCCAAACGTCAAGTTTTGCACCACGGTCCGATATTCGGCAGGTATTGGCCTACCGCCTTTTGGAAACGGATCAGACTTTCACACGGGTATCGGTGCGATATAGTGCGGGTGTCTGTACGGATCGGCCCGGGTTATCGGCCGGGCGTCGTGTAAGTCTGCTTTCTATAGGCCTTTGCATATCAATTGTTGCATAGCAATAACATGCACGGACAAATAAAGGTGTTTTAGATCGCTCCGAGATGTTTATTAAAGGGCTATCATGACACACAGCCTATTCCAGGCACATTTACGAAAGTGATACTTCTCCGTAAAACGTAAAGCAAATTATTAAATATAATTAACACGGTTTTCGTGCCAATCAAAGCTCTTAAATCAAACACGAAGGACCGTGGAGATTGAGAGGAAAGCAGGACTGCTCTCAGAAGCATGCTTGCAGTGCACTTCCTACTAAAACAGCGATATCATGCGATCCAGGATAGATGCATAATCTCGACTCAGGCAGCACAAAGCAACGCAAAGACAAAGTCGAGAAAGAAGGTCGCCCAAATTCAACGGAAGACTCGAGGTCACGAAAGAGCAGTTTTTTTCTTCTTTTATTGAAGACGGTTTAACAAACACAGCAGAACAATACAGTGGGCTCCAAATAAGAAAACGGCCATTACCGAAAAGTGGGCATGGGCGTATTCTGGCTGTTTACGACGAAAAAGCACGATCGCGTCCATAACGCACAAAAGCTACAAAACAATGAAGAGCGCATTTCGAAACCCGTACCTACGTGGCCCCCGAACCGTCACCATAATTTGACAAACGGCGAAGACTAGGTAATGTGTTTCAATCGGTTACTAATCGTGGAAAGAAAGAAAGTGTGTAAGCCTGGACTCGAGAGTGGCGTTCAATGGTCGTTTTTGAGTGCGGATATCTAGTATTAGTTATGTTTGAAAAGGGTATGCACTTCTCCTTTGGTACTTTATGGACCCGTTGATCATTAGAAAAAGTGTTTTGAGGTGGGCTAGCTTTCTTCTAGTTTTCAGAAGTCTTAAATCAGTTTGAAGCGTTAGCTTTGTTGGGGAACGATTTCGGCAGATTTTGTTAAATATAAACCTGAGGGCTTTTCTTTGAATCATCTCTAATTTGTTTATATTATGTTACGTAAAGAGATCCCATACAATGGAGGCTTATTCGATAATTAGACGAATATGTACTTTATAAGCGATCAATTGTGTTGAGGAAGGAGCACCCGACAAGATTCACTTAAATTAGGAAAACTTCCTGTATGCTCTTTTTTATTATATATTCAATGTGATTGTCCCATTTTAACTGAGTAAAAAGAAATTAGACCTAGGTATTTATATTGAGTCACTCTGCTAAGTACGTGCCCCGGCAATTCGTAAGTAAATTGAACGGACATTTATTATGTGAGATAGTCAGGCTTACACATTCCTTTTGTTTAATACCATTTGCCAATTACTGCACCGACTCTCTTCTTTTCTAGATTATAGTTTAAATCTACCTTATCGTCACGTGTTTTACTTTAAAGTATAATATGCAGTCATCTGCGAACAAATATATGCGATTATTGAGAGTTTTTTGACGATGTCGTAAATAAGCAATAATAATAATATAGGTGCCAAAACTGCCTCCTGGGACACACCTGAGGTTACGGGCAACATAGTGAAGACGTTATTCTTGTATATGACATACAGCCGCCTTCCCTTTAAGTTAACATTCAAACCATTTTAGCAGGGAGTCCGGTTTAAGAGCATTTTGTAATTAAGCTAAAAGTTTGTCGTAGAATACCGTATCAAATGCTCTTGCTAGGTCTAGGAATATGACTTCAATCTGGGAGCGTTCGTTTATGCACTTGCTAAATTCTTGATTCTTTTTCCCAGCAGTTGCGTTACTGCGGAAAGCCATTTCCTAAAACCATGTTGTCCTTTTGTTATGATGAGAGTGATTTTCAAAATGTGTGAGTTTAGAGTATGTTCTAGTACTTCACAGCATCGGGAGGACAACAATATTGGCCGGTAGCTTTTAACGCCTGTTTCTTTTCCAGGTTTCAGAAAAGGAATACTTTTGTTCTAAGAGCTTTTACATCGCCGCTCAGCCCATGCCAGTAGGTCCGCTAGCCAAGCACTAAAATAACGACACGTACACCATGGATTAGAAATAGAAGGTAGTTGAAAGCCAGAGTCGTGTATATCTTTATTACAGCCTATCCAGATAAGTGTCCGTGTTGTGTAAACCGCAAAGGTACTTCGCGTCAAATTTTACCCGTGTCCATACGTTTCGGCGACAATGCTTTCGGCCACAGTTCTTTTTTTTCCTGCAAAAAAACAAAAACAAAATATAGCGCTTTGAAGCAAAAAAAAAAAAAAAAATATATTTGCACTGTAAGCAATATTTTGACAAACAGGAAAATACAAAACAAAACAACAAAAAAAACGAATCGATACGCTTTTAAACTGTTTTGTGTTTTTTGGAGTGACGTGGAGGAAATAATTGAACGTGTCCTTATAATATTTAGGCCATGACCATCGACGCAATTCAGTCGCTGTCGAAGGTCTTTCGGGCAGTTGAATTACGCTAAATGCAAACAGGCGAATTTTGTTTGTAGGTCCCTAATTTTGTGTTGGAAATCATTGTATTAAAAAAAAATTGAATACACTAATCTGCACTAATGGCTTTTCGCAGAGCCTCCTGCGGGATATTAGGGCAGGATATTTGGTAATATTTACTGTGGCATTTCGTCGCCTATTTTTGTAATTATTCGTATATTAGTAAATGTTTTCGCGTGACATATATGATGTCAAACAGAAGTTGCGATTTCGAATGTTGTGTTTATTTTATTAGCGTACATAACTGGAAGACAGTAAAATAGTTATAAATAGATAGGGATTTTTATGGTATAAGAACACTACCAGTAACTGATCTAAATAACAAAAAAATAAAAACGGAAACAAAAAATTTAAGTACATTGCCTTTCATTAAAGAAAGATGCTGATAAAATCTGATATATGTCCGTGTGGCATCAATGCACGCGCTAAATCTTTTCTTGATTTCGCCTATCAAACATTTTTCACGTCTCTTACTGAAGGCGAGAAGTAATAGAATTTTATAAGTTGACATATTTGTAATGTTAATCCGGCGTAGAAAAAGTCTGTAACCTTACTTTTCGAGTACTGAAAGGTATGTAGACACTCAGCAGCATATCAACTTGTTTCTGAGTGTGGGGGGGGGGGGGAGCAAACCAGACCCCCCCCCCCCTCCGATCTTCCGCCCCTTGGCCGAGGGGCGGCAGAGTGTCGAACCGGAACCGAACTGAACCAAAAACCGAAACCGAGCCAGACGTTAACGGAACCGAACTATTCGCCGCCATCTTGGAACTGAACCGAAAAAAATATAACGGTAACCGGTTCAAAACGGTTCAAGGTGATTTGTTTAAATTATAAAATGAATGTTCGAGAAGTAAAAATTGGCAGCTGTATTTCTATGTAGTGATCAAATTGTGATATACCTAACTGCAATGTATGAAAAATTGTGGGTTCTCGTGGCGCTTTTGTATTGCCACTACGATCAATCGCGTGTCACGTCGTCAGGTCCATAGAGTTATTATAATGCACGCTAGAGGTTCAACTGGCGCTAGTGTCTATGCGACTTCCGTGACGCAAATTGAAGCAAACAGCAACCAGTCTACTTTTGGGGTGCTCCTGTGCATTCCTGTGGGAAAACGCGCGTGCATTTTGTCTCTTCGCAGAAAATAACACGGAACGCTTTGGTTATTTGGGTCGTACCGAATAACATGTACCTTGATTAACACTGTATAACTGTAATTGCTTTAGTTAGCGCATTTTTCTTCATCAGTGAACGATCTTTAACTTCTCTATATTTAAGTCCCAAACGTGTGTTTTGCAGCAGATGTGTAAAAACAAGCGACGATTCAAAACAAAATTACAATCGAAACGAATATAGAGTGTGTTCAAGGCTCGCCAGCATTCCGATGACGCTTGCATATTGATAATATGCGAGTATGCGAGTCCTGTCACTATATGAAAATGATCCCGTCGTGCATGAGCGGATAAAAACCTTCAAAACGTAGAGAATAAAGCCCGTGGGCTATGAAAGGCCTCTCTTCGTATTGCTTTCTCTGCCGGGCAGCTTTTATTGCGCGCTTGTTCTCAAAGATATCGAGCACGCGTGTGATATTTTGAACGTAGAACAAGCAGCTTCGCTCAGGGCAGAAAGAATAAAGCGGTACTTACTTATTTAAAATCAGAATAGATTGCGTGGACTTCAATTTATTTTCATCGTACATGCACTGCGAGTTACTGATCCAGTGTTACTCCGTAGTTCTTGTCGCCGCTCTCGATTTTCCAGATTCGTTTAGCATGTATGTATATCCCCCATGCTGGAAATCGCCGACAATGCGTTCGCGCTAACAGTGTCCGACAGTGCACATAAATACACATAGGAAGCCGTTTTAGCACCATTTTTAATGCGATAAATTCGAAACAAAAACGCCGTAACTGAGCAATTCTTTCGTTGGCCTGACTGAGAAATGTTCCAAGCTACCTAGTACGTACGAATTATTTCGGATATTTGCTCCTATGATCGAGCGCAGAGAGAAAATGCACTCACTCTTTCCCGTAGAAATGCATTACCGGAAGTCGGTTTTGGACTGGTTGCTGTCTGCTTCAATTTGCGTCAGAACACTAGCGCCACTTGAACCTCTAGCGTACATTATAATAACTCTATGGTCAGGTCACGTCATGGTGTCAAAATATGCTGGCAAATAATGTAACGTCACGTGTCCTTGTGACGTAGGCGCGTGACTCACCACGTCAAGTCGACTTAAATTGAGTACGTCACTTCAGCGGAAATTTCCCCGCTGAATTTAGATGGAAATATTTTTTGCTAATTTTAGAGGGAAGTTTTTCCCGCTAAATTTAGCGGGGGATGTTTTCCGCTAAATATAGCAGGGAAATTTTCCCACTAAACTTAGCGGGGGACAATTTTCCGCTAAGTTTAGCGGGAAATGTTTTCCGCTAAATTTAGCGGGAAATTTTCCCCGCTAAAGGAAGCAGGCGGAACGCTGGAGACAGGAGGAGGTTTCCCTCGTTCTTTTCCAGCGTTCCGTCTGCTTCTTCCTTTTTCTCGCCCTACCTTCTTGAGTTGCAACGGACTATAGGTGAAAAAAGAAAAAAAGCTGCGAGTACGTAGCTTTTTTCCAGCCCCCTAGTCCCAAATGTAATTGTTTGTGACTTAATAAACTGATTGATTGATTGATTGATTGATTAGCGTTGTTAACACCGTACGGTGCTAACAACGTGACGTCACATGCCATTACCACTTACTACTCCTCACCTCGAGTCACGTGACATCGTGACGTACTCGATTGTCATGAGCCCGAGTCGAGTGCTCGGGTTCTTGACAACGAGCATCGCCAAACATTCGTGTTGGCTCGTGTTCAATCAAAGATAAGAATAGCTGAACTCTTACACCGGCAGTATACAATGAGCGTCAGATCCTATCGCCTCTTGTTCTAATGGCGAGTTGAGGAGGGGAAAGCTATTTCCTTCCTTTATTTTTTCTGCGTCTGCCATCGAGCGGAGAGAAAAACTAATGAGTGTTTTTGCAAGCTATCAACGTCAGGGGTTAGCTCTTAGTGGTGTTTACTGAAAGCACAAAAATTGTTGCATGAACCATTTTATATGTACACATCATTGAGGCAGCCAAATATGTTCTCGTGGTTGCTGAACTATCTCATGAAAGTTGACCTCGAAAATAGATGCATTCAAAGGACTAAATATGGCTTATTAATCTGACGATATATAAAACTACAAGTGTGTATGGCAGGGATACCTGAAAACACGATTCTAGTGGCCTTAGAGGCAGCCGCTCAAATTCTCGTAGTTTTGTTTAAACTTCACAATTTTGGGGTGCAAAATAAGAGCAATGGAGGATTACTGTTAACAAATGACAAAAATATAATTGTATAACTTGCACCCCCAAACAAAGGAGGGAGTCCCTCAGAAATAAAAAAATAAAGTATTCTCTGGAGGAGCATCGTCAAATGAAAAGGGGTAAGGAAGGGAGGGGGGGAGGGTTAAAAACATACATCGTTGTAAAGGTTCTTCTGCTCCACATCTTGGGCTCAGACGAGACAGCGCGATCCTGTAAAACTTCTTCGTTTGAAAAATCACTCCTGCTAGAAAGCGCGTTCTCGTGGTGCCAGACGCTCGCGCTGTTCCTCACGACGCTGGACCAAGAAAGAATAACTTTGGTTTCTCAATACATTAGTTGCACTGAGCGCGAACCTTTTGCAGCGTGCATTGTGCACCACGGGATTTGATTTTCTCAGCAAAAAGAAATTTCTGACCACTAACATATAGTGCGATGATGTCACGTGCAAACCATGTTAAAAAGTTCCGTTTTCTGATTAAATCTGATGTTCTCAACGCAATACTCGGTTTCACTTTAAGTGTGAGCGTAGCAGGAGCTAAAAGAGCGAGGTCCGGGCTTTCAGCGTCCAAGTACGCGCGCTCCTGCAGTGCAAGCACTGGTCAGGACCAGATTCTCGCGCTTGTAACATCGGCTGCAACTGAACCTGAAGGGGTCTTGCAAAAAGTTTCTCGCCTTTTTTTTTTAATTTGCATCGAGTTCGCTCTAACTAGCGAGAGACTATTGTAACACAGTAAACATAAAATAAAAAAAGTCTGACGTATTTTTACCTTAATAGGCGAAATAAGTTCAGAATGTGGAGCACATTTTGTTTTGTTGATGACGTACTTGGTCAGAACCAATAGAGAACCCAAACGAAAGGAGCGTGCAACAACCATGCGCCATCTTCCTAAATGTTGGAAATTAACATCCAATTACGAAGATGTGAACACCCCACAAATTTACGGGTGTTCCAAGTAAAAATCTGAGTGAGAGTTACGTGCTTGAAGGGATCAGAAGGGGTCACGTGCGTCTATTCAGCCAGTCCTTCCTCTAGAATTCTTTGTCGTCATTCCATGACGCTCTCTAGACCAGGGGGTGGCCAAGCTGCGGCTCTTCGCGTGTTAAAGTGCGGTTCGCGGCTCTTTCCCCTTCCTCCCCTCCCCTCCCCTCCCCTCCCCTCCCCCCCCCCCCCCCCCCCCCCCTGACAAGAAAAATTAAACAGAACGCGTTTTAACTTGAAAGATAGGCTGCGGTTTAGTAGTCTTGTGCTACTGCTACCTTACGTATAATTGGACTGCTTATGACTGGGATAGATTGAAAGTGGTTCGAGTTTCGTTTATTGCTCTAAAAAAAACCTTGTCCCCCTCCCTCCTCCCCCCCCCCCCCCCCCCCCTCTGCTCTTTGAAGTTTCGTGGTTTTGTTTGCGGCTCTTAGGCCGGATCAGCCTGGCCACCCCTGCTCTAGACCAATGTCGCCACTGAAAGCTCGTGTATGACACTCATAGGCAGGCCTTTCGAATCAGCATTTGGTTTTCTTCGTTCCTTTGTAGTGCCCCTCTAAGCTGAAAAGAAGTATAGCAAAAGGGGTTGTCCAAATTGTAACGTTGTGCAGTATGCATAGCATTCTCGCGATGATATGCGGCAGCCTAATAAAATGTCAGAGCGCTTGTGACTGATAAAGCATAGAGTTGTTAAATGAGGCCCCAAAACAAGTACACGTAAAACCGAATATAACTTTAGCCTCCCGAGACAGTATTCTGCGAAGTTTCGAGCTCGTGCAAGCCGATGTCCGAATGTGATTTAAATTAGAAATATATTGTCTGTTCTCCGCGCTTCTTATGTGTAATTAGGAACGTCATTGAACCCATCTTTATTAGAGAAATACGGACCATAACCAACCAAGTCCTAAACGGTTAGGGGCACGACGTCTCTAAACCGATTTGGTTTTTTCATTAGGGGCGACAATTTGCACGTGGAGAGCTGCAGCGTCGATTCCATCTACGGTGCGTCGTTTGCTTCCTTCGCCCATGTAGACACTCACTATCACGGGGACGACTGGCTTTATTTTTTTCTTTCGCTAAAATAAGTGCAAAAAACGTTAGGAGCTACAAAATAAAGGGGCCGCACAAATTTGCTTCAACCGGACCATCGTAACTGTTCTGTCCTGTTTCACATACGCAAAGCAATTTCGTCGCGACCCCCGCGGACGCGCAGAGTCTATATGTAGACCTTTTCAAAAATCGCCTTCTGAGCATGCGCTGTTGCTCTGCTGTGCGGTATATCAGACGCCGGAAATGCGTCCAGAGCTCAGTGACTCAGCATTTTTCGCATGGGTGATAAGCGATGGAAAGGCCTATGAGGAATATAACATCTGGAGAATACATCTTCCGCAAAGACAGACCTCATTTGAGAGAGAGAGAGGGGGGGGGGGGGGGGGAATCGTCATCGCAGTGAAAAATGTGCTCTCATCTCACGCCCTCAAAATCAACTCCGAACTTGAGATTATGTGGGTTTTTGTGTCAAACTAGTGTGTTCCTACCTTATTGGATTGTGTTAACGTCCACCATCTTTCTCTGGGCAGTTTAGAGAGAAACTAACCGAGAGCATAAACTGTGTAATCAGTAGTCTTCCCTAGGGTGCCTTCATGTGAAGGCACTCTAGTCTTCCCAAAACCCCAGTCGTGTTGGCCGGAGACTAACTATCTAGGGCAAGTGGAGTGACTGTTCGCTTCGCACAGGCTGCCGTGATTCATCTGAGTGCCGAGAGTGTTTTTTAAATCAGTAAGTCGTGCAACCTCACTCAAATGGTTTTAAATCCTACACGAGGTGATTCTGTCCATTGACGTCAGGGGCGGATCCAAGGGGGGGGGGGGGGGGAGGCGACGGGGGCGGCCGCCCCCTTCCCCCCCCCTCCCAAACGAGGTCGATCCAACCCCTCCCCCTTCTCGGACGGCAATTTGACATGGGTGGACCCGCCGGTGCACAAGAAAGATAGGGAGAATAGTATCCTTACAAGTTCCCCCCTCAAAAAAAAAAAAACAACAACAACAACAAACAAACAAACAAAACAAAACAAAGCAAGAGAAACAAAACGGAGTTTTGGATCCGTCCCTGATTGACGTGCTCTTTTCCTCTTCCTAAATGTATTTCTGTTCGCCATATCTTAGAAACCATTAGCGACCATGACGCCGTTCTTATCAAGTCTACATCCTCTCCGGCTCAGAGAAATAACGTTAGAAAAACGTTTCCAAACTTTTCGAAGGTGGACGCCAATAAGCTGCAATGCTCTTTTGACTCTTTCTCGAGCGAATACCTACAACTCTTCGATACTCGTCCTGTGTCTGATATCTGGAAGCTACTTAACGATAAAATAACTGAAATTGCCAAGGAGTATGTTCCGGTGGATTTCATTTATAAGAACTTAACAAGTGCTTGGTTTAGAAACTACAATAAAAAAGGGTTGAAGAGAAGTAAACGGTTATTCTCTTCAGCCAAGTCAAGAAACACTCTTGTCTTGTGGTCTAAATACAAGGAAAACGCAAAAACAGGTGACGTCACAGCTTTACATATATGAAAGCAGCAGCTTTTATATATGTAAAGTATTATATGTATAAATTTAACTTTGGCAAAGAATCTCACCAAAATTGTAATGTAACCCATTAGTGTATGTCATAGTGATCCCAAAGCCATCATCACTACCGTTTCAAAATCATGTATATACTGTAAATAAACAATAGGTAAAGTGCTTTTGTGTGTCTCTTTATGAATCATTTGTGGTGGTGCTGGCCACCTTCACAAAGTGAAATGGCTCACAATTTTGGCCATGTCCTGATTCATAAATTTTAATTTACTGATTTTTGATCTCTAGAAATAAAACAAATAGTAAATGCAAATTTCTAAATCACGACTAAAATTGTGAGCCATTCCACTTTGTGAAGGGGTTGGCAAGCGAAACTGTAGAGATAAAAATGAGTAAATTCGAATTGCTAAAACGACCTGACTGAAATTGTGAGCCATTCCACAATGTGAATGTGGTTTGCTAGCGAAACTGTAGAGCACCACCTCAAATGATTCACCAAGAGACACACAAAAGCACTTTACCAAATGTTTATTTACAGTATATATACATCATCTTAAAACGGTAGTGATGATTGCTTTGTGATTACTATAATATACACTAATGGGTTTCATTACAACTTTTGTGAGATTCTTTGCTAAAGTTACATCTATCCATATAATGCTTTACTGCTTTTATATATGTAAAGCAGTGACGTCACCTGACTCGAGTTGGGGAAGGCCCATTGTTCTTGGATGTATCTCCATTATCACACGTTCCGGCGTCTTTTCTTATCAAAATGCATATCGAGGTGACGGGACGTATAGGCGTTTTCACACAATGGAGCGCTTTTACAAGCAATTTCTGACTTGTTTTTGCCCACTGATACCAAAAATGCATGGAACCTTTGCCATATACATCTTCACTTTAATATGTTACTTCCTAAGAGAAGAAATTTCTGGCTAGTGGTCTCACCTAGCCAACATAACCCCTCACTCGATCTCCACGACAGCAGTGGAACCATTTTGTCATGTCGTAACTCATCATCCATATTTAACTCGTTCTCTATTGCGGTATTCACGGACGAGCAATTTACACTACCGCAGGCAGTGTTCAGTGCCAGCACGAGCATGGATGACATATCATTTACATCATGTGGAATAGCAAACGTCATCGAATATGTGTGTGCAAATTCGGCTTGTGGGACGATAACATCACCTCGAATTTTCATGCAATAACTAAAGACAAAATATCAATTCGTTTATGTAGCCTTTTTCAAGCCTCACTTGATTTGTCACAATTACTTCTAACTTGGGAAGTTGCAAAAGTCATTCCGGTATATAAACGGGGGAACCGCAACAACTCTTTAAATTACAAACCCATCTTTCTGACAGTATTTGATGTAAACTATTCGAACATGTCATCTACACTCAGGTCATGGACTACCTTAACAACTTCAACTGTCTTTACCCTCACCAACACGGCTTTCGCAAACATCTTTCTTATACAAAACTTGAAAGTATAAAACAGAGAGAACGAGGACGGGAACAGGACATCTTATGATAGTGGGTTATTCGAATTCGTAACAGATCTACATGATAACGTTTACTACTCTTGTATGACGGACTCAATTTTCATTGATTTCCCTAAACCATTTGGTACTGTTCCTCATCAACGCTTACTTCTAAAACTTCCTGAATTAAACATAACTGCCGAAGTCATCAGTTGGATTTCATCATTTCTCACAAATCGTAAGCAGTCTGTATCTATAGAAAACCGTCCTCACCCACCACTAAAGTTCGATCCGGAGTTCCACAAGGTAGTAGTTCTACTTTTGTTTCTCATCTATATGAACGACTTACCTTCACTAATTTCTTCATCAGCCAGTCGTTTTGCTGATGACTTTGTACTGTACCGCCGAATTTCCAATCCTAACGATTCAGAGCTCTTTCAACACGACATTGACATTTTGGTTGAATGGTGGTTATCGATTGGCGAATGAACACCAATGTTACTAAAACCAAGCTAAATTCCTTCAATTCATCATAACAAGATACTGCCTTCTATTCAATTTCTTGTGATCCCATTTTATCTACTCAGTCGTACAAGTAAGTACCTAGGTATCACTCTTACCGAAGATCGAACCTGGAAGGCTCATATCGAAAACATTGTTAACTCATCATTAAGAACTCTGGTATTTCTTAGAAGGCATTTATACGTTGCACAACTGGACGAGAAACTTACTGAATGTAAAACCCTCGTTAGATCAAAACTTCAATTGGCTAGTTTCGTAAGAGCCCCTCATTAACTTCATCTCATTAATAGATTATAATTAATTTAAAATAAGGCCGTTCGTTTCATTAATTGAAACTACTGTACGAAAACCAGTGTTTCTCAACTAAAGGTTATTTATGACGTACTCCTCTTGAATCTTGCTTAACAGTCGCTCACCCTTACCCTTTTTCAAAAGTTTTATTGCAACATGCCATCGTTCATGCTCAATCTCTATAAGCCTGCCTCATACAATTCTTTGCGTCACGATCATTTCTTAAAACGTGAGCCCATAGTCGGTCGCACTAATAGATACAAATTCTCTCGTCTTGTTCTGTGTATTAAAAATGAAATTCTTTCCCAAACAACATAGTCACTGAACACAGCGAAATCACATTCTGCGAAAAATCGTTGGCTTTGGTACTGTGTTCAACGCCATGTATGCTTGCGCTTTCAAAAAAGTGCGGTCTGTGCTCCCAGTTCTGTCGTGCTCGGTTTTATAAACTTTGTTCTAAAATATGTAGAATCTTTTTTTATTTATGTTATATTTTTTATTGTCTTTGTAACTTCGCATTTGTTTGTATTTTTCAACCCCCCCCCCCCTATAATAGGTTCAAACGAACGTCTTTTGGCATTGGCGACGACGCTATCTCTTCGGATACGCAAAGCTTTTGTGCGCGCTATTTTGAAGCTCGATATTGTCGATTATTGGAAAAATAAACAGGTTACGGTTCGCAAAGTGCCCAATTTCCCCTGACGTCGCCGCCTTAAAGGAAAACAAAATAAACAAAGGTATTGGTTTTGTTAAATCTTGACAAAGCACAACTAATAAAACGTTCAAGATAAAGGCTTGCGCTCCTCTTTGGACCTCGCCTGAACATGTACTTGGTGGGAAAAAACCAAAAGGATCCCGCATTTTGGAAAGTTAGCCCGCGAAAATTTAGTTACAAAAGCTGAAAGAGCCTTGCGAGAAAAAAAAATGAGCTGATTTTATAACAGTATTTTTGCACACGAGACTGATAAACCATCTCAATGCGAAAGCGGTTTACCTGTCCCTTTTTACCTTCTTTTTTTCTTCCTTCTTTCAAAATCCACTTGGTCATCCTTGGCATAACCAAACCACCCACACAAACATCCCACAATAACGACGAAGTGGAATAAATAAAATTCCAGAAAACGAAAAAAAAAAAATGAAAAAAAATGTTGCAGTACTTTTTTCTAGCCTTTTTTTTTTCTTTCGCAACTAAAGTCATAGGCTACTCATCGCCGGTCTACACAGAAATGGGCTGCTTGCGGTTCGGACGAGATGCCAGGGTTTCAGAGTTGGTCGTTACCCATTTCAACCAATATAAGCGATTTTAGGAAATTTTCAGTGGGCAAGCGGTAACTGACGAGGCCCACGAATATGTGGAGAGGAATGGCGTCAACTACAGGGGATGGGCCCCATTATCCCATTGAAACAGTCGAATTAAGGCTCCCGCGCAGGAGCGATCGCGCGGCCTTTAAAGTGTGTGCGTGAATAAGGACGGTTCCTCGAGGCGCTAGTCCTGTTGCGCACCTCACGGCGTTTGCCTGGAATTCGAGCGAATCTTCGACACATTCGTTCCATGGCCGAGGCGGTGCCGTTCACACGTCTTTCTTCTTCCACCGGTGCACAGACTACGCATATTTCAAAGTTAAAGGGACCATAATATGATTTTTTTGAACTTCTTCCTTTTTAGCTTTAATGCTCAGCTCAAAAACGAAATGAGATACCAGGTGGTCGCGACGTGCTTGGGCACCGGATACGATGACTCCAAGTGTCCACCATGAAACTTTTCATTCGCAAGTGCTGAGAAGTGAGGTCACGGCACTCATTGGACACGAAAGCGAATCCAAATATTCGTCGACGGATTGACTGTTGACGACGCATACGTCCGAGTGACGAAGCGCTTGTGTCCAAAGCGTGAGCTGGGTTCTGCTGACGTGCTTGGGCACTGCGGATGTATCGCAGTGAAAAGGTGGAGAGCTATGGAAGGAGAGGAGGTACGAAATGGGCCGCCATATTTCCAAGGTTTTGTTCCGAAAATAAGGTTTTGGGCTTCCTACCCTCGTGTGCTAGGTTTCTTTTGGCGTACTAAACAATATGCGATTAGTACAGCTCCAATTTATCCCAGCCCAAAATTCATTTCATGGAGGCTTACGCAGTGTAGACTATAGCAAGGTGTGCACTGTACAATGTAGTTTTGAAGATTTATTCGTTATGAGCGCGGTTGTCAGCCAGTGCAATTGCCGAGATCATTCTGTTTCGCGTTCGGGATTATTCAGCAAACAAAAAAAGGTTGATTGTCGTATGTCGCTTTCGCCCGCGATGCCCTAACACGGGACGGGACACTCAAGCTAGCTGCCTTCAAGTGGGCAATGTACGAGGTGTGGCTATTAAATAACCAAACTCATATTTAAAGAGACAGAAAAAGATACACAATTGTCATGTTTTAGTGCCATAGGTCATCAAGCGATAAGCCCTTCATGAGCTTCGTTGTTTTTGCCTTCACAGCATAAACAGAGTTAAACCTAGTTCCTTTCAACCCATACTTGATCTTGGGGAATAGAAAGAAGTCAGATGGGGCCAGGTCAGGTTAGAACGGCGGTGGCTCCAACACGGTGATGCTATGCTGAGTCAGGAACGACATGACTGAAAAGGCTTTGTGTGCTAGCACGTTGTCTTGATGAATGAATGATTCATGAATTGTTCCTCCACATTTCAAGCTATATCGCTCCTGGCTCAGCATAGCATCACCGTATCGAGGCATCCGCTGAACTCACCTTACCTAGCCCCGTCTGACTTTTTCCTATACCGCAAGATCAAGTCTGGGTTGAAAGGACCGAGGTTTGACTCTGTTGATGCTGTGAAGGCAAAAACGACGGTGCCCATAAAGGTGTTATCACCTGATATGATGACCTACAGCACTGCTTTCAGCAATGAAAGATTCGCATTGAGCGGTGTAGGGACCCGGGAGGGGAGTAAGAGACAACATTGCAATTTGTAATTCTTCTGAATAAATATATATTTTTTAAGAAGTTTTGTTTTTTACTAGCCACAGCTCGTAGATCTATCTTGATCGTGATGGCACAAACTACCAATGTTTGCGGTTGAAAAATCATTGCTATAGATAAATAAGTGACTGTGGAACCTCTTACCAACCGCGATCAAGATGCCCATGAGAAGAAAATTAAAAAAAAAGCTTTCAAGCTCCTTTTTAGTTGTGTTGAAACAACATGAATTGTAAAATAAAAAAAAAATTAGAAAAAAATCTTTTCTGCTTGCCTCCCATTTAACGGAAAAAACTCTTCGCTAAATTTAGCGGAAAAAGCTCTTCACTAAATTTAGCGGGAAATATTTTCCGATAGATTTAGCGGATAATTTTTTCGTGCTAAATTTGGCGGGGAATATTTTCCGCTAAATTTGACGGGGAAAGTTTCCGCTAGATCTTGCGGGGAATTTTTTTTCTCTAAATTTAGCGTGGATTCCCGCGAAATTTAGAGAAAAGTTTCTGCTAAACTTCGCGGGGAAAATTTTCCGCTAGATTTAGCGGGGAAAATTTTGCGCTAAATTTAGCGCGGAAATTTACCCATCATGCATCGCGTGGTTACGCCGACGCCGACGCCGATCAAGCCGGAAACGGGCGCCTATGAGCTGCGCTCGAAAAGATTGGTGGTTTTACGTGTTAAACCAACGATGGGTATCTGGCACGCTTCAGCCGAGGACTGCGGATTAATTTCGACCACCTGATGATCTTGGGACGTGAAACCGAAATGATTGTTACACGACGGAATACTGCCCTCTGTTGGCATTTGTGGAATCCTAAAACCTCAACGTCGCGGCAAACTGGAAAAAGCACAACCATAAAAACGCGCAGTGACGTTGCACTTTCGACGCTGTTTAAGTGGCTTGTCGGCTCGTAGTGTTGGCTTCGCTCCGTCGTTCGCTATCTTATGGAATGACTTGCACGGTCCTCGGTGCAGTTGTTCCGCCATTGTGCAGTGGTTCTGCACCTTCTAATATTCAACACGTCAATTTCGAAAGGAGTTTGTAAGTTTTGCGAGGTTACGGGCACTTCGGCCGGGATTCGAACCGACCACCTGGAGATCAGTAAGCCTGCGCTTTGCCTCGGAGCCATCGAGGCTTTTTTTTTCTCTATTGCATGGAAAACATAGAGCCACGGATGCGGACGATTTTAAATTTAGTCATTTTATAAGATTAGACTACCCAGATATTTTGGGCAGCTGTTGATTTAAAGTTATTTCATTTACTCCAAAACCTCCAGCAATTTCGTACGATCAGGAGCCCAAACTTAATGCAGTCAAAAAAACTTTTCACCTGTGCAACAAGTTCAGTGAAACATTGTGGCGCTGAGCTTGGTTTCTCAGCTGCGCGGAGTACATCCATTCGTGAGATTTCAAAGAGCGATCAAATTCAATGCCATGAATATATCAACCGGAACACTTTCGTGTTTTGCGACAGGAAGAGAACGAATAGATTATGCATTTATGTTGACGTCTATTTTTAATGTTCGCTTTAGCACGTCCCGGATACGACTGCGTCCCAGCAGTCTATGAACACATCCTCAATTGTTTTGGGCTGTTTGCACAGCAAGCAGTTTACGCCCCACAGTACAACCATGTCTCTTAGATGTAACCAAACTACAACAGGCAAAGCGGCACTACGCAGCTGAAAAAAAAAAAAAAGAAAGATTCCGCTGCAAGTGATATACACATCTTTTTTACACGCACAAGGACATCATCCCCAGGTATGTTCGCGAATAAAGATCTGTACAAACGAGCTGTAAAGAAACTGTCAATCAGGTCCCGAATAAACTTTTTTCAGGTGACGGTAAACAAGTACTCTCGCGAATGATGCACCATCGAAAAATCCAATACGTTAACCATATTCTTTTACAAACCCAGCCTTCCTGGCTGAAGGACCGATGAAAGAGGGCACTAAAATAGACAGCAAATGAGGTGTAGCTCTAGTCTGAAGCACAACTCGCAAGAGGGGATGCGTTTCATTTCACAGAAAAGGAAACCACGAGACAATCTGCCGGACGAACAAGTGGGACGAACTGAATCCTCCGTTTGAAATTCGCCGAAAGAAGTGCTCACAATATAAGACCTGCATTACATGCCAGAGTTTAGCAAAAGAAAACATTGCAAAGTGGGACTCTGGTGAATATTGACAGGTCGCGTCCTCAACCTTTTGTTGCACGATCCCTTAAATCGTTGGTAACACTTTCACAGTACCCAGTGTTAGCTTACATGTATTGTAACAGGGCGCCATGTTATTTACTCGTCACACATTGCCGTCTTAATCCATTAAAGAAATATATATATATATATAGATCGCACTCGCCTGCCCATTGCCATTACACCTATCGACATTGATAACTGCACCTTGTCACTACAGAACACAGAAATGTCGTCTGTATATGCTAGAAGTTTTGTTTCTATATCAGCAATCGGAAAACCTTTTACTCTTTCTTAAAAAATAACGATCAAATAAAAGGGATCCAAGAGAAAACAAAAAGGCGACGTTGGGCAGCTTTGCCGCACCGATGAAAAAAACAAACAAAAAACGTTGATGATGGAAGTCGGTGAGTTATTTATAACTAGCTTTGTCGCGCAATCTTTATACGATATTTTAAGTCCTTATTTCATTGTTTTTCCGGATGTTAGCATGGTCTAAAACCTATCAAACTAAATCATCCCGTACGAAAATGTCAGATATGGCCCTGATATATGTTATATATGGCCATATATATGATAATATAAAGAGTCAAATATGGCCATATAACGCTATATATGGGAGCAAATACGGCCAGATATCGCCATATAGTTGGGAAAATACTGCCGTATGTGGCCATATAAGTTCGTGCAAATTTGGCGTGCAAACGCAGCCATATATCGCTGTATAAAAGTTCAAATACAGCCATATTTAGGCCGGCCAAGACATATATGGGTAAAAATATATCCCCTGATGATGATATATGGGCCGGATTCGGTCGTGCAAACAAAAAGTCATATGTACTCGCCAAGACGCTAGTTGATTTATCTATATCGCATGAGTCTCACTGAATTGGTTAACTGTTGTTAACATCCTTAAAGTGAAGTTATTCCAGATATTTGGACCAATTAATCAATTGCACATTTTGAAGATTGAGAGACAGATGAAATTTGGTTGTATGTTTGACGTGTGACAATATGACGAAGTGCATAAGATCGGAAAGCGAGTTAATCAAATAATGGATTTTAGATCGCCGCTCTTAGGCACCCGTTTCCGCGTTAAGAGGTGGCGGCGTCACCGTCAACGTCCGTGTAACCGCCCCGCTAAACTTAGCGGGCGATTGAATTGGTGCTTATGTCACGTGACGTCAAATTTCCTGCAAAATCTAGCAGTGAAACGAATTTTATTCATGTTTCCCCTCTAAATTTAGTGGGGAAACACAAACCGTTAGCTTACTGAAGATGCAAGATGCTACTTCGTCGTCCCAAATGCTTTTCCCTTCGAACGGCTGCAAAGCCGTTGCGCCCGGAGTACCATACGCAGAATCTTTCAAAAACCGTTCGCGCAGCATCGCAACCTTCCGTTTGTGAACGCTGCGATTCATCCGTGTTGAAAGTCGGAGTATGTGCTGTCCGTGGTGGTCTTTTATGTCTAACTCTTGCGAAAAAAAACAACTGAAATTTAAAAACGCGATTCTAACAGTGTACACATAATTTTAAATTTATTGGTAATAAATATATATATTTGTGTGTGTGTGTGTGTGTGTATATATATATATATATATCTATTTATTTGTGGACATCGTGCACAAAAAATAGTCGCGCTTATTTTTTAAATTAGAGTAATAATGTGGGTTATACAGCGTAAAACACAGTAGCTTCAAACTGGCATCGTTTTGGGTCACTTTCGGGCTGGACAGATTCTTTGGAAGTTCAAAAGCTTTACTTCATAGAGCTGTCCTGTTCACCCGGTATTGACCGCAGGGTAGACACCATGCATGTTTTAGGCCAATCGTGTCTCCGGTTAGGGTCACGGGACTACAGCCTAGAAGCTGGTAATAAGGTAGAAAACGGCACCTGCCTGGAGCCCAAAGCCACACATAGCATTCACTGCACTATCAACCTTGGGTACAAGTGACAGATGCGCTCGTTGTGGTCATTGATGCCCCAGAAGGTAGGCCTTTTGTGTGTGCACTTCCGTTTTAACCTTTCCTTCTCTCCTTTTCTCTCACTTCCTAAGCTGAAAGCGTGGTAGATGTTTGCTGCTTGCCGAACCAATCAGCCGTGGCCTTTTCATCGCTTGACTCCGCTCTCTGTGCGCAGGAAATGGCAAAAGCGTGGTCGCGTGGTGGGACGGATGACGCATTAGCCACTGGCAATATCGGAATGCCTGCTTGCGCATACAGACCTAGTTTGGCGTATAGCACGCCCTGCGTGGCTGCTGTAGATTGTGCTTGTGTAGTACATGGTATCTCGTTCGAAAAGTCCTACCCGTATGTGGGCAAAAGCAATTTCTTCAAAGAAGCCCAAGATTTTTTTTTTTGTGATATGTTTAGTGTTCGGGTTTACAAATGACAGCTTGTGCTACATCGTGTTGAATCTTCACGGGCATCTTCCTTCTCGTTTTTGTGTTTGAGTGGATCTGCCGTGCCCGTGTGGACATATATTTCGGATTACATCTTTCAAGCCCGGTAGTTTGAACGTAAGTGCGCTGCAACCTGCTTCGAGACAATTGATCGTTTTCCTACAGGTACTCTTACAAATTACCTCCAGAATTAGGCCGTATCTATCTCCTGGCAGCCGGGAGAATAATTTCCACAATATTCTACCAGCAGTCACCAGCCCTCCGTTTCGTGATAACACTTCCACAGCCACCTTCTCGTGGATACACGTTTCATGGACACACGTTTCGTCGACATTAGCGTTTCATCGACATTCGTTACGTGAATGTCGATAATCCTGCATTCCCTGGAAAATAAGTTGAGCGAAATTAGGACTGGCGTAAAGCGCCGCTCATGTAAGAATTAATAAAAGTTGGTACATGCTCAATGTCCAATTGGTACTTTTCTTATGCCGATGAGAAGTCGCTTTTGTAAATTTTGTAGAAAATAACAATATATATAAAGGTTGCCTTATTTGATTGGGGCATATATCTGGCCTTATATTGGAGGCAGATATGCCCCTATTTGGCAGACCAAGATATGGATATATAAAAATTGGACATATCTGCCAGATATGCCTTATATAAACAAATGTTCTTTATATGACAAGATATGCCCAATTTTTCATATAACCATATTTTTATATAAGTCCAGATATGCCATTTTTTGTAAGGAATGGCACACCCTGTCAAATGCCTTGGTTTGATTTATTTGCACCATCGCCACAGGATTTCCTTCGTCTAACGAGCATTCAAAAATAGCCCGTGTGACATGTACGTACGATCGTATGGATAGACCTGGTGCTAATACCACATGTTTGGTGCTCACTGACCGGTCCGCAGATTACACGTTGTATTCGTTTAGCTAAGATCCTCGCAAAACATTTATAACCGGCTTTAAAGAGAGAGTATAGTTGCACCCGGAGAGAAAGTTGTCTGCATCTTGCGCAGGGGTTGCGGTGACATCAGAACGATGCCGATTTCTGATTGGCTTTGATTGGATACTAGATGCCTTAAGGTCTATCCGTTATTTTTTTCAATCAGCCAACAAGGGCTTGGCGTTCTCACACCAACGTAACCCCTGTGCAAGAAAGAATCAGACGAACCTGCGCTCCGCATACACATTGGCACGCGTTCCTACACTCGCGTCATTGGATTTAAAAATTAGAATTTGTGTGCAACCGAAGAAAAGACGGAGGTAACGTTTTACATTAATGCGTCAATAAGTTAAATGAGAAGAGGAGACGTTAGCGCACATTCTCTGGCATATCGCGTCCTCCAAAAAGTTGCTTGTAATGCTCGACGAAAGTAGGATTGATTATATCTTTATCTTTGGTCATAACGCCACAATGCTGAATGCCAAAATATTTTTATCAAGTGCGTACTTTCTTTCGTCGGCCACGGCAGGGCTAGTGGATTTTTTCCCCGAAAGGGAGCTTCTGCTCCCTTGATTGGACTACCGCACCAGGATAACGCATAGAAAATATAGTGCTACGTAAAGAGTGGCCACTCGAGCCGCTTCGTGGCCCAGGAGTTAGGGACTCTACTGGCCGTTAGTAGGCGCAACAGTGCCACTTATTCTGAACATTTATCAGATATGTAATATTAATAAATAATTTTGTTGTTTAGAGTAAACTTTTAAAATTATTACGAACTTTTTCAAAAACGACTTCAACGGCTGTGGCTACGGCTGCGGCGCGACGGTTGGCTTCGGAGTCGTGGACTTGACGGAGGGCGGATACTTCGACTGCTTGGTCTGTATCCCTTGCCTCGTTGCGTGGGTTGAGTTGGTTCCGCGGCTTGTTGTCTCGTGCGGGTTTCTAGTCATTCTTCCGTTGCGGTCATGGTATACGGTATACGTAAGAAGTATCGTGACTGTAGCTTCTTTGTTGACGGACATTTGCATTGGCTCACTGAATTTAGAAGCCACTGGGCCAGATTGTTCTTCTATTGTTGCTGTATTAGTCACATGGTCATATGTGCAAGCGCTTTTCATGGAAATTGGACGGTGATTACTTTAAATGCTTTCCATTATATTGCATTGGTCGCTGTAAGTCTAGCTGTAATACAGTACATTTTATTATGTACTGTATGACACGTTATTCATACATTTCGCGTGTGTATTCTTATTTTTGTAATGTATGAATAACACACATCACTCATCGTCTACGGAGTTGATGTTTGTTTTACTTGTCATAGTTACAAAAATATATACGTTTGTTTGTCAATCCCTAGTGCCGTCCCATGTCGTCCCTTCAAGAGCACAAATGTGAAAATATCCTTTTCGGTGTGCGTTCAGTTTGATTTATATGTAGCGCTGGATGACTTTTCTTCTGCAGTACAATTAAGGTATGCACTTATGAAACAATTCTACTTTAAACAAAAACCATGCTAGTTACAATAACACTGACTCGTTAAACGAGAGGGCGCATGCTACTGCCCATACAAAAATACCGCCACAATTCGCCTTGAATCCATTCATTCATCTGGCCAGCGGTTACTGCGTGTATTCATCCATTTAACACTCAACTAAGGACTTACTGGCCGCTGGGTGCGCTCGCTGACACTGAATTGGGCCGCTGGGGTCTATGGAAGTGTCCACTCTTTACGTAGTACTATATTTCTTTATGGATAACGTTCTTCGCAAGAGCTGCTTAATTTCGCTTGTGTCTTTTTAATCGCTGAAAAAATGAGAACCATGCTGTTCTTGTTCCTTCTTGATCAAATGCTACGTCATCATTATTTCTCCTTGTCTTTTAGGAAACTTTAAAAGAGATGACCTTTCTATAGCTCGGCGATTTGACTTCTTGCTTAAAGTATTCCCACCGCTTTCTCTTTAACACCCACATCAGGGTGATCTCGGGAGCGGCCCGAATTTTTGTTTCCAGAATCAGACGTCGTTGCGAAATAAAAAAAGTGCACTTGTCTCGTCCTCGCCCTTCGTGTTTTTATTCTTTCAGCTTCCTGCTGCATTTCAGAAGTGAAGAGCACGTGCGTACAGCTTTGAGCGGCGCTCAAGCTGCGCGAGTGCACGGTCGTCGATAGCTTTGGCCTCAGAGCCACAAAAAGTAACTTCAAGCAAATAATACCCGGTGCGCGCCATTTGCTTGACACTTAGCGTGGCTGAAGTCGGTTTACAGGAATACTGAGAATTCTTTGCCGCCAAGAGATTGGGTTTGAGCAATCGGAAAGGCTGTATGTACGACGTAGTGATGCCATGGCCACGTGTAGTACTTCGCCACCGCGCGCCTTCCTTTCACTTTCAAGAGGTGACCGAGGAGCGAGCTATCCCAGAGTCACTCTATCCCAGCCCAGTTTGGCACCATGCTCTCAGTACTGGTGTGACCCTGATGGCTTGCAGAGTCCGCCCGATACACCTCAGCTGTTCACTGGCCCTTCTTCTTTTATGCATTTGTAAATTGCACGGACTATTGCCTCCCTCTGCCCGAGCACGCAAACTATACTCGAAGCTCAATTATGGTGGTCTAGCCTACCGCATCTCTATTTTATCATAAGTGCGAGTGAAGTTGAAGACACTAGCGCAGTGTTTTTGTTGCCTGCACCGACGTCACACCAGGCGTCATTGAGACTCTGGTGGCCTTGCTGCTGAGCACATACCACATTTTGTACCACTGAATTCCTTTTAATGTCAAGAACAAGTTGGGATGGACACCAGCATGATGCAATGACATTACTTGCAAGCCATGTATACCGTCAACTCAGCCGAACCTGTGTCTCCCTGTATTTTTAGATTTGCGACGCCGTAGACTTTCACGGTTCTCACGGGATCGCTCTCTTTGGTCAACGCAACAAATGCTAAAAACAGCACTGCGTTTCAACACAAATTGATGATGAAATGCTGTATAAACCTTTCCAGAAGAGGGTTTTTGGCCGTTGCCATTTGCAGCGCTCAGGCGTATAACATGCACGTGATTCGCTCGCTTTGTGAAGCGACTAATATGCGTGCTGGGCTGTTAAATTTGCATGCTGGGCTGTTGATTTCTAAACATTTGATTGGTGTATGGGGGGGGGGGGGGGCATTCACTGGTGGCCATAGCTGAGGGTATAGCTTCTGAGCATGTGCTGACAGCGAGCTTCCAAAGTACTTTTGCATTGCGCATTCCACACCGATAAGATGGGCAGTCCCTGTGAGCATGCCCATTTAAGAGTGCATCCAAACACTGCATCCAGTGAGTGCCCTCTGTAGACTGAGCTCTCATGCTGCTGAGATATGCATGCTTTTTGCAAACGCAAGATGTTCCAAAAAATGGCCAAGATGTCAAGCGGGCGATACAAGCCTGGGGAAACCAAACCTGCACTCGGAGCTAAATTACCCTAACAAAATTCACGCTTGGCGTTTTTTTTCAGTACCGACAACCACTGTTGTGTGAACATTCGAGGCACATTCCACAAGGAAATGCTGCTCCGCCATTTGCTTCCAAAGGCCGCACAAGGCAATGGCATTGTGCATTAGCGCATTAGATGATACATGTTTGTGAAACAATCTCAAGCACATCAGGGGCGTTACTGAGAGCATGTGAACTTTCGGTTTGACCTTGGGGTTCCTGGAGCACAAGGTCACATGGCATGTTCTTATCGCTGGATGGAGACATTGCGGCGTTGAGACATTGCACATTGCCATGGCATCACTACGTAATACATTTGTCGCCTTAGTGCAGCGCAGCCGACAGAAATCGCACACGGAACATTCTCCGGCAAAACTGATCTCAATGACGTCTGGCAAACGACGCATGCTGCGAGCTGCTGTCCGTGCAAGCTCGCGAAAACGACAACGGCAAATTCTCTGGTTTAGGGCATTTGGTGCTGGTGTCGTTATCTTACTGAACATATTAAGAGTGACACTATCGAAAAATGTCCTGTCAAGTTTATTTACACAAACATGGAAATACCACAACATTTCGTCTCATCATCACGGTCTTAAAATTAGGATAGGAGACACCTCCAGTGTGTACACCCAAGCATTTTGTCACGCTTGTTTCTAAGTAATTTTAATTTCAAAATTGCCTCAAAATGCAGTAAAAATGCACTAAAACTATCCAAGTAGTTCAATTTCAGAAAGGAAAAGTTTAAGGAGTGTACATCTTTTATTACATCTTTATAATGAGCCTACAAGAGAATCAACATTCTCGTGCATTCCTGAAACTCAGGTTTGCATAGCGAAATTTGCTCATTGAGCGATGAACGGATGAATCTCCTTAAAAAAAAAAAAACCTAAAAAGAAAATTTTAAAAATTTGATTGGGACACATGTGTCAAAGAAATAATTTTACGCAAAAAAAAAAAAAAAAGGAAGATCAGATCAATCGTGACGGCGCGAGACGCGATTTAGTCGGTAGTCACTTCCTTTCCACTTGTGTTCTCTCTCGGCATTTCGGGCACTTGGAGGAGAGGTGGAACGGCTTCGCCTTCACGTTGAGTTGGAGAGAGCGAATTAGCGTCTCGTTGAGCGAATGACCATTCCGTGACGTCATGGACCTTGCGCGCAGAATTCGAAATAAATATCTCGCCGTCAATATTGCTTTAAATTTTTTTTCGTGTAAGTTTTATTTTTTGACACGCGTGTCCCAACCAGACTGTATAAAAACACAGTTTTCTTTTCTTTTCAGGGGCCCTTTAATCAGTTTGACAACAAACATTTGTTCTTTTGAACCTCAGCATCCCGCTTACAAAAGTCTGCCCTCTAAAAGGAACTCCGAAGAGTGCCGTTACAATGAGAAAAGAGGGGTCACAGCGAAAGAAGTTTACAATCCCCTCTTGTGGGATTGTAAACTGTTTAGCGAACAAGATAAGAACGAAATAAGGCATGTGAGGAACTAACCGAAAACATTTGACCACTTTCCTATGACGAGGAGGTCAATGCGACTATTACGGGATCCCCTAAAACGAGATGCCCTCTTTGACCAGTTTTCCTCTGACGAGTTGGCTGTGACGAGTGGACCTGTTCCCGAATGCATTACCGTTACTAAAATTAGCACAACACTGCCCATCTACCTCTTCGAAAAAAAAAAAAAAAAAAAAGAGGAGAGAGAAAAAAAAGCAGTGTTATTATTTCGATCAACTCTCGGAATTTGCATTGCTTTATTAGTCAGCATGGGGGGCTACTTGGCCGAGAACAAGCGACGTAATATTTTAGCAAGTGTAGGCCATTAATAAAGTTAACACCAGGTGCAAAGTATTGAAGAACAATAAAAAAAGATTTTGGCGATTGTTTGCCTCTAGAAGCCGGGAAGGAGATTTAGCAGTCATGCCTCTAGCGACACGCTTCAGCTGTGGGGACAACTAACCGAATTTTCT
>NW_024609880.1:11019163-11076663 GCF_016920785.2 Ixodes scapularis | reverse complement strand
GCGCGGGATCGCGCCGCAATCACTACGCGTGATTTTAGCTAGCCGGTGATCGCGAACGGACAAAGACCAGCGCCATGACGATGCATTTTTTGGAGTTGGTTGATTGGCCTTCTTATACGGTGGTAGCGTTGGCTGCGACTCGGAGTGTTGTGCCAGATACTGAACGAAAGTGTTTAAGATGAGATACTAAATACCAATTTAAAAATGTACTTACAGTAGTTAATTTTACTACGAACTCTCTTAAGTAGAGTCCCAATACTTTGCGAAAATCTAGTTGAATTACATTCGAAGTTACTCGGCTAGTAGTTTGCAAGCCGGTAATATAAGAATAATAAAAAAAGAAGTCAAAAGGGGCCGGTATATTGTGATGATCTGCTGCAATCGAACTTCTTTGAAATAATTCGGGATACGCTACATAATGGATACCGAAATATTTAGGAACCAGGACTCACGTATTGTAGGCATGGCGACTGGCGTGTTTTAGTTTTGCGGCAAGCTCGGCTCATGACGCATTCCGCAATAAGTTCGTATAATGTGCCTCGACTCGATTCGGCGGATGATGACACATAGTTTGGTATCGGATATCCCTAACAGCCGAGCTGGAAGTTGACCAGGCAGCCAGACTCGATGATGAGTACGCGAGTGAATGACAAACGTGCTCGCACAGCAGAAACATTGGTTTGAGGATAGTAGCCTCTGTCGCTGATCAACAACTAAGAGCCTGCATTTTGTCTCCCCAGTCAAGGGCCAGAACAAGCGCCTTCAAACTGACAAAAAAATTTAGGAAGGTCGAGAGGGAACCCGAGGTAACACAAGAGAGTGTCTGTGAAACCACTTTCCATCCCTGGCTCCACCTGGCGGAAAGCTTGGCTGGGGAATTCTGATAAGGAAACAATATTTGCTCTCGAAAAAAAAAAACAAAAAAAAAAAACAAAAACAAACATGGGAAAGCTAAATTTAGGTTACTGCAGCTCAATAAATATAGTAGGATCTACCTTCCTTGGCCGAGGGAGTGTTCGCGCTCACTTTAAACCGTGCTCGCACATTTTCGTATAGAACCCCCTGAACCGGAGATTTCCGAAAATGATCCATTGTGACCGTATACCAAGCGTTGGAGTGACAATCTTCCGCTAACGGAAGCACTCTAGCTTCAGACAAAGGGTATAAAACCTCGATGACGTCACCAGCACTTTGCTAGCTCCAGCGTAACGTGCCATTCAAAAACAACTTTAAAAAAAAAGCGGACAGAAGGACACATTAGGGCGGGCGTACTTGGGGCTATCGATTTGGTCTTTTGTGAGCATTTGGAGACTGCGTTTAGCTCGTGCCTTGTTTCCTGTCCTGTGTTTGGTCACTTGCCTCCAAGTCTACAATCGGGCCAACTCTGCCCCGGGAGTGTGACGATACCTAGTTCCGTGGATCGTTCCAGCGACAAATATTTTCGGAGGTTGAAAAATGGATTTGGAGGTACCGAGTACAAGACAGTGAGAAATGAAATTAAGAACGAATAGTAAATACTCTAGAGAAAATGTATTTGCAAAATACCGAAAAAAAAAAAAAAGTTTTTGAAATACAGTATCTCGAGTAGAATATTTAAGATAAGCACAAATCTGGCTTGTGAGCAGCGCATAGATCAGTCGGAGTCCACAAACGATGACGATGTCTTTGTTCTATTCAGCTCAAGGCTGGACGACAAAGTTCGAAACTATTCGCAACTTTCAGCGATGGTGGTACCGCGGCGTGAGAACTTCCCATCTCCTGGATGATTGACTTCAGAACGAAGGTAGTACTTCCTTATACCTTCCTGACGTGGAAGTATGGGTAATCCCCTCATATCGCTCGTATGCGCCGAGACACATCAAGAAGAGATACATCGTCGAACGCCTTCTAACGCGTTAGCCGAGTGCAGTGGAGACGAAAGCTGCTAGCTTTTAGGTCTACCCACTAATCTATCTAATGAGAGCTCGGCGTCCTGTCGTCCCAGCACGCGCTCTCGCCTCCTCCTCTCCCTCACTTTCTGGGTGCGTAGCTCAAAATTAGAATTTTACCACGCGCTGCAGTCCCAACCTCGTACACTGCTCTTTTACGACGATCATCCATGTGACAGCCATTTTGATAGGAACTGTAGTGCTCTTCTTGTATGCCGTTAAAGTTGCGAATGCTGTTGGTCGTTATCGGCTGAATATTGATTCTTGAGGAAAAAGTGTCAGCAGCTTGCCTTTTTCGTGGCGGAAAGATTTTGTCGAGAAAACTCTTAATTTTTGTCGTCAAACGGAGCAGGATGCAGGATAATGCGAAAAGCTTCGGGGGATTACATCTGAGTACTCAGATGCCCCCTATTCTAACTCACCTTTCGTCATTCGCAAAAACACTGACGCATATACAGTTTTTTTTTAAAGATTTACAGATTTGTTTATAAAAAGCCGTGAAAGTTTCACTTATTCGGTGTGTGCAGGTGAGTTATACGGTTAGGCAGACTTGTGCCTATCTCAAATACTCTATTCAAGATGCTGTATTTCAAATACTTTTTGAAGTGTCTCGGTATCTTGCAAATACCAGTGATCCAGAATTTTTGATACTGTATTTAAATTACAGTTCTGAGTATCTTGCACATATTATCTCAAATACATTTTTGACATTCCGCTATCTTCCCAGTTTTTCGGCATGAAGTGGCATGGGCGTGGCACGAGCAAACGCGAACATTCTTTCGAACAACCAAATCCTGTTGCTATAGCTCCGCTTACATACGATGATTTTGATTGAGCTCGTGAAAACATCCTTTTTTTATTTTTGCCGATTGTGACTCAAATTTCATCCCAAAGTTAGTAAATGAATGTTTCCCCCTCGCCTTTTCGAAGATGCTTTATTTTTCCCCCTGCAGTTTCGCCCAAAAAATGCTCAAACAAAAGAGGTGGTTTTACGGAAGTAAAGATTGCCACAACACTGAGGCACAACGCAGAACGGAATACGACCCACGAAAACAAAGTAGACTTCAGTGTCAAAAAAATAACAAATAAAAAAAATGAGATGTGGAAAAAAAAAAGGAGACACTTTGTTTACTTGTGTATTTGACCCCTCTACGGCAAAACGTCAATGCTTCTTTTATTTCTTTTCTTTTTGTCGTCAGTCCGGAACCTATCGCTCTCGCGAACACTGTCTGTAAGCGAACATTGATAAGCAGAGAACAGAGCAGGAAACCAACTAAAAGCAGGATGACCTCTCAAAATGCCAACAAAGCGTCTTCCAACGTTGAGCGCCTTTCTGAACGCTACCTACTTGAAGATGGGACGAGTGCATGCCGTGGCTAATATGTGGGCTCTCTTTGTTATCCATTCACACATATCCGTATCCCAAGTTCGTTTATAGTAAACGCCCCATATAGAGAATATGAATTGTAGTTAAACGATGCGTGTAAGGTCCGCCGCAGGACACCACGTCCTGCGGCGGACCTTAGACGATGTCCCTATTCGCAACTTTCAGCGATACGGGTACCACGGTGTGAGAACGCGCCCCCTGGCTTCTGGATGTCCGGCTTCACAAGAAAGGTGCTTGCCTACACCTTCCTGGCGGGAAAGAAATAAAGTAAGGCTGCTTGTATCAGGCAAAACTAGAATTAATTACGGGTCGCAGACTCCGCCTCTTACTGCTGTACTACGACGATCATCCAAATGAGAGCCATTTCGATAGGCATCAGCGCGCCCCTTATAGGTCGTTAAAGTTGCGAATAACTAAAGCAACCTCTGTTTTTTTTTGCCCCAAAAATGTTTTGTAATCCGTATCAGTGATATTTTGCTCCTTATGGTTGGACTGCATAAAATAACCTTACGATATATTTTTTTTTCTTCTTCGTTTTGTGTTGCGTGGTAATAAACCATTCCGGGAAACCAGATTTGCGCCACTGTATGTGCATGTTTGTCACTGACGTCGATACAAATTACGCAATGCAGAAGTATCTTCAAAAGTAATTTAATTACATTTCTAAATATCTGTACTCTACTCAAGATAATTTACAGTGAAAGTAACTTGAGTAGTACTTTAAATACTTTATGAAGCAGGTATTTAGTAACTTAACTTAAATACTTTCTTCGAGTATTTTGTACAACACTGGGCCAGGGGAACGTTATGTGGGTGGCTTATTTTTGCGATAAGTCGGCTAATTAATTAAAATTCGTTAATCAACTTTTTGATTAGTGAAAATAGACATATGGTTCCAATTAGAAACGTACTGAGCGTCATCAAAAACCACTAAAGCAGCTCTTTCTAGAACGGCTTCAAGCTCGTGGGAAGCTCGTTGAACGGCTTAAAAGTCGTAAAAATAAAAATAGAATAAAAAAAAAAAAAAAAAAGAAAAACTTGGGGGCGCGCCAAAGTTACCAGTCGTGAAGCAGGCGCAAAGCTAGCAGTGGCGGAACGCGATGATAATCTTACCATCTGCGTTCCGGCACTGCTGTTTGTTCCTGAGGCTGAAGCTGAACGGTCGTCTTTTTAAGGCTTTTGAAAACACAATTCAAAACGTTCATCGCCAACTAGCCCAACCACAAGTACCAGCCTTTCTCTTTTGATGCCTCAAGACTCAGAACGACATGATCATTTTAAGCCGTGCTTATGCCCCATCCCTTCGAGATTGGGCCCGTGCCACACGGGCAACTCGAATGCCATTTACAACAAACGACATTTGAACAATTCGCCAATCAGCGCGCGACACTCCAAGCGTGGGGCGTTCCACGTGCGACAGATCGCGAGCCGATTCGTCGATCACACGAATGTCATTCGTCATTCGTTGTAAATGACATTCGAGTTGCCCGTGTGGCACGGGTATTACTCTATTATGGTACGAATGCGCAATACGTGGTACCTGCTTTACGGGCAACACATCAAAATCACGTTGGGAAGCAAGGCGTTTGGCTGCCGCCATGTCTCTGCTCGTGCTGGCAAGTGCGCGTATTCAATTCACAAGCTCTCCAATGCTACATTCACGCACACGCTGCACATGCTTGCACGCATGGGGCTCCAGAAAGGCGCCATGCTTAGAGTTGTTTTTCATTTTCTCTCACACCGGCGTTCGAAACGGTGTCGTCCCAATCCGGCTGAAGCCCCAATTGGGCTATTGCCTCAATTCGGCTAGAAGTTTCGATTCGGCTGGACGGTCCAATTCGGCTACATCCTCAATTCGGCTAGAAGTTTCAATTCAGCTGGACGCTTCAGTTTGGCTAAATCTTCAGTTCGTCTACAAGTTTCAATTCGGCTGCATGCTTCAGTTCGGCTAGATCCTTGTTTTTTTTAGGATGTAGCCGAGCTGGAACGTCCAGCCGAATTGAAACTTCTAGCCGAATTGAGGCACTAGCCGAATTGAGGCTTCAGCCGGATTGGGACGTAACCGTTCGAAACACCCGTTCGGAAAAGCGTGCCTGTGTAAACTATCTCCGTCAACCATGACTTCCCGCGATATCTATGCGTTCCTGTCTTTTATGCCATCGACATACCTTAAAAGCTTTTTGAGAATTGAGCGCTACTATGAGTCGTAGATAATAAATTACACCTAACCCACTATTATCTGTTCAGCTATTTATGAACCTAATGAGTACACCAAGGAGCTCATTTAAATCAACTGCAACAAAGCGTTGTAAAAAAAAGGGTGAGAAGGGTTTATTTTTGCATTGCTACGGGCAGAGCTTTCCCGCTGAGACAAATTAATAAACAGAGAAAAAATATCGTACACCTTGAATGACTCCCAATTTATTCATACGCACGACTTTTTTAAGTGTAGAGACCAAGATTTTCTTGCTGCATTCAAGAAATTATGAAACAAACGAATTTCTGATTTAAAAAAAAAGCCAAACAAGACTATACAAACGGCTGTTTTATAGCTTTCAGAGTGACTCCAAAAAGATATGGGAAGCCGTAAACACCATAACAAATAACCATAGTCATTCCCGGGATATAAAAAAGTCATTATTTATGGAACTCACGTGAGTGGTATAGAACTATGTATTTCGACGAACGAGTATTTTGTAAAAGTTGGTGCACCCGAAGAATCCGAAAATGAGCCCTTACACGGCGGCATGACGACCACGCATTCCTTAGCTAATAGGAAGTATTCACTGGCGGCCATAGTTGTGTGCGCGACTGCAGAGCGCGTGCTGATGGCTAGCTTCCAGGGTTCTTTTGTAACGTGCATTCAACACCGTCAAAATGGCCGGTCTTAGCAGCCTATTGATGGGAGCTCGTTCTGAGCATGCGCTCTAGACAGCACCCACAAATATGGCGCCCAGTGAATACTTCTTATAGATCTATTGCTATATTACCCAAGCATCAAGGAGAATGCAGGGATTGGTGTTCCACGCGCCGCGCGTGCTGGCCTCAGCAGTATTATTTTTCTAAAGCAAATACCTAAAACAAATGGCATCTTGCACGCGCGTTCGTCAACGCTTTATTTTGGTTAATTACTTCGAATCTTTTATACGGGGAAGGCGTGCACGTGTGGGCGCCTGGAACACCGATCTCTGCATTCTCCTTGATTCTTGGGTAATATAGCGAATGGTCTATTCGATAATGTTATCGCCAACCACCCCAGAAGAAATAGAAGGTCTTATAAATAAAATAGAAAATAATGTAGCCCCTGGTGTAGATATATTAAAACTCGTTCTCATGAAATATGTTTCTCAATATATACGTAACATCTTACCCCATATCATAAATTGTACCCTAGAATCGGGTATATTGCCAGACCCGCTAAAATTGCTAAAGTCACCCCGGTCTTTAAAGGAGGAAAACCATATCTACAAGATTATAGACCTCTACATCAGTCTTGCCAACATTCATGGTAATAAAACCCGAGACTCAGGAACACAGAAGGGCACGAACACAGCACAACGTCCCCTTCTGTGTTCCTGAGTCTTGGGTTTTATTACCAAGAATCATCACCAGCTCGCTTGTTTTTTAAGTATTATTGCCAACATTGTCGAAAATATCGGAGGGAGTTGTACAAAGACGATTATATCAGTTTCTATGCTCCGTTTCCGCTTAAGTCCAGACGCAGCCGACGCTACGAGCTGATGAAACAAGTCACACAGCGTCAAAAGCGTATCATCATGTTATTCATGTTTCTGCACGTGTTCTAACAGTACTGAACCAATCATAAACAAAAAAAAGCCCCGTGACTTGCACTTTTGACGCTGCCTGATTGGCCGCATTAGCTCGTAGAGTGGGCTGCATCGGAACGCAAGCTGAAACGATGTATAATAAAGCATGATGTCCTCAATAAATCTCAGTATGGCTTCCTGAAGGGCAAATCATCAGAACAGGCACTTCTTGAGACGAAAGACAAAATAAGATACAACATGGAAAATAAAGTATACACACTGAAAGTTTTCTTAGATAAAAAAAAAAAAAAAACATTCGACACAATTCTACACGAAATTCTGCTGAATAAGCTTCAACTGTACGAAATACGAGGAGTAGCTTTGACTTTAATAAAACATTACCTAAGGAACCGCCTTCCATTTGTCAAAGTAAACAACACTGTCTCAACCACGTTGGAAGTAAAATATGGTGTCCTCCAAGGTTCTATCCTAGGCCCCCTGTTGTTTCTCCTTTATATAAGTGACATTATTGCTATTCCTAGATCCCCAGGGCTGATTATACGCGGATGATACCAACGCATTTTTCGCCTCTGCCTTTAAAGCTACCCTTGAGTCAATGGCAAAGAGCTATCTCGCTGACCTAGCAGTGTGGCTCCATATAAATAAACTGCAACTAAATTCTAAGAAAACCAAGTATATAAATTTTGCTCCAATACACAAAGAGAATAATACTCCAGTAAAATTATATTTTGTAAACACTATAAAGCAAGTCCCTAAAAAAAAGAGCTTTTAAGCGTTTGGTTTGACCAGGAGTTTAGCTGGAATACACACGTAAATAAGTTGACTTCCGAGCTTTCTCAGGCAGTTGGATATTTGTATGAAATAAGAAACCTGTTCCCCTACGTAGTTAAAAAAACAAATATATTGCTCTCTTTTTTACTCAAAGTTCTGCTACTGTATTTTAGTATTGGGTACAACAACGCTAACAAACTGCAACAAGATTCTTAAATTACAAAAGAAAATCTTGCGGATATTTGAAAGTTACAAGGGAAATATACAAGACCTTCCCTCTGAGCCACTTCTTTGAAATACGGTATACTCAAGGCAAGGGCGGGTTTATGGGTGGGTCCAAGGGGGGGGGGGGGGGGGGGGGGCGGAGTGTGCTGAGATATGACGTCACGATCGAAACGTTGCCAACATCTATTTTCTTGACCCCATATTTGCTATGTCACCGAAAACTAAAATTTTGGCTGGTGTATATCAAGGATTTTATTTTAAAATCCTTGATATACACCAGCCAAAATTTAGGGGGGAAGGGGGGGAGGCGACTGCCCCCCCCCACCCTTAGCTCCTTAGGGAGCTTAGGGGGGGGGTAGTCGCCTCCCCCCTTCCCCCCTAAATCCACCCCTGAATCAAGGCTAACCAAATTTATGATTTTAAGCTAATTCACCTAATCCAAACCGAGAGCCTTAATGATATACATACGAGTGACGTAGCGCATAGATACACCTTTCGGCACTCCTTAAGACGACCTCCACAGGTTCGCACAAATTACGGAAAGCAAACTAAAAACTATCAGCTGACCGAATTATTTAATTCAATTGGACCCTTCGTGGATTTTAGTAAATATTTTTCTAAATGAAAAAAAAAATAGCTCAGGACACTCTTGGTGGACAGTGACACTGTTTTATAGCCATTTTTATACATGTATAAATTGATGGTTTTGTCTCTGAACATTTGAAAAAAAAATCTTTTATCATTTATATTACTACCTGTGATCCTCGAATTGATGATACCATACAAAGCCATACCAAAGTTTTGAATTGCTGAAGTATACAGATGTACGAAGTGTATTATACTGTCTACCGTATACACGAACTGCAAGGAGAAAAGAGACCTTCGTCAGGCGTTATTTGTTTTTCCTTTAGTCTCTGTTCCCCTTTCGGTTGATCTGAAAGAAATAACCTTCAAACAAACTAAAAAGCTAAATTCAAACTTAAGGTTCACTTTTAGATTCATACATCGAGCTTCTCGACTTTCCCGCGGCTTTCCAAAATCCTGCGGAGCGCAACTTTGTCTCCTTCTTGAGCAAAGTTTGTGGTGACGTCAGAAACACGCCGAGTTCTGATTGGCTCCGATTGGAAGGACAGTGGGTAGACCCAACGACCCCGGAAGTGTAATTTTTTTTTTTTTTTTTTGGGGGGGGGGGGGGGGTGGTTAGCGGTCGAAATAAAGGGTGAAATGGGGAGGGGGGGGAGGAAGAAGGGGAAGGGGAAGAGGGAATTAAAAATGAAAAAAAAAGAGTTATTACGAAGATTTCACTGTTTATAGAAGGTGAATTATCATTTCTTATACCGTGTGTCCCTACATGAATCCAAAATTCTCGTCACAGAGCAATGAAATGTTGGCACACACAATTATTTTTCTGCATTAAGAGAAATGCGACTTTCTTTAGAACACGTCACCACAGTGCAATGCTTTTGGGAATTAAATCTAAGAGCCAGCCGTCTCGGTGGGTCCGAGGCAAGGCGCCGGCCTACAGATCCCCGGGTAGTGGGTTCTAATTCCCGCAATCTGACGGAGGCTTATTGCAGGCGCCCGAGCTTTCGGTTGCACGTCAAAGGATCCCCAGGTGGTCGAAATTAATCCTCAGTCCTCCGCTGGGGCGTGCCAGATGTCCTTCTACGGTTTCGGACGTGAAATTTCCGAATTTGACTCTTAAAACCAAATGCCCACCAAATGCCCACCAAAAGCGGTCAGGGGGTCTGACATTATTTACTGGGAGTTTACGTACGATATTTCGTTAGCCTTTCGAGGTGACCGCGCAAATTGGCTTGTTAACGTGGTGTGCCACGATTTAGTACAGAGGTGCCCAAAAATGGTGGATTCATTTTTGTTTTGTTTTTTGAAGAATAAAGACAAACTTTTTTAGTGAAAGGAAAGAAGCATTTTTTTATGGGTAAATTTCCGCGGAATTTCTTTTTCGCGAAACTATCAAGTACTGTTTTGGGCAGCAGGGGTTTATTATGACTGAAAAAAAAAAAATGGGTGGAATAAAAATAAAGTATAATAATACATAACGTTGCCTTCATTTCGCCAGAATTAACGCCACAGCGTCCCAAAATATTATCTGGTGTTTACACGCAAAATAAAAAAAAAGTATTTTTTTTTGCTTACTTGAACTAATTTTACTAAAATATTACTGATTACTTCTACTATCTAACTACTTCTGAGTGCAATCTATGGCAAAACTGTTTTATGCGGTTATTTCAATAGGACCGACGAAACATCGTGAACTCCCTGCAAGGCAGTTCATGCGACCTAAGATTTCACAATCCTTTGCTACGCATGCACACACACAAAATTGAAACAAAACATGGGCCAGATTTTTGTAAAATCTGGGTGACTCTTTGTACGATACGGTCCGCTGCTGCCGTGCCGGCATTTTCGGATAATTCCGTTGGCTGCTCCCCCTGACAAACTGCCAATTTCTTGGGTCCCTGCAACCATGCATCAAGGAGCGTCCTTTTGGTCGCCATAATGATAAAAAAGTGTAAAACGTTAAATACATTTTTTTTTTCTTTTTTTAGCTTTGCATTTGTTGACAAAAACAACCGTACATCAGCTCTGATGTTGAGATGTCCAAAGAAACCGTCCGCGGATTTTAGTGACAGATCTACAACTGCAGTTTCAGTGGAGTGACGGAGAGGAGAAGGAGGGCTGGGGAAGAGGAAGCAGATGAACTGCTTGAGAAGAGAAAAAAACATCCCTCTCGTTCCAGCACCTTCACTGGCGATGGCTTTTTTTATTTGAGCATGTTCCCTGTTTTTATGGTCGTCTTTGAAAAATAGTGTCAAACCGTCTGGGTGTATAATAGTGCGCCTGCCTGAACATAGCAGGCTGGCTCGCCAAGAACCGAATGGTGTTTCGGAAACCAGACACAGAAATACAGGCGAGAATGCCGCGATTCTTTGATGTCTCCGACGACCACCGTGGTAGCAACGCTTCAACACAGACTGCAGTGCAATGTCTCCCCTTACAACCTGTGTGGCTTGCTAAGGCCTCCTCCTGCCTTGGGAGTTTGGGAAACTTTTTCCCCTCAACTCGCTACATCTGTAGGCAGTCCCCCGTTCAAGAAGGGCTTTCTTCTCGCGCAGACCGTCTCCCCGCCTCGCGATCGGCTCTCCACACAGAAGCAATTACCCGACCTTCGCCGTTACTCAGACTCCCAAAACAACAGCAAACACACACACAAAAAAAAAAAAAAAAAAAATAGCTGGAGAATTATTTTGTATTTTTGGGGGAAACGCCATTGCTCAAAATAGAAGCAAAACGGAAAAAGCCGGCTGGCTGGCTGGACAAAAACAGTGCGCTGCGCGTTCCTCCGCATGGCCATCACGCGAGTGGAGTATGGGAGGGCCCCAGTCCCTGACTGTGCTAGGCAGGCCGCAGGCGCCGGCTGTTCTTTTTTTTTTTTCCCACCCTCCATTTTTTTTAAACTGCCGCGTCGTCCGCGGTTTACTGACACTTTGCTTTACTTTGTGTTTTTTTTTTCCTGGAATTTCGTGGGCGAGTGTTGTGTCTGGTTGTGTTGTGGGTGGGCAACCAGCCGCAACAAAAACAGAGCCAGGTGCTTGCCCTTAGCCCAGCACGTGGCTTGGCGGAGATGAGCAACAACGGGAACACGGAAGGGAGGAGGGAGGGGTGTGCAGGCATTGTTCAGTACGCCTCGAGCCAAACGCACAAAGGCTCATCATATTGCCCAGCACCCCCTGGAAAATAATACGGGATTTAATCAGCTCGCTGTTTTTATTGATTATATGAGCGTCGCGAACTGATTTGTCGGCCCCATATTTTCAATCGATCGAAATTACATTAATTTTGCCATGTGGCCGGGGTATGATGCAAGAATTCAGTGACTGCACGCGATAACATCGCTTACATGATCGTAAGTGACATTCCTCTAGCCGTGTCCGCGTTGACTACGTCTACCTGATTTTTCAATGTGACCTGTTTTGCTGTGTCCAATCACTGCGTGTCTTGCCATTTTGTCGAGGTATTTCTGTGTAAAATATGCATTCCTGCAGCAATAATTGCGTGAACCAATGTTTTCTCTTTTACGCCTTCCTCGTACCATTTCATACCGATCACTTAGTGGTGTAATATTTTGCTCCTGTAATGAAATGTTTTCGAGACCCGTTGCTATGTGCAGCTTTCAATTTAGCTAATAAGACACGCTTATGTGACTAAGAGCACGTTACGACGATCGATCCAGGCGCGTTGCCTTCGCTTCGCCGCGCGCCCCCGATGGCCTTCCCTCGCGACGTCACGAGTAGAGCGCTACGGCCTTGTCTTCTAGGAGGTGTTGATGCTATGCGCCGAGAAAGTGAGAGAGAGGAGGAGACGCGAGCGCGCGAGGACGTCAGAACCCAGGGCCCGAGAAGTTTACGTGGCGCCCCCTTATGGCGAACCGGGGTGACGTCCACGGCGAGGACAATTTTTCCCTGACTCGCCCCGCTCGCCCTGTGGAGGCTGTGGCGACGTTAGGTGTCGGCGCGCTAGTTTCTATTTAACCTTTTTTTTTTTTTTTTTGTGCGCGTTTTTCGTAGGAAGTGTAAATTTTCATATGTGACTTTCTTGAGGCACAGCCTGAAGCTGCAGTCGAAACTTCAACCAACATTTCAGACATGGTTGATAGGGCAGGCGACGCAGAATCGCAGCTGGTATATGAAAGGGAGGAAATATGGCCACAATTGGAGGAGCATTCCTATTTATTTACACCTCACATACGTACAACCAATGCTGCTGATGGTCTGAATGAATTGGCAAGTTATGTATAATATTTCCTTTTTTATCTCTGTTTTTAAACGAAAACGCCGAAGCAGAAAAGCTTTATGCTGCTCGAGGCCGGAACATGTTAAGTACGGTCTGGGCCACGGAGAGAGAATCACAAGTGAAACAGCCCATGTACAGGGGCAAAGTAAAGAAAGAACGAGCATTTATTTTTATTTGTGTGTTGTCCCCTTTTGCGTCCGTCGTCTCCAGTTTCTCGAAAATGTGTAAAGAACGAGCATTTATTCATATACATTCCTCGCATTTGACCTTTCCCGGATTCGAATAGTACATCAATGAACTCCACTGGTGGTATATGTGGACTTGTTTATATCATCCCTCAAGTAATGTACAACAAACGTAAGCGAAGGTGTCTAGCACGTTATTAGTCCCTTAGGCTCTAAAATTAAAATTTTAGCTAGATCAAATAGTCCTGAAGCTAAAATACCAGAAGCTTTTCTCACGCAATTTGTCACCCTTCACAGGTTCCACATCTTCTGCTACTAGTGCAGCATCTTCCACTGAACAGCCGTTCGAATGCTTGCTGTTCCTCCTGTTTTCCTCTGTTGCCAGAGAGTCCAGCTGTATAGGTAAATTGGAGGCTGAGGAAGGCTTTTGGGAACCTGCAGCAGTGTCTCTTTCAACTGAAAATGACAATTCAAACTAAACGGTGTATTCTCCGAATACACAAAGCTGGAATAAAGAAAGAACGCCACGAAAAAGTATAAGCATTCCAAATTACGGTTCTATTGCTGCGCATATTTGGCAGTTCAATACATCTTATACAGGCAACGGGGGCAGTTCGTTCGTATATCCTGCTACCATACAAACTAAATTCCAGTAATTGTGCGTTTTCTAAAATATACGACATGACTTCATACGTGTACGAACTAATTCATTAATTCACGAAGAAGTTACATTTATGTAAAACAACCCTGTTCCACGAGCACTTCAAAGATCTCCAGACCCATGGCCTTCAAAACATCTGAAAACCTGCGCATGCAGAGTGGCACGCGCAGAGTCGGGGTCGCGAGCTTATTTGCCGACCGCCCAAAGGTCTTTGATGTAAGTGCCATTTGAATTGCCTGCAAAGCGGGATTTAATATTCTCCCAAAACATGAACATGCAAGGAACATAATTTCTGCGTCTGAAACACTCACGCCGCCGCTTCACCGGCCACTCGCACGATTGCCTAGTGCCGTGAGAACCGACAGGGAGGTTCATCGGCGGAATAGCCTCCGCCGATAGCTTTCGGGATTTTTAATTCAATTATAAAGGTAAAAGGGACAAGTACGCCTATAAAAGGTACGGAAGCGCGTCGTTATCGGCCTAACCCAGCGTCCTCTACACCGGGTAAACGAGGTCCCGCTCCTCCAGGTGCTTGCGGAACGCAACGGCCAAACAAGGAAACCGGCGCAGGGAAGCGCGCCGGATGCGACATCGCGAAGCGAAGTCCTTCCCCTGACGTCACGGTACACCTCACCCAATCAAAGCGCGGCGACCGCAGCGACCGCAGTGACGCTTGTATTCGCTCTCGGGGCTTATAGACGCTTTACACACGCGCCAGAATACAGCCGCCATTGCTGACCTTCTCTTGTTTTACCGAGATACCGAACCACTGAAATTGGTGTGGACGAGCCAGTGTTGTACGCGTTACCGAAAAAAAGTAACTAAATGCGTTACTCGTTACTTGCAAATAAAAGTAACGCGTTACCGACCTACGTTACCTCAAAATAAAAGGAACGCGTTACCGTTACCGTTACTGATAAAAAGTAACGCATGTTACTGTTGCGTTACTTTTTATTCACGAACTAAAACATTTGCTGTATCGACGTTTAATATGTGCGTAAGCGCCATAGCTAAAATATGTCCATGCGGAAACTTAATTACCCTCTCTTTTTTAGGGTTTCACCCGAATAGTTACAAGCAAAAACACGGAAGTATATATGAAGCTGATTTATAACATGGAAAACGGGACAGGGAATGACACGAAGGTGTCATTCTCTTTCCCAGCGGGAAGCGAAACGCAGGCTTCGACGCAGGAATCTCCCAAATCCACCCGAAGCCGGACCTCTTTGGCCTTCCAGCCGAGGCGACGGCGGTAGCGAGGTCAACCAGCCGCGGGAGAAAACCAGCGGCAGGTGGCGTGTGACGTCCAATCTGACGAGCGCCGACGTCAAAGAAAAGTGGAGGACAGCGGCATTTTTTTGACTAAGGAATCTATGACTGGGCACTTAAAAACACAAAGAAAATTAAAATTAAATTTTTTTAAGTTTTAGGAAGTAAAGTAACGTAACGCAATTTCGTTACACGTTACTCAAAATAAGTAACGTAAGTACGTTACCCGTTACTTCTTTGGAAAAGTAACGAGCACGTTACTACGCTACCAAAAAAAGTAACGCGTTACCGGTAGCGCCGTTACTTGTAACGCGTTACCGCCAACACTGGGACGAGCCTCCACAAAGGCCAATGCTGGGGAGTAAGGCAGAATAAAATCTAAGATGTCAATAACCTGGCCTGCTATGGTAATGATGAAGTGAAGTAAACGTAATAAGGGGAAACAAAAACTGAAGGTAAGTTACAGCGGCGCCCATGCACAGCTGCTGCAAAGCGTCTATGGTGGGTAGATCTAAAGCTTGCTGCATTTGTACCTACTGCACTCGTGGAACGCGTTAGAACGCGGGACGCCGGCGTCCGGCGTTTGGCTTTCGCATTTGAAAGCGTTCGACGAGTGCAGTGGAGACAAAGGCTGATTGCTTTCGGTCTACCCTCGAATCGTTCCAACAAGATCTCGGCGTTCTGACGTCCCCTCTTGTCTCCTCTTCTTCCTCACTTTCTTGGCTCCTTGTTTTCGAGCTTGGTTTTGCACGAAAACATTTGCGTTGTGAGTTTTATAAAAGAAATGAAGTTCGCAATCAGTCAAACAACCTCAACTCGTCGCGCTAAAGTGTACACATTTTACCTACGATCTGCTTTCTTTTTCTGTTTTACTGTCGCTTCCTTTCACGTTCTTTCTTTTGTGATAAGCCCGGAGCTCGCGCTTTTAGCCTTCTCTAAGTTTCATCACGTGACGTGACCTAGAGGATGGAATAACTCGAATGTAGACGTTTAGCTGGCGTTCGTGTAGCGTCGGCGAGGAGACGAGCGCTGCGTTGGCATTCGGTGTTTCGTTTTCCGTTTCAGGAGTGTGGACCGTAAACGGTTACGTGCCGGCCAATAGAGACTAGAGAGTTTCAGTAGATCGTTCCGATGCTCCACATAACCATACCCGGTAACGATCCGTTGCATGCGCAAAGGCGGCGCCAGGGTATCGGGCCTTGTTATCGGAGTTATCGAAACTATCTACGAAAACTCTCTAATGCTATGAGTAAAATATTTCAACCGTTTTTATTTTAGTGCCTTAGCGTTAGAACGCTCGTTCTGACGAAAACACGGCAGTGTCTTTCGTTTGTCAGTTGTCACATGCGACGCTTCCATTGGTCCGAAGCGCTCACGTGAGCACGTGTCCACCTCTACCCTTCTCTCCAGCGCTGACAAACTGACAGACACCACCGGTTTTCGTCAAAACGAGCCCTTTCGTTTTCGGCAAAGTCACGCGCACAGCTGGCGTGGAGTCAGAGGGAAGGAGGCACCGCGCAACACCTCCCAGACAACAAAGCCGTAGTGCTGAAGAAGATGGCTAAATCAGAGAAGGCTAACGTTGTGCACAAATTGAAAACGAGTGCTGCGTCAGCCCTAGGCTTCGAGTCAAGTTTGAACCGAACGCTGACGCAATCGTCGTGTCAAATCTGTGACCAGCGTTGGCTTTCTCTGATGACGCCATATTGTTCTGCACTATACGGCTTTGTCATCTAGCAAGTGTTGCGCCGCGGAGCGGTGGAATGCGGGCCTGCGCAGTTGACGTTCTGCTCTCACCGGTTGTTCTTCGCCCTGAGTTTTCGTAGTAGCGGTGCGTGGGCTGTAATGTGTCTGTGTAGTTAAAAAGATGGATGCTGTTCACTTCACGAGTAGCATGGATGCGGTTCATTTTACGAGTGGTATGGATGTGGTTCGTTTTTCGAGTGATATGGATGACTGCATCCGAGGGCGTGGACATACTCTGACAGGCAAATAACAATAAGGGGGTGAAAAAAAATTACAGCAAGATCCATTGGTGGAGTTTTGGGGAATCTGTTAGCATGACCCTTGGGAAACGTCACACGTCCCCTTTTGGGAAACGCGAACAGTGATCGTGTAACGAGACCAAAAAGAGGCAGCAAAAAATAGAGAATGCAAAAGAGAAAGACAAAAGAAAAAAGTGAAGGTGTCAGCGTTAGCGTTTCCCAAATGGGGATATGTGTGGCGCTTCCAAGGGTCATGCTTACGCATTCCCCGATGAATCCACCAATAGATATCCCTGTAAATTTTGATGGGTTGATTAGTTTCAAGTCTCGACAAAGTGGTAGACCGCTGTTGGAGCACTTTGGACGTTCTAACGTTGGACCGTATGCCACTCACTTCTACACTGGCATTCCAGCGCCAATAAAACACACGACCTTATGTTTATCTCGTCAAGTTCACACGCTTCAGAGTTACCACATAGTTTGGAGGTGCAATCGAATCACAACGGTCTACTATGATGCTATAAGCGAACCGTGATTGGCTAATGCGAGGATCGCCATTGCGTCAGTGATTTCCCTCTATGCGCAGTGGCTGCACATGGAGGCCAGCAACTGCGGCTGTGGCTGCAGGAATTTTACGATTAGTAGATGAAGACGCTCACCCCGTAGAAATATCAGGATTTCTAGTAGCTTTAGTCACTAGCTCCAAACTCGCATCAGATTGACACCAACAAAGAAGCTCAAACCACGATTTCAATTTGTTTTCAATGAATGTGCAATTAATTAATTGTTTGTGTCCTGTGTTCTTTAAAGCTGCAAACAGGCTACGATTAGCTTTTGTTGGGCATGTATTAACATTTTTATAGCTTTGTTTTTCTAGAAAAGTGTGTATATTTACTAGGCATGAATGTGCAAAATGTTTCTTCTCTCTCTCTCTCTCTCTCAGATATATATATATATATATATATATATATTGTTAGGACGAAAGAAGCTGGATTTCGACCGGTGCCCGCAGATCTCGTGCAGCGCTAGAAGCTAGTGCTGTGCTCGGCCGTGGCTCGAACCGTTATATTGGTGACACCACTGTAATCGCTCCTCGCTCATTGTATAAACCCCATCTATTCATCAAGAGTCTTACAATATATATATATATATATATATATCAGGGTGTCGAACCGGAACCGAACCGAACCGAAAACCGGAACCGAACCGGTATTTTTTCCGGAACTGAACCCGAACCCGAACCGTTATATTGTTATCGCGATGAACCCGAACCGGAACTGAACCGGAGAAAAAATAACGCTTACCGGCTCATGTCAAAACGGTTCGGCCACGCGCTGTTGACAATGAATGTGCTATCAATGCCATTTGTTTTTTTAAGTGCCGTCAACTGACACACACCTCGCTTACATATTTTTCTTCTCCACTCAGTCTTAGGAATATAAACGCTGCATCTATGAATCTTGACAAACGCTGCATCCATGAATCTTGACATAGGAACCAGTATTGCGCTGGTCGCGGCTTGCACGAAAGAAAAAAAATTGAAAAACTGTGCAAATAAAAAAAAAAAAAAAAAATCGCGTCACGGGATTTAATTTTTCTACAATTTCGTAAATCCTAAATGCTGCTGTATGCTCATTTCATAACACGTTCTTAAAACGCGCGAGTTCTTGAAGCTTGCTTCCATCGGAATGAGAAAAGAAAAGGCTGTGGAGTTTGATAATAATGCATCCGGTTTCGTATAGGCGCTTAGAAGCTAACATATTTTTGAGACAGCGAACTCTTCAATTTTAATATTTATCCTATTACGTCCTTCTGGCGTTGCGTTCGGTGAAGTGTTTTTCATATTCCGTATCTTGTTTAATGAAAACTTCTTTAAGGGTCCAGTTTGAGTTACCGAAGGCTAGTTCAAATAAAGAAAGCTGTATTTTCTCCCCACAGTTCCTTCAATTACTTACACGCCGAGGTGGCGGGATAGTTAGCGAGTTCTACTTGTAAGTGGGTTTGTAAGGAGGTCGCGGATTTTACAGCTACTGCGTCGGACCCAATTAGATGAAGTCCGAATGCGTAAACGTCGGTGAGGTAACCTTTGAGTGCACATAAAGAAACCATTCCTGGTAGAAATCCCTGAGCCTTACACTACGATGTATCCCGTTTCGTATGTGCTGATTTCAGATGTTTTATTTGTAATTTATTTTGATGTTGCAATTTGTCATTTATAATTTCCGAACCGGTTCGCGAACCGGTTCAGCGCCCCGAACCGGTTCGCGAACCGGTTCGCGGATCGAATTAATCCAACCGGAACTGAACCGGAACAAAATAAATTTACCTGAACCTGAACCGTAACCGAACCCGTATTTTTTTCGGTTCGACACACTGATATATATATATATATATATATATATATATATATATTGGAAAACTGTATATTGGAAGACTTGATGACTAGATGGGGTTTATACAATGCGCGAGGAGCGATTACAGTGGTGACACGGTGGCAACATTACCTGCGGACACACCACAAGCATCTCGTTTCATACATGCTTCGAACAGGCCTGCAGAGAGTTTCTGTGTGGCCAATGTGACAGCGCTGTCATTCAAGGAAGAAACACGCCTCAGACCGTGCCTGCAGACTTTCTTTAGAATTATGCACTATTGGTGTGACCGCGACTTCAGTATCCTTGAGTTCTGCATGGGAAACTTTCACTCCACGTCCTCTGAGCTCCACGATCCCTCCGCTTTTGTGGCAGGCTGATGATACGCAGGTAGGAAACGTCCTCCTTTGTGAACGCACGTGGACACTGACTGGAACCAGACATTTAACCACGGATGTGCGGCGAGATGCTCAGATACAAATAAGTCCCGGATATATCTTTGTTCAGTTCCGCCGAGTGTGACAGTTTTGGTGATGGACAGACAGCACCAACCACGAGGTCGGGGTCGCCTCATGAGGCGGATAACACGGTCGTATACGCCATCGCGCTTGCTTCCTCGGGCGCGCTGCGGCCGTTGCCGCGAATCGCGGCTCGTGGCCTCGGGGAGGGGGTGCAAATTGTCTCGAGAGGGCCGTAGTCTCGAGGTGCGGCGGGCCGCGTCCTTTTGTCTGGCGCTATTTCGGGGTCCCGGGCCGCCTGCCGTCTGCCAGCGGGAACAAGCCGGCGACTGCGAGGAGGGGCCACTTTGCTCCGAACCCCCCAGTCGGTGAGATCCTGGAGATACAGGTCGGAGGAGATGGTGCAGACAGCGAGTGCGGCGACATCCGAGGAGCCCGCGTCACCACCGGGGATGACTGAGGACGTTGTTTCCCGGCCAGGAGATAACTCGCGGATGACGGCGCGTGGCTGTTACCGGCGGCCTAATTGACGCCGTCGTCTGCGAAATGAATGCATTAAGGAGGGTCTGAAGGGAGATAGTCGTTGTTGAGGAGAACGAACGAGGAGGAGGCCCTCATGTCACGTTCATTCATGCTTTAGCTTGCAGATGCTCTGTTCTTTAAAAAAAAAAGATAAATTGTTGCGTTTTTTTTTAACAGAATGTGATTTATGTTAGCCGAATTCTATAAGAAAGCCCTCACAGAGAACCGTCACGAAGGAGCGTTATAAAGGACCATTACGTCAATTTCTCCGCTAGCAGGGAAATATAACATGACCATGGCATGTGACTTCAAGTCACGGGACTTCAATTTCTGCTAGGTCGTTATGCGAGGTGGTAGCTTGCACTCAGCGACATCTCATGCTTTCTGGTATTTATCAGCATAATTACGCTTCTATGATTTTTTTTTTACAAAACATGAGGGTGAAGGAGTGAACTTTTTCTTGTCCACCCCTTGATCTTCGTTTATGGTAAAAGTAAGAAAAAATCAGCTGTCCACATTAGTAAGTATAGACCAACTAGCTCAACAAAAGCCCGTAATGCTATGTTACGTGCAACACGGCACAAATCTTCAGACGTGCGCTGTGGGACAGCACTAACTTGGTCACGTCGTAATAAGCCTATCGAAAGCACTTTTGTTGATGTCACAGTCTAACAGGCGAAATATACAGCATTACATATACCTCAGAGTGATGCTGATCCTATATAGCACATGGGGCTCACGCAATTTGATACTGCTCGAGGATGCAGTACTGCCATGGAATAGAAAGTCAGCAACGGTGCGCGGTTGTTGGTTTGACGTCTTAGCGCGCGAGACCTATAGCATTGCGCCGCGCGAAGTGGGGCGGGGAGTACTAAGCGAGGCACTAACGCCATCTTCGCGGTGCGCGCAAGTTCGAGTAGCTGCGTCAGCGCCATGTCCGACCTTGCGTCTTAAAGTTGCCGGAGAGGAAGTTCAAATGATGTGTGACTTCAGTTCCCCATCCAGCCGCCCTAATCTGGACACTTTGCGAAAAATTAGGAGGAAGAAATCTGGCGGCCGTGATTGGCCAACGCCTCACTTGACCTTGGCGCCGGCCAACTATATATAGCCACCGGATTTCTCGGCGACTTTCTCACCAAGTGTCCAGAGTAAAGCAACAGGTCGGTGAATCCGCAGAGTATGGCAATTTGCCGTATCCTTGTGTGGTAAGTGTCATTACTGTCATCGCCAAGTTGGTGGTCCTGCTGAAATAGGCAGCGTTGGCGCTCGTAGTTGGCTTTTGGGTCACAGTCCTTCGTCAGCTGCTCGACCGCGAGCTTGTAGGCATTGGGAGAGGTGCCACTGGCGTAGTCGACCGTTGCAGTTGCTGGTAACGTTTCGTAGGTGCCGCACACCTTGTCGCCTGCATAGTGCAGCAGCATCGCTTTCGAACGTGTCGTGTCCTTTTTATTGCAAGCCAAAAGAAAGTTGTCGAATAGCGTTAAAAACTTGGGCCAGTGGGGTCCCGCAGAACGCGCGTCTTCGTCAACAACAAAGCTAAGGAATTCGCAACTTCACGACTTATTCGCGACTCCAGCGAACTTTCGTGGGTGCGCTGGTCAGGCAGAATGGCAGACGAAAGGAAGTTGCTTTCGTCATCCAGCACGCGGACGACCATAAATTTCTTGCACTGCAGCGTAGAATCGGTGTTACATATAAAAGCGAATCAATGTTTCGACGGTAAAAACCCTCTTCTAGCCAGTGCGTACAAGTGACACGGCGGAAACATAAAATAATTACTGGAAACGATGTTTCTTTTTATATTGCCTAAGAGAAGCAAGCAGCGATCGCAGACTGCAGACTTGAAACGACCTCCTCTCGTCAGCTTCTCGGTGTTGCCGCTACGCGGCGTCGATTTGGCTGGAGTTGCCAATAGGAAGCGCGCTGGAGCCTATCAAAATGGCTGTCATCAGTACGATTGTAGTCGATCAAGAGTACAAGGATGGGTCTGCGAAACGTAATTAATTCTGGTTTGGCTACATACGAGCAGCATTAGAGCCTTTATTTGTTCACGTCAGGAACGTGTAGGCAAGCATCTTTATTAGGAAACCAACCAACCAGGAGCTAGGGAGCGCGATTCCTACACCGCGGTAGCACCATCGCTGAAAGTTGCCAATGGTGATAGGATGGACACGTCTAGGCAGGCGTTGGTGCAACGTTGTGCTGTTGTGGCGATCTTCAGCGGCGGGGAGCGGACGGCTGATGGTCGGGAAACCATCGATGCGGTGCAGCGTATGTCCACTGGTTGTCGAATTTTACCCTTGTCACCAATGTAGTGGTTTTAACACCATTTAATAATAAAATTACATAGGATTGTTGAGGGTTACATCGTGATGCTCAGCTTGCGACGCGAGAGGTCCTTTCCGGTATGCTTCACGATAGTCATTATCATTCGGCTGCTGCAAGTTGCGGAGTTCAAACACAAACTGAAACTAGACACTACAAGTGCTATCGCATCTTCCTTGCATTCAATAGAGTCAAGTTGGCATCGCTTTATACCTATAAACACCTAGAGAAACAACACTACTATATTCATTCGGCGATATAAGCATGCCTTGCAGCAGTACGACTCATAAAGTTACGGACATTAATTGGTGTTGTGTGTATGTTTAGCGAGAAGTCAGCTCCAGGGGCGTCTCGTTTGTCCGCTGTAGATGAGAAATGCAGCCAGTGCAGCCTACTGTAGAATAAGCCTGTGGTAATCGGGAGACATGGTGTTGAGAGCATTTTTGCAGGCAGCGCGCCTCACCACATATCGCGAACTAAACCACTTTTTATGTTTCGGTTTTGTTGCTTTACTTTCAAAGATGTCGGCCCCCATGGTATTTAGGTTCCCTTGTTCCTCGCGTTCTCGCGTTGCATATTGCTTTAATTGGGAGCGCCCGTCACAGGACACCATTTCCAGGAGATCACATTCAGACAAGAAATCATTCTCTTTTCACGTAGACTAGATATCTTTCTTTTTTTTTTCACGTATGGGACTGTTTATTGGAACTCTGCATGGTATAATTCAATCAAAAAGAGTCACAAACATAGCATATGATACAGCCATACTACAATGTTTGCACGGATGCCGGTCGATTTACAAGCATGAAGCGAGGCCAACGGTCCTTTTTTTTTTTGCGGAGTATTGGCTTGTTATGACAGCAATATTGTAGATGGCAACTTTTAGGTCAAGTGTGAAACGCGATGATTGAACACACAGCTTAGTGCAACACATTTTGACAGGTCACAAGGACATCACATCAAATCATATATGTACTGCACAACTAAACAATACAAACTCAAAACTGCATGCACACAGCATTATCTACAGCAATTAAGAAATTCTACAGAATTGAAAGCATCTGACTGTTCTCCATGTCATAAGTTCTGTTGCTTAGGTAAAACACAGGCTTTTTAGGGTGCTCGGAGCTCTTTTACTGATCTAGGGCATGGAGCAAATGGCGAGTCGTACAAGGTTTCTTAAATGACAAATTTATCTCTCTTCGTTTTGTGCGGTCTAATACCATGAACAGAACATGCGAGAGAGTTTGAACAGCACCATCCTTGTTTTTGTTAGCTGATGTGAACATTTATTTATTCCCGAACACCAATTAACAAGAAGACATAGTGCCGTTTTAAACGCAGTTAAAAAAAAATAACACGATCTAAATTAGGGTTTGCACCTATCAGAACGATCACATATGTTTGCACTAGTTGGGTGCCCTTATTTTACAAGCACCACTTGAGAACACATTAAAATGAACGCGATCAGTAAAGTCTAAATCGAAACTTGCGACGCGGGAGTACGCTCAGCGGTTTCTTCTGTTTCGTTTGGGCTGCATTAGTTTCGAGCCTCTCTCTATATGTGCGAAGCCGTGGTAGCTTTGTTGTTCATGAATCCCAATAGAAAGACAATTTGGCACTAGCTTCATCGATGCAAGGAGGAAATCAGCACCTCACAAAACCTAATATGCACACGTTTATAATTCACCGCTACCTTGTTTCAATTTAATGCATACGAGTCTGTGCAACGGCGAGTTCCTCAGCGATATTTGTCACGGAAAGGACGACTTTCAAAGAAGCGAAGTATAATATATAACACAATGCTATTTGCAATAACAAAACATAGAACAGACAACTTACCAGCTTCTTAGCGGGTGCTTTATTATCAGCTTCGAATGCTTCGAATTTAAACGCCAAAAACGCAAGTGTACTCCGCAATCTCCGTAGCAGCCCGTAGCCCGGCGCCCGGCGCCTGGACTCCTCTCATTGGTCGTAACCCTGGGTAACCGTGTAACGGTTTTAGGTCCAAGCATTATTTTATTCCTTCCCGAAAAAAAATCGGGTCTCTTATATTTCTTAAATTTAACATTACTGGTGTAATGACTTTGTAGTTCGCGATATGTGGTGAGGGGCGCTGCCTAACGCCCAATTACCGGAAGGTGCCTTGAGTGGGACCACTGTATGCTTATTCACTGTGTTGGTAGCCTTACGAGGCTTGAGCGTCTATTAGGTAGGTGTGATAGACGACCACACTTCGGCGCTATGCTCCCCGAGATCGAAACGGGCAGGGGTCGGGATTGTAGGCAGGAAAGATGCGTCAGCGAACATGTGGCGCTTCCAACGAAAGCGTCCCAGTGGTCGCTCAGGGGCCGTCACCGACTTTCGGAATGCAGCGATGCGGGCACGGAGCCCGGAATAGCGGCCACGCTGGGCGCATTGGGGCGCGCCCAAGACCGCCTTTGTCGCAGTCAGTGTCGGTGTCCCGCTCGGGGACACCAGATGCGAGACAGTGCAAGCTTCCTCTAGGTCATACTGCAGCCACTGCGGTGACGTCATACGCTTGACGAGGAAGCCGCGTGCACTGATGGAAAAATTGGGTTATGGGGATATTTATACAGCGTGTAGTTGGTCAGCCATTAAAGTTGCGACGAGTCACATGCTGTAGATGAGCAATTTAGCCAGTGCAGTACGACCGCTAGCCTGGGGTCTTTGACGTGCACCACGCATTAGTGATACATGACCGCACGCCGGTACGATGCTCATCCAGATCGAAACGGGCAGGGGTGGGGCTCGAACCCAGGATCCCTGGGTTCTGCAGCGCGAACTTTCGTTCCACGCGCGTCGAGCTGGGTGTGCGCTCTATACTTCGTTTCAGCTTCGGTCCAGACGCTGCCAAAGCTACAAGCCCGAGCTCCGGGCTTCCAGCATCCCTGCCAAGCGCGCGCGCTCGTGCAGTGCAAGCACTGTTCTGGGCCACATGCTCGCGCTTGTAGCATCGGCTGCGTCTGAACCGAAGCTGAAACGAAGTATAGCCCACTTGGCCACCGATTTTTTTTTTGCTTTATTGCACTTGGCCACCGATCTCCATGCACTGATGGACTATCTTCAGATAATTCCAGACGAACTAGAATAAACATACACACAGAGAAAAGACCATGCTGACCGCTAGGCCACTGTAGCTAGGCTAACAACCTGAGTTTTCTTTTCCCTCCTCTTCTACTACGAACCACACATGAGGTTCTCTTTTCTGCTTTATTCATTCCTACTTCAGCGAATATTTAACACCCGTAGGAACATTTTTTTTTCTCGGGCAGCGCGAGAGAAGGTGCACTAAAGCAGTCATCGCCCTTTCCCCCAATAACAAGGACCGCCAGGATTTTACGTGCCAGTTTTGTCCTGTTCACAGTGTTCTGTTCCTTCCACAATGTTCATGCCGTAGAACCATTTTGTAGAACCGCACTGAACATTGAAGTTCATACATTTGCAAAGGTTGAGTTCGCATGCACCCGAAACGACTGTAACTACCAAAACACCGCAACAACCGTGACTCATGGATTGCTTTGCGAAGCTACGCCCTGCATCGCTTGCCATGCGGTGTACGGCGAACACTTGTCCTGGCGACTTTGCCGTTACGGTCGTTTCGTTTGCACGCGAACGGAACCAACGCAAATGTGTGTACCAGCCTTGACACGCGCGACAATGGGTTTGCAAATGCCCTCTTGCTGACAGATTTTTCACTGATGTAGCGTGCTCCCACGTTAGATCGTTGATGCATCGCCCGGTTTGTCCAATATGTAACTTCGGCCGTATGTCAGCGGAATGTAAAACACCACGTTCTTTTCACACAGGGCGCATTGAGACTTGTGAATTGCGCCGCACACCTTCTCGGTGTTCCTTCGCTCCTGGTTAACCCTGCGACACATGAAAGGGGCTTTGTTCGAAGCCAAGCGCACCACCTGAACGCCTTGCCGCCCTGCAACCTTTTTTTACTTGTGGGTCATCCCGTAGGTGCTACCACCACGGCATGTTGAGTCATGGTCTTTATCTTTGTGGTTTAATCCGTGCACCCAAATCCGCGCTTGATAGTCCTGCAGAGCTGCTCGCAAATCTCTACAAAAAGTGATTTTGGATATCCAGCTTCCAGTAGTCTCGAAACCTGAGTTCTAAAAATTCGATCGACCAAATGGTGACAAGTGTTCGTTTGGGAGAATAAAAGGACTGTGGTAGCCACCCCTCGTTTTACATACTTGGAGTGCCCTGAGTTAAAAAGTAGAAAACCTTTGCATGGTCTGGCTTGGTATCTCCAGCATACACGGTTTCCTTTGAATTCCAATACCAGGTGCAGGAATCTGATGGAATTATGCACAGCGAGCTCATGGGCGAATGTGAGCCCCAAGAAGCTCTGTTCAAAGCATCGCATGACTGTGTCTAGGCACCCATCCATTTCGTCATCCACCTTTTAATTGCATAGGATGAGGAAATTATCGACGTACTTGAACATGCCTTCAAGCTTTTTGGTTCAATCTTTCTTGAGTAGCACTTACGCAAGCCGCGTGGAAAACATCGCTGAGGTGCGGGGCCACGCGTGACCCAATGCACACTCCATGAACAATGCTCGTGGGACACTACCGTTTCCGTCAGGTAAACACGTGGAAGCTCCAAGAAGCTGTCCAGGTTCGTGCCAGCTGTGTTTTGGAAGGCTACGACACCCTGCTTTTCGATGGTCGTTCGAAGAATTGATTTCAGGCATGCATGAGATATGGAGTAATATAGGTCCTGAATGTCGATGGAAAACCTGGGAACAATGTCAGACCCCTTCTCCCGAAGAAAGGCGATCGCACTCTCGGAGTTGGAAATCCTGAAAGGATCTTACGCCGTACACAGAGAAAATGGTTTTGCTAGATATGTCGACACCTGTACTTGGCATGTGTTTCGTTCTGAAACTATAGCTCAACACGGAACGCCGTCCTTGTGTGTTTTGGCCGAAAATAAAAACACACACACACAAAAAGCAAAAAAAAAAAAAAAAAAACACAGACAAGTGAGTCTTTTTTGTTCCTTCAATTTTCGTCACGAGACTTCTATGAAAGCTTTCTTCGAATATCTTCAAGATGGCCTTTTTAGCTGATTGAGTTCTTTTTTTCCTTCACTGGAATGAAATCCTTAGCCATGGCATGAGTGGCCTTTTCCTCATACTTCTCAGAATTCAGCACAACAAACCACCCTTTTTTATCCGATACACAAAGCCTGAGGCCATTGGTTCGCAATTCATGTACCGTTGATCCAAAACTAAACTTTTGATGCACTTGGCCCCTTAGACTTGCTAGGCAGTCAATCCCTTCGTTAATGATGTGTGATGCTTTCTCTTCGGGAGCCTTTGACGCGATGTACCCTAGTAGCGCCACCGTGTCCATGGCTTCCATTCTTGTTGGAACTGCAAACTTCGGTCCTTTTGCAAGCACACGTCACGCCTGTGCCGAAAGACTAACATCTCCAATTATCTGAATTGGGGAACTTTTTGGATAGGCCTTGCCCTTTCTTGTTATATGTGAACTTTCTATGTAGGATGAATTCTTTACAAATAAGATCAGTCATGTACCTTGTCTTTGTCAATTGGTTCAAGAATATGTTGTAGCTGTGACTTTTCGCTCTCAGGAAATCTGTGAGTAAGCAGAATTGGCTCCATGACTCGAAACTGAGAATTTTCTGGACTCGCTGAGCATATCCCTGGGAGGGTTCAAATATCCCAAAGCATTCCTGTACCTCATCCACGAGAATAATTTTTTTTTTATTTATACACCTTGATAGCGGTTTAGCTCGGCAGGTGAAGGTGGCGATTAAGAGGAAAACCGTCTGTGGGTCAAGGAGGTTCAGCCATACGAATGGAGTGCTCAGAGAACTAGAAAGAAACTCTGCAACAGGCTTAAGGGGGATTCACCTGCTTGTCACTCAATGGGCAAATTTCGCTACACAAACCTGAGTTTCAGGAATGCACAAGACAAGAGTATTCATTCTTTTGGAGCTTAGTGACAAAGACGTAAAGAAGGTTGTACGACCCTTGGATTTTTTTTTTTTTTTTTTGTGAGAGCGGTAGAGATTTGTAATAAAATACAAAAATATGACCGTTTCGACTGTTCTGAGCGCGTTTTGAGACATTTTTTAAAATAAAATTATTTAGAAGATACACGTGATAAAACACTTCGCCGTACGTGCTAGGAGTGCCTCTAATCTTAATTTTATGACCATGACGAGAAAACTTGATATTGTTGTATCTGCGTGCTTGTGTAAATAAACTCGCCCTGTTAATTTTATTTTCAATGTGTGAAACGAGATGCCGAAACGAGTACTAAATACCTCAAACCGCAGATTTTCTTGCTGTTGTTTTTCTCTCGAGCTCGAATTCGACCGCGATGGCTGGTGGCCACGGTGGAAGAAATACATTTATGTGATAACTCTCTGTATCGCGCGGCGACCACATTATGTTCGGCGCACCGAGCGTGCTTCACTCGCACGTGGATAGATGGCGCCCACGTATAGAGGGGCTTGTGAAGGCTTGTATAGAGGGCTTGTGAAGGAAATTATGCATTCTTTACTCGGTCCCTGTGTACTGTGTAGTGAAATGATAGATTTATGTTGGCGCACTGGCAGTGAATGCCTCTTCCCCCGTGCGGTTCCTGTTTTTTTTTTTTTTTTTTTTTTTTTCCAAACGAGAACATTTCGATGATGACTCAACGTGACAAAAATACTCGTGTGAATATAAAACTTCCCGGCATAATCTACTGGGCCTTCAATAATTTAGAGTAAACACTTGGGTCATGCTCGAATGTTTTGTCAAACAACATGTTTGGGAACAGTTTCATAAATTGTTTACACACATTGCGTGGCTTTATATGAGGTCGGTGATTTTTTCCACCCTGCTCCTGCCTTATTGAAAAAAATAAATTCTAATAATGTTACATAGTCGGGCCTAAATTATTCTTTACATGCGCATAAAGGTTTTAGCATTACAAATGGTTTATGCATACAATGTCAACTTGTATTGTGGAATATACAAACCTTGTGAGCAAAAAAAAAATCCTATTTATGATGACATAGTGACTGGAACGATGACACAGGATGATGACATACTGACTGACATGATGACACAGTGACTGAAATTCAAACGATAGTAGTGGTTATAAGACATAAATCACTTTTCATCTATACTCGCACAATATGGTGTCACCCCGTCTTACAGGTAAAAAAATACCCGACAAATATTTTTGCTTTAAAATGTACATAAAATCTGAATTCACTGCATACTACCAAAGAACGCCATCTCTTACATCCTGTGTTTTTCGCCCATACCCTTTGCTGATTTCTTTATCTCTTGAGCTTGTTTGTTCCTACTCATCGAAATATGCTTTCAGTATTGTCGCATTCGCATGTTTACAGTGTTGTCGCATTCGCACGCAGCGCATGGAAACGTTATTGTGCATGTGTCAAGAACACTGTCGATTGTGTCCCAGTAGACAGTATTGTGGCTTTTATTTTGCACGAAGAACTGTTCCGCTTTCTTCAGTAGCTGGAAAAGGTTCTTGTTAGGGTGTGTAAGGCCTCCTCTGTTCTTCACGTTTGTCAGTGCTGCTTCAGTAGAAGTGTTCTTGTCGATGCTGAAAAGCGGATCGGAATGCAGGGCAGCGTGTAGCTTTTTTTTAATTTTTTTTTTCACGCTCGAAAACCCAGTTACAGAATATAGCATGCAGTCCACAGCCTTGGTTTCATGAGCCTTTTCTGTCCAGACATCTTCGCATTCCCAGTCTTCGACAGAAATTAGAATGCCAAGATTGGTCTTCACTTGTTCAAGAATATCAGGGCCCGTTTGCTCGAAGCTGGGGGGCTAAACTCGCCATCGGCGGGAATCTCTCCCATGCGACGTCACGAGGAAGGGGAGGACCTTCTTTTGACTCCGCCCCGGCGAGTTTCCCACTCCTCCTCTTACATTTCCGCCCCCCCCCCCCCCCCCCGGTGGTGGCGAGTTCCCCAGCGTAGCTCCGATTTTTCTCTACGCTCCGCAGTGATCTTTTGGCGAATATGTGCTGCCACCTATGGTGCGATGGACGAACCTGAGGCGCACTGGGTTGGAGAGTATTTGTAGAGAAAACAACGTCCACGTTAGGCTTCTTGTGTGCTACCGGTTCGTTTTCTTTTTGCTGCTCTTAGTTTTCTTTCGCTGCTCGCATTTATACATCGGCCAAACTGGCCGATGTATAAATGATAGAGCAAGGGAGCACGCAGCCTCGGTGAGAAGCACATCAGCAGGACATTTGTCAGCTCATTGCCGGGACTGTGGATGCGATGCCGAGCTCACCAGCATAACCGTCCTTCATAGGAACAAGAACTCCTTCGCGCGTGAAGTGCTGGAGGCCTTGGCCATCGAAGAAAAAGGAGAAGATTGCGGTCTGCCACACCTAGAGCCGCTCTATATGGCAGCGTAGCTGCCAGAGTAGCGACACGACGTAAAATTAGCTAGATGCACGACGTCAGAAGCGCCTATAGTGATCTCCATTTTGGGCCTGGGAGGTTTCTATGGTAACCCAGAGCCGTTTATACTGAGAGAGTTTGGCCTTCTTAAGGAGATTTTGACAGTCTGACAACCACAGCAGCGTAGTCTGGCAACCGGGGGATGACTACTTCCGTCCGCCATATTGTGGATCTGACTCATAGGAACTCTACGCGATTTCTCAGGAATGAACAAGACAAAGAAGTAACGCCATATTGTGTTATCGCGAAATCCGCTTGTTCTAGCGGCCAACAAGCTCCGCCCATCGGCCAAACTCTCTCAGTATAAACGGCTCTGTGGTAACCGTACTGCTAGCGACACCGGGCGGCAACCTTTATCTATAGTCGGTTGCAAGCTAAGAAAAAACCGGAAATGCCTCTCAGAGGAAAATGTAATCCTACGCCGAGAAACGCCAGCCAATCGGTTTCATGACTTCACGATTCCGTGGACCAATCGCGATCCTTTTGAAAAAAAAAAAAAAAAGCTCAACATGGCTGCTGGCCTTAGCAACGCGACGCTAGTTTCTCGTGACAATTATTCTGCTTTTTTGCACCGTGTTTTACGTGCCCGAGGTTACGCCACGAAATCTTAATGGTATCGGCTTGCGTTTGCAGCAGCTTTTGCGCGACAACGTGAGAATCCAGCGACGCTATCGCCAACGAAAATTTCGAAGCGGGCGCGAGGCTTAGCACTGCTGAGAGGTATGTTAGACGGTATGTTAGACAGTATCTTGGACAGAAAATGAATTGGGAAGACGGTACATTGGGCATGACTTTCTTTCTTTACTAAACAGCTATTTCGTTGACAAAAACGTATTCTAACTTATTTAAATGTCCTGATTGAATTAAATAAATACTGTAGCAGTTTAAGACACGTTTCCTGGAGGAAGAAAAAGCAACGTTGCTAGCGAACTACTTTCTCGACGGCGGAGGCACTTCAGATGGGCGCAATGCGCTTGTGGGTGGAGCTAAAAGATTGTTCTCAGGTTGCATCCGACTATAGTTGATATCTCCATTCGTTAATTGAAAAGTGGTAAAAGACCTAAAAGACGCTTTGCATGGCGGTACGGCACGGGCCTCTGGAGGAGCGGTGCCTGATTCTTCTGTGAAATGAGACGATTTGCAGCGTGCACGGACAAGGCGAGTGGTTTTCCGCGCCGCCGGGATGGCGGCCGCTTCGTGGGACGAACGTACCGTTCTTGTACTTTCGGACTTCGTTCCTATGGAACAAAATCCGATTATGCCGGCCATGACAGGACGATTGCCTTGGGACATGACTGCTGCTCGACTGCCCCATAGCAAGAGAATGTATGCTCAGCACCATACTTCAAGACCCAATCATTCTTTCAAGATGAGATTATCTCACCGACTGGCAAGGAGCGACGTCGACGACGGTATCACCCTCATTTTGGGCAATGAACTGTCGACGGAGTTAAACCAAGAAGGACAGCACGGTGGTCTACAGAGGATTGTTAACGTCATCAAAAGAGACGGACGCCGGATATAAGGTGCTCTTGCCGACAGGCCAAGTGGTCATCCGGAAGTTTACCGGCATGCAAAATGTCAATATTTTTATCTGGTGTAGCACGCATACCCGTGCTAAGAGGGCCATGAAATGATTCTTTAACTTCTTCTTCCTTAGATTTAATCCGCAACTCAAAAGCGAACAGTGGAATCACGCGGTCGTGACATGCTAGGGCACCGGTGCGATGACCCCAAGCTTCCACCGTGCTTTCTAAGCACACCATAGAACTTATCATTCGCAAGTGCACTCATTCGCCACAAACGCGAGTTCAAATACTCAACGACGAATTGATTGTTGACGAACGAATACGTCCGAGTGACGCAGTGGGGTCGGTTGACGTCATTTTGGCTTTTGTAGGCATTGCAAAGAGGATATTTAGAATCATACACACATGATGATAGCATCATAGCACAAGGACATTAATGAGTGCAAAACGGGCCCAGCTGCAGAAAATAAATATTACACTCGTAAAAAATAATTGTCTGTGACTTGTTAATTACAAAGACGAACACACCTCTGAGCATATAAATTTAATAGTTTGTGTTGATGCATTGTTATAGAGCAGGTCATTTCGTATACGTCATTTGAGCAAACGCCAGCTTGTCACTTGAAAAAAACAAAACAAAAAAATACTGCGATCAAACGCAAGCTATTGCAACGAAAGGACGTTTATCAAAGTCTTCAAAACTGTCGATTCGTAAAATCGTCGACTAGTACAAAAGGTTAAAGGTCGCAGGCGGTTCCTCACTTAAAGTTGCTGTGATTATTCGGTGACCCAGGGCTGAAACAACTTCCCCTAGGCCCTACACACGACGTACACCTTTCGTTTCGATTCTCAGAAATTCAAACATTCAAAGGAAGCAAGAAAATGCGAAAATGTTATCCTAAAAGCTATATCGTAAGATCGTTGATTAGTACAAAACGTAAAGATCGCGGGAGCTTCCTCGCTAAAAGTTTGAGATTACGCGGTTCCCTGGGGCTGAAACAACTCCCCCAAGGTCCAACATGCGCCGCATACAATTTGCATTGATTCTCAGACATTCCAACGTTTAAACAAGGCTAGGAGTATACGAAAATTGCATGCAAAATGTCTTATCGATCCTCGAACACATCCAGGAATCCGAGCACCGCTACGGCGATATGACTGATACTGTCGCACAGGTGCTAATATCCAGAGCGATCTTGCACAGAAAAAGTATAAAGTCACATTCTTTCAGATCTTCACGTTATGCCTGCGTCAGAGAGCACGAAGAAGTCCGAAATCGTCGGCAAGCAGCGGCACATTACGACTACCGCACACCGTACAAACTCGTATCCACCAGCTCTGGGCGCCGCCATCTTACCGGTGACATCACGGCTCTTTTGAAGTCACGTGAGGAGTATTCACTCGGTTGCTAAGGGAACCGAGCCAGCTCAGCTCGTTGCTATGGTACCGCGTTTGACCAATCACGGTGAGAGGCGGCACAGGGAAAAGCGTGTCGCTACTCTGGCAGCTACGCTGCCATATAGAGTGGCTCTAGCCACACCCCGTTGAATACTAGGCTAAAAGGTTTTTATAAGTGTTTATTCTGCCGTTAGACGAAGAAAAAGAACGAAAAAAAGGGCCTAGGCCGGGAAGAAGACAAAGTAAACTTCAGTTGATAGTCAGCGTTGTCTTTGTCCAGTTCTTTCCTTCGTGTCCTTGTTTTTTTCGTGTACAGCTGACCTGATTGTCAACAAAAGGTTCTCACCTTGGGTTGATGATCTGGAGGACCAGCGTTGAAACCGACCGAGGGCTGACGGCCGTGGACGCGAGTAGCTAAACAGTGTAGGGACATAGTCCGGGTGTGCCTTGTCTAACGCTTGCAAAAATTACAAGTCAACTTACCTGTAATAAAATGGGCGCTACATAGTCTGGACAGCTGACTCGGCTTCCAGTTCTTCGAGGAGTCGGACTTGTCAACTCTTCCGACGGCACGAATCCAGGCTGCCCGCTTAACAGGACGAAGCTTAGCACACGGGAAGCGAAAAAAGCTAGTTCCACTACCCGGGCGATAATAGTTCCGACAGCCGAAGGCTACAGAGTTCACCGGCATGATTGCGGTGCACGTCGTAATCTAGAACGGGCGTCGTCAGTACGATGACTCGTGTTCACCTTGTTCGCAACATCAAAACTTGAGTCTCGATGGTCTCCAAGGCGCGCAGAGGCGAGAAAAGCAAGATGGCGGATTGTTTAGAACTAGATACTCTCGAACCCAGACGCATCAAATACTCCGCGCATGCGCACAGCGTATTTCTACAAAAGGTCCATTTTATTTAAATCGGGGGATCGGTGGCCGGCTGGGCTAGTGCAAAGACCCCAGGCTAACGGTTGTACTGCACTGGCTAAATTTCTCATCTACAGCTGGGAGAATCGCCGCCCGTTGAGGCAGACCAAGCTTTAGGCGGTATCAACATACACACAGCCCAATTTTTTTAAATTTAAATCGTAAACGACAAATAAGAATAGGTTACAGCACGGATGCTAATTATTCAAACATTGCTTGGATATGGGCTATACTCTGTTTCACCTTGTGTTGTACCGCAGGAAAGCCTACAAGCGCGAGCTCTTTGCTCTAGGGCACATGTCGGCGGCGCAAGCTCTCGTGCACCATGGGCAGCTGCCAACGCTATGAGCTCGCGCTTCTAGCCTTCGCTGCGGTACAACATAAGGTAAAACAGAGTATAGTTGATTAGACATTGTGATGGTTGGCTGCGCCACGTAATGCAAGAAAAACGCGCTTGATAAGGATTTAAACTAAAGCAGAAAATAGGCGAAAAACAACATACAGGAATGGCGCAGACTAACGACTATGTAATTTCTTTCTCATCTTTCTCCCCCACACCGCCACACAGCCACAATATGTTTTTTTTTTTTTTTTTCAAAACAGGGTGCACGTGGAGCGAAAGCTCGCGCTGCAGAACCCAGGATCGTGGATTCAATCCCCACCCCTGCCCGTGTCGATCTGGATTAGCATAGTACCGGCGTGCGGCTGTGGATCACTACTGCGTGGTGCACGTTAGAGACCCCAGGCTAGCAGTCATACTGCACTGGCTAAATTGCTTATCTATAGTGGGTAACAATTTCGCCATGTTCTGGCATGTTCTCCTGCTGTATAAACAACTAACGACCAATTTGTTTGTCAAAATACTGTGTGGAGGGAGAAAGATGAGAAAGAGATTACACAGTTGTTAGTCTGCGCCATTCATGTACATTGCATTTCTTCTATACTCTGTTGTAGTTTAAATTTTATCAAGTGCGTTTTTCTTGCATCTACACAACGCAGCAACCCATCAAAATAATTGTAAAAGCCTGTAGTTAATGGTAAATGGCGTTCCTAGTTGCAGGTTGCCGGAAAAACACATTTCTTTCTAGGATTCACTTTGCAGAATTTGCTTTTAAGATTCACGACGGGGACGACGGTCCATTTACGGCTCCACCGCCTCAAGCCCGGTCCGCCACGCATTTCATCGCACAGCCACCTTACCACGTCTTTCGAGAGGCGATAGTGTTGTTGAAAACGAACGTCGTCCATGTCAAACACATTGGCGTGGCGTAAATACCTACGCTGACGGCGAAACACGAACAAACACGCTGCCATTTTGGACGCTTTTCCCTCATCTCGCGCCCAACTCGCCCAAACTCGCCTAGGTCGGAGCCGGCAAGCTTTTTCTATCCGCGGCGGCTTCTGCCACGTCACAATGACGTCACAGCATCTCGCCGCGAATTCCGAATATGCCACTCTCCGATCGTCTCAAACCCTCCGTTCTGACGTCACGATCTAGGGAGTGACGGCGCCTGCCGTCATGCACGGCGCCGACCAATCGCGGCGGGCGGCGAGTTTGGCGGAGAACTCGCCTTGATCTCTCCGTGCCGAGCTTAGCCCCTTTGGTTAACTAACCGCGGTTAACCGGATTTCCCTACGAGGGGGAATTTTGGGTCACGTGACCGGCATAGTAAGGACGGCGGGGAAACATGGCGGTGCCCCGGCGAGTGAGCGCCGCTCGCTTTGGAACTAATACGTCGTTGTAGCTGCAGTAGCGGGCGCGTTAGTCAGCAATGAATGCTGCAGGAGGTTTTCGCGTTGCCTTACCTCACTTAAAACGCAAAACATGAGCAATGACCTCGCCGCATTTTTTTAGATAGACTTTCGACTCCGGTCATTCCTAAGTCTAAATGAACGCGATAGTTGTCGACATGGCAACGTCTTTGGAAAGTGGATTGCCTTGACTCAATCGGCCGGGTATTGATAGCACACAAAAGCAGAGAGCGTTCCCATAGACCTTTTGCTAAATTTCCAAAGCACCGAGGTGCATGCTACGAGTGTAGTTACACGCGCTGCACCTGCTGGCGTCTGCAGTAATAACTGTTCTGAAGCAAAAAGCCTAAAACAAATTTTGCCTTGCGCGCGCGTTCGTCAAAGATTTATTATGATTATTTACTTCAAATCTTGGATAAGTGGAAGGCCAGCGCGCGCGGATCGTAGAATTACACTTCCAGCGTTCTTCTCAATGTTCGGGTAATTTACTAATAGGTCAATTTTCAGTGGAGCCGAGTTACAGGTTTTTCAATTTATGACGGGGTTATATACAGTTCTTACATGCTGGCCAACCATGCTTCCGGTGTACCGCCCGCTTTTCACTGCTCACTTCTTTCTTATCGTTTCTAGGACTCAACTTCGTCGTCCTCTTTCGAACTCGGAAGGAAATTTCAACGAGGCTTTTCTTCACTTCATACAGCCAAACATTTAGAAATTTACCAAACAAGGGTTAATTTAGTTTTAACTTGCCGATTATTTGTACCACGAGCAGTAAAAATTGTTTCTTAAGCTCAAATGTATGCCGCGCTGCGTCGCGAAAACCAGGCAGCCCGCATTTTAGGTCCCCCCATTTCGGGAACCATCCCACGGAAGTCACGTATATTCGCTACAGCCATTAGGGGGCACCAGCTACCACCCCATAATAAAACACGGAGCTATCGCTCATCCAGCCCTCGTCAAATTTGGCTAGGTACTTAAAGGTACCTAGTAGGGAAGGGCGGTTAACTTTTAACCGCGGTTAAAGTTAACCGGCTTCGAGCAAACGGGCCCTGGAAACTAGGTAGTAACTTGCGATCGGCCCTCGGGATTGCACGACGCCACTGCTCCAGGCGAGCGTCATTCGATGGAGCTTTAAACAAGGACATTCGCTCTGCGCAGTTCCGGTACCCCGAATTGCAGTTGGGAACGAAGCACGTCTTTCCCATCCTTATAGCATAACTTTTTCTTCGGGTTAATGCTCATCTGCGTGCACGATGGTGGCACCGGTGATTGACACAGCACCAAAGCAAAACATGAGGCCAGCCACTGACCGCACACCACTGCCACACCGCGAAAAAGGCGAGCAAGCTACGCCCCCGACTCCGTGGCCGCCGAGGGAGACCTCATACCCACGGTGCTTAAAGCCCCTCGATATGTTTTCGTTTGTCTTTGCAAGTAGCGCCAAATGCGCGAGCGCACGTGGCCCAGGTCTCGAGCGGCCCTTGGAAGCAAATGGCGGCGCAGCACTTAAATGAGCGGCCCTTGGAAGCGAATGGCGGCGGAGCACCCGCTCGTGGCACGTGTCTTGCGCATTTCCACAACAATGGTTGGCGGTACTTGTGAAAACACCTGTATCAAGGGGCTTTAACGGTGCTCACACCTCAGCGCCCTCCGCGGCGGCACGGAACAACTACACTTCGTTTCACCCTATGTTGTACCGCAGCGAAGGCGTGAAGCGCGAGCTCATAGCGTTGGCAGCTGCTCTTAAGTCACGAGAGCTTGTGCCGCGGGATGTGCCCCAGAGCAAGGAGCTCGCGCTTGTAGCCTTTCCTGCGGTACATCATAAGGTGAAACAGAGTATACTCCTTGTTCGAGGCTAGTTCCGAACACGATCTGGTCGCTCGCTCCCCGCGGGAAGAGCGGCCAGAGTCACCACCTAAATGTATTTCTTCCACCGTGCTGGTGGCTCAGGGATCGGTAGCACGTGGAGCAAAAGCTCGCGCTGCAAAGCCTAGCTTTGCAGCGCGAGGGGGATCGTGGATTCAATCCCCCGCCCTTGCGATGGGATCCGTGGGGGATCGGTGGCCGAGTGGGCTAGCGCACACTATACTCTGTTTCACCTTGTGTTGTACCGCAGGAAAGGTTACAAGCGCGAGCTCCTTGTTCTAGGGCACAGTCTCGATGGCACAAGCTCTGGTGCACTAAGGGCAGCTGCCAAAGCTGTGAGCTCGCGCTCCTATATCCTTCGCTGCGGTGAAACGGAGTATAGCTTGGAGCACATGGATCGAAAGCTCGCGCTGCAGAACCCAGGGATCCTGGGTTCAATCCCCACCCCTGCCCGTTTCGATCTGGATGAGCATCGCACGGGCGTGCGGTCGTGTATCACTACTGCGTGGTGCTCGTTAAAACCCCCAGGCTAGCGGCTGTACCGCACTGGCTAAATTGCACATCTACAGTGGGTGACTCGTCGCAACTTTGAAATGGCTGACCAACTACAGGCTGTATGAATATCCACACAACCCCAATTATTTTGCTTTGCCCAATTCGATCTAGATGAGTATCGTGCCAGCGTGCGATCAGGTGTCATCATATTATACGCAGCACCTTTGGCACTGCGTATGCAAGCAATGTTTTAATCATGCTTAGGTATCTAGACAGATCTCTTATAACAATATTGTTCTTCAAGGCAGAAAAAAATATTTTTTAGTGCCGCGAAGCAACAACGCTCAATGTAGTGGAGGTGCGAAAATACGTCTTTGTATAGCTGGTCTGTAAAAAACAAAATCTCGTATACATGGAATGTCTTTATGAAGAGCCTGTCACCCCGATTTCAAATCAGCTCACGAAGAAGGGCGACCATACGTGGAGCTTGGCGCAACTTTGTCAGGCTCTAGTGAATGCACAACATACAAAACAGAAAACAAAAGTATAGGTTTGTAGCTACCAAGGTTAGAACAGTGCCACTAAATAGAAAAATAAGGACGTTTCCGAGAGAAGAGAACCTTCATTTTTCGGCCCGGGTAAACAAACTATGCAAAGCAGAATGCTCAAACTCAGTGACAATGTGGCGCTAGCGCTTGAGATAGATAGACGCTGAATCTTGAAAACGTAACGTTACCTGGATTTAAATAGAAAACAAAGATTGAGAAGCACGAATCTTGTTTTTCAGTCAACGTCTACCTAAGCCCAGTATTGTCAAAACAAGAACTGACATCGTGAACGCTTTCGAGATTTATATCAGTAAAAAACACTTGTCAGCAAGAAAGAGAATATTGTTTTCTCTCTTGCTGGACATTTTTTTTTCTGTTGAAAATAGTGGTACAGGAGCTTGCAGTGTTTTCTTGTTCTGGCGATGTTAGGCTTAGGTGGACATCGGCTCAGGGAAAATTTTCGTCTTTCTCAATTGTGTTTTGATCAAGGTAATGTCATATTCACAAACTTCTGCGTTCTTTCCCAAACGCTATCACGTTCTCACGGCGTTAGAGCTTTCTGCGATGCATGGTTTATTCACCCGGGCCGACGTCCGACAAAACACGGTTCCCCTTTCTCAAAAACTAAAGCGTTCCTCCCCCCTCCCCCCTCCCTCATTCTCCGCCCAAACGTAGCGCCAGAGGTCCGAACCAGATGCCAAAGTTTCAGCATTAACCGTTAGCTTATGCAAACATTATGTGATTTTCTGAACTTTCAATGGGAACAATGGGTCCATATTCGGCCGTCTTCGGTAACTGGCGCCATAGAGCTCCACCATACATTCGAGCGCTCGGTCTGCCTCCATTTTCTCAATAGAAAAAAAAAATCACATAATGTTTTAATAAGATAAGGATTAGTGCTGAAACTTTGGCATATGGTTAGAACCTCTAGCGCTATATTTTGGTTGAGATCCAGCATTTGGCAATGCAAAATTTATATTTGTGGTTAAAAAAAAAACACAATAAAAATTATGTAACATTTTTTGGGGTGTGTGGGGGGTGGGGGCGACATTCTCTACTTTTATATCATTTTTAGTTTCTCTCTACGCGTCTTCCGCGCCCAGCAGAGATACGTAAACGGATAGCAGACGACAAAATAAAGCAAACATTCATCGGCTTTAGAATTTTTTGTAATGTAGAAAAGTTTGTTTGTTTCTGGATGTGAAGTGAAACTGCCCATCATCGTTCATATATTTCTATGAAATCATTTTTGACCGCGGTTATCCTGCTCGTCGTCAGCCTCCCCTATAGCGTCCTGGGTGTTTTTGCGTCTTCCACACCTCCTGGGAGCGAGTCTCCAACCAGCAAGCATGCAGACAAGGAGCAGGCCAATGTAGGACATAGTAGAGCCACTAAATGAACTGCACTTAGAGTATCGGAACTCTGTTCCCCGACATTGTTGGGGGCGCCGCCATTTTGGTTCATATGCAGAGCAGACGCAACTGTCGATCCTCATGATTCAAAAGTGCGACTTCCTCAGCACTATATTTGGTGATGGGCAGTTCATCTAATATTGCTTTGCTCTGTCGCAAACTGTTTAAACATTTCTGGAGGGCGGAAAAGTGTTTCCTGTCGTTTCATATAAAGCTTCAGATAACTGGCAACCAGGATTTTATGCCACAATATGGGCAAGTGTTGCAACTCTTAAGCGTAGCTTATTTAGTGGCACTAGAACATAGGAAATAAAAAACTTCAGTTTTTTTTTTATTTCACTAGCTGTAATTTAAACTAATTAATTTTTTTTTGCAAAACGACGTTTGCGTGCTTAGATTTAGGTACGTATTTTTAGAATTCGAAGTTTTTGAGGCGTGCCAAATGTGCTGATCCTTACGGCCGCACCGCCGCATCCTTACCTTCCATAATTTCGAACGTCTGCATGGTAATAGACACAATTTCGTTCGTGCTCTTGGCCATCACTCCTAGCCTTATGTTTCTTCTTTGGGTGTGCCGCAAGGCCCCATACTTGGGCTGATGATTTTTTAATACTTTTGTTAATGATTTGAACTCAATCGTTCGCAATTCGGTCATCTCGCAATATGCAGATGATGTCAAGTTGTTTAGGCAGATCATATCCTTGGAAGACTGTGAAAAACTTATGGAGAATGTTAGGCGTGTGTGCAATTGGTGTCGCCATAACATGCTAACGCTCAATCCTTCTAAAACCGTTTTATGTGTTTGTCTAGAAAGGTAGAAAAAATAACCTTTTGTTACCAGATTGACAATGATACGCTGCGAAGAGTCGAGTGCACGCGTGATCTTGGTGTATACATAGACTCTTCGTTATACTTAACTGTACATGTTAAGAACCTTATAAATGACTATTCGCATAAGCTGGGAGTAATTTCTAGAATAACGCGTGAGTTCTCCTCATCAACCTGTATTCTATGGTTATATTTCTCGTTAATCCGGTCCAAGTTGGAGTTTTCCCCTGTAGTCTCGAATTGTATTAGTTTTACGAGCCAAGAGATGATTGAAAATGTTCAGAAGCGTTTTTTTTTTTAGAATTGTTTATGATTGTTACATTGGTCGTACTATTTATTATTCTTATGCGAGATTGTTGGAACGATGCAAATTTCCTGCTTTGAGTTCTAGACGGCGTGAGCACGATCTCGTTTTCCTGTATAAATGTATTCATGAATCAATTGATTGCCCAGATCTCGCATCTGCTATTAATATTCACGTTCCTAGACGAGTTTTGCGGGTTTATCCGACTTTCAATGTAAATCACATCATCCCAACAAGTCCTGTGACCCGTATTGAACACTTCTACAATACCCTCAGTGGAGCATATATTGATGTCTTGAACACAATTTCGTAGCTTTAAAGTCTTTTGTAACTAACCTGTGAACATTTCGTTGTGCATCATTATCAAGGCGTCAAGCTGTTTATGAGCACAGAAAATGAACAAATGAATGAATAAATGAATGAATGGTTGCAACTCCGAATCCAGTCGGAAATCAGAGCTCGTCCTATGTTACGTAAGCCACCGTAATCTAAGTCTTGACTGGCTTGTATCTCGCGCCGCCCGTTGGCCACTTCCGGCAGCGGCGGACGAAGGGCGAAGGAGTTCTAGCTTGAGATTGGCGGCGAACAGCCCGTGGCCCGAGGCATTCACTGAGACCAAACTAAATACGATGACAGCGCCACCCTTTAGTAACTAGTCAGAACACAAAAGTTGCTTTTTATAGCTGCTGCGAGATGGCCCTGCGAGATGGCACCACCGGCCCTTGCGCGACTCAATCTGTACCAATACGTGTAGCCCTGCAGTTCCCGAAATGGCCGCTGCGGGAGAAATGGCGGCGTTGCGATCGCTATTAGTTCGGTTCTCGAGTACGGATCGGAGCCAACGTTTTTCAAAGCAGGCCCCATGGCAGTTTGCAACGGAGAAACAAGATAACGTTTGTCGAATCGCACTGAGCCGTGGCTCGATCAGTCAATCTCGGACGATGAGGTGTTTCCTGAAAGTTTTCATGTCTATCGGAATGAGCGAACTTCTCAGGGGGAGGGGTATTTGTCCTTGTACTACATGACATCCTCATCAGCTGTCCGCTTGCTATTGAGGGGATTTCGTGTGAGGCAGTCTGTTGTTCAATCTCTTTACATAAGGGGCACTTTTTATCTGTCGGTTCTTATTTGCATCCACCAAATACCTGTGTTGATCATGTTTTAGACCTGTATAGATGTATGAGCGCCATGGAGCTCAGAAATTATACTTTGGGAGAGGGGGGGGGAGACTTTAATTTTCCGTACATTCATTTGTGCAACAGTCGTCCAGTGACCTGTAACTCTTCCAGTGTTTATGTCAAATTTATTGACATCATTAACGACTTTGAGCTGTACAAGTTTGTTCATGAGACAACAGCAAGCGCGTCTACATCAGTTGTACGTAGAATAAGCGATCATGACGCAGCTGTAACTAACACATCGTTTTCATTTAATGAAAACCCGACACACCGCAAAAGAAAAGTGTACGTCTGCGAAAGAGGAGATTACACAAGCACTGAAAATGCTCTTTGATTTTCTTCCCGATTTCGAATCCTTAAGTAATAATGATGACGTTGACTACTTGTGGAAATTCTTCAAAAGCAAGATTCATGATATGGGTTGATATACAGATATTACTTCCCGCACTATCAGTTATAGGCGTCGAAAAAATAAGCCATGGCTGTCAAAGGAACTTCGCAGTCTGATTAGCAAACAAAAGGACAATATAGCAAATATAAAGCTACTAGAGATAAAAACCCGCATGCAAAGCTGAAAATTATTCTACCTGAATTCAAGTAAAGGGCAAAGTTAGCCAAGAGTGGCTTTCGTGACTCTTTCGACGGCAAGGTCAAAACAAATCCAAAGCAAATGTGGAACACTCGTGGAAATGGAGCGTGCTGGTTAAGTTACGGTGTTTGTGGAGAATAACATAGAGGACGTGTCGTCCGGTTTTCGTCCTCTATGTTATTCTCCACAAACACCGCAAATGTGGAAGTTTGTTAAAACTAATCGTAAAGAGTCATTGGGAATCCCGCCCCTTATGGTAGATGGTTCGTTAACTACTGACAAACGCGCTAAAGCTTCCTGTCTTAATCGTTACTTTGAATCTGTTTTTACTCTGGATTTAACTGAAAAGCCTTTATATAGGGTGTCTGAGTCACCATGGATGGATCTAAAATGAACCGTAAAATTCAGCGCCTGCACGAAGCAGTCTAAACTTTTTGCCAAAGGCGTATTTCACAAGTCCGTTTTTCTTGTAAAATAACAAAGCGTGACAACCTTTCTTTAACAATTAGGGCCAAAAAACTTGCCACGATCAACGGCGGGCGGCGACACAGACGACTGAGTCGAGTGGCGGGGCGCGTTTGACCAGCACCACCTAGATAAGCAGAAGGCAACGTTATTAGATTAGCTCTGTTACGGAACTGCTCATGAACACTGCATGCAAGAGCAGTACCCCTCTCATTCACCACGACTCGCCTACCGTCGTTCGACGCGCCGGTCGGCTGCTATGGTCACTGCAGTGTATTCTATGGAATACGTACGTTTCGAAGCGCAGCGTCTAGATGGCGTTCCACCGTACTCTATGAAACCCGCAGTTCGTAAACGAAAATCTAGATGGCGCTTCGAACGACAGGAGGCTCATTGCTGTTTGAGGCAAGAACGGGTGTTCTGCGAACCAGAACATACAAAGTGAAGTACCAGGAAATTGATACAGTGTGCACTGCTTGTGGAGAGGAGGACGAGACGGCTGAGCACTTGATACTCTACTGTAAAGGGCTTCACCCTATGCCTACCGAAGACAACATAGATTTAATAAAGTCATTGGGTTTTAGAGACAGCGAAGGGAGAGTGGATTTCAAGACTGTAGAGATTACCAAGCAAAGATTAAGTGAATGGTGGCAGAAATCGAGAGAAAACTAGGTATTTTCTTATCCACTGATGGCAAGGGGGTTTCATAGCCTCACTTTCTTTGCACTGCGGAGTGAATATAGATTTCACATTTAACTATTCTAAGCTTAAATGGTAAAACAAAATGGCTAGGTGGCGTAAGCCACCTAGCCCGATCCAAAGGGCTCAGCCGTATTCATCCATCCATCCATCCATCCATCCGGCGGACTGAAGTGAGTGAGTGAGGGGGTGGGGGGGGGGGTGCCCCCTTTTGCGGGAGTTCCACAACTGAGGTAATCTAGTAACCTTGACAGAGGGCCTCCTCACCGCCATCACAGTCAGATCGATCAAGGCCTGAGATTGGGCACGAGTGCTACGTCAGTGTTCGGCCGGGGCTCGTGTTCCATCAGCGCGTCGAAGGTTCACTCGGGCCCAGTAGCCTAGTGAGCCCAACCCGAATGTCATGATGTTTCATGAACGGAGAGGAGGCAATGCGGAGGCTTTGATTATTTTAGGGGGTGTTAGTTTGACGGACGTATTAATCGATGGTGTCGGGAGCAGCGTCGGAAAATGTAACTGACCAGCCAAAGAAAGCAGACGACACGCAGATGACTTACGTCGACAGCAAGAACGCTGTCGTTATGCAAACGAGTTTTTTTTTCTTAACTTGAAGTTTTGCTTTTATTGTGTGCATTTATTTTTAAACGAAAGAGGCACTACAAAAAGGTCACCTTCATTTTAGTAAATCATGGTCGTCGCGAGCAGTCTCGATCACAGCCCTTTATACTGGGAGAGTGTGGCGCTGTTTTGAAGATTCTGACAATCCCGCAACCACAACTGGAAGTAAGGCAATCAGAAATGGCACCTTGTTTCCATCATTTTGTGTAATCGATTTTTTAACCCACTCTCGAATAGTCACCCAAGGTATGCTGTGATCCACGGTTGTAATAAAAGTGTTTATCGCTAATGTAAGTGTTTCTGGCTCTGCACACCTGGTAAGAGGCTCGAACTTACTTATTTGCTACTACCTCTTAAAATTATATGAGCTTAAACTCATTCCTATTTTGTGAAAATTGAATTTTGAATTCTTTGCATATAGGTCTCAAATGTGACCACCGCAAAAATTCAGTGCCTCGACGGGCGCCATCGAGGAGAGGTGCTGCGAAACCTTGAGCTCAATCGCCAGATTAATTTTTGTTTGTGAAAGCCTAATTTTGTTGAAAACCAAAAGAAATAAAGCTTATTTGTAAATTTTGTTTTTGGAGATCAATTAGGAGAGCCAGTGCTTGGATATAGTGACCGATTGCAGGCATAACAAAGTCTCAAGAGTACAAGAAATTGTGTTTTTAAAACAACTACTGACCACGCATATAAACTAGCGCACGTAAGTAGGGTGGCCAAAAGCAAAATCCTCCATTTTGTGTTATCGTAAAGTCCTCTTGTTTTAGCAGGCGACCGGTTCCACCCATCGGCCGAACTCTTCTGGTATATAGGGCTCTGGTCTCGATTAGAGTTTCTGTATAGGCTTCCTACGGGAGTCAGAGTTGCGCGTTTATCCTTGTAGCACCGTCTTTCCTACGCGGCATGTTGATCCTGCTCCTCACGTGACTGAATTCGGCGAATAGCGGCGCCGCGCGTTCGTGGCGCGCGGCGCGCTCAAAAGCAAGGGAACGTACGCCAGGGCACGTGCAACGTCTACTTTCCTGCACGGCATTAGACCCTGCTCCTCACGTGATCGGATTTTGGCGAATAGCGGCGCGGCGGCACGTGGAAGACTGACGCGCAACTCTGGCTCCCGTAGGAAGCATATTGGCGACGTGCGCGACCGAAAGCGTCGCTGTGGTCGGCCTTCCACGATTGGTCCAAAAGCTGACTATGACGTCGGAAAGGGTATACCATCGACGGAAATAAGAGGAATGAAAGAACTTTAATTTCGACGGTGTTGGCAGTGTTGCTTTGAGAGCGCAACGATTTCAGGCTTCCACCATGCTATTTACAAACACCATCGAACTTGTTGTTCGCAAGGTAATGACGTCACAAGGGGGAACCATAGGAGGGCGCCACCAAAACATCTCGCCGCTAATAGGGAGTATTCACTGGCGGCCATAGCCGTGTGCGCGACTGCTGAGCGCGTGCTCATGGCGAGCTTCCACAGTCCTTTTCCAACGTGCATTCCACACCATCAAGGTTGCCGGTCTTAGCAACCGAAACATGTGAGTTCGTTCTGAGCATGCGCTCTAAATAGCACCCACAAATATGGCGTCCAGTGAATTCTCCTTATAAAAGAACTCTAGTCTCGATAAGGAGGCAGCGCCATCTATCAGTACATGCTCCAGACGTGCCATGCCGCTCGACTCAGCCGTCTGCGTCGCCGCCCACCGTTGACCCTGGCAAGTTTTTCGGCCCTATTTTGTACAGAAAAGGAGCTGCGCTTTGTCATTTTACAAGAAAAAACATATCTATGAAATACACCTTTGACGAAAAGTTTAGATAGCTTCGTGCGGGCGTCGATGTTTACGGTCCGTTTTATATCGAGCCCGATGACTTCAGACACCCTATATGTCAATAAAGGTAATTTCGAACAAATGCCAGAGATTCTAATAAATCGCAATGGAATTCTTACTTTACTAAATAACGTTAAAGCGAAAAAAGGGACCCGACTGTATTCCAAACCATGTTTTCAAATCATAAGCTGACACAATTAGTTGCTCTCTTTTCATTATTTTTACCGGATCACTGCAGAGTGGTTCATTGCCTCATGACTGGAAGCATGCAGATGTTGTACCAGTACAAAAATCTGGAGCCAGGAACAGTGCTGAGAGCTACAGTCCAATATTGCTGACGAGTGCTTCATGCAAGATAGTGAAGCACATCATATACAGTAATCCCATTTTGTACTTGAATACCAATAGTTTTGTTACTCTTTCACACCATGTTTTTCGGGCTGGGTTCTATTATGACACTCAATTAACTAAATTTGCCCGTGACTTTGTTCGATCGGTGGATAGTAGGAGTGTAGGAAAAATTGTCCCCGGACAAAATGTTCCCGGAAAAAAGGCCCAGGTGGAAAGTAGGAGAAAATGTCCCCAAGGATTTCCTATCTCTGGGTTTCCTTGATCCTCATGGCCTTCGGGCGATCCGATCATATGTCCTTGGGAAAAAAGATACCGTGTGGCAAGTAGGAAAAAACGGCCCCAACAAATAGGCAAATACTGCAAACGACTAAACTTTTGCGAGGACCTAATTTTCTCGAATCGCCTACGATTCACGAAAAATCCGTCCCGCGAACAATTCGGGCAATATGTGAACGCTACGGAAGCTACACTCGATTCGCGAAAATTAGAACCCGCGAATAATTTCAAATTTTCAGCTTTGGCTCGATTCGCGAACATTTGAGCCCGTGAAATTGAAGTCTTTTACAGTATAAAAATTCCGCGAGGTACACATCACGACACTGTTAGCGCGAACAGGACATCGGCACATTTTCACATTTTACTTAGAGAGAGTATTACTGGGAACAAAATTTTATCATCTACATTATATCCCAAAATATGCACTTTCAGTGCCTATAATAAAGAAACTAGTGATCGCTTGTTCGTGCTAAGTGTCGCGCTTTTTAGCTATTCGGAAATGGTACACAAGTACCTCTCAAATTCGCCAAACACAATAATTTGGTTTCGAATAGAAGTGTGACAAATGTTTATTTTACAATGAAAAACAAACAAAAACAGTTGAGATGCAATGTTACAAAATCAGGAATGAAATGGCAGACTCTAGACTCATACACAAAAGTCAAAAACGGATCGTACGGAAGTGGAAAAAATGTTCCTTTGGGGACATTTTTTCCTACTCTCCACCTGGGGCCTTTTTTTCGGGGACATATTTTCCGGGGACTTTTTTCCCGGGAACATTTTTTCCGGGGACGTTTTTTTCGAGGACGTTTCTTCCGGAACCCGGATAGTAGGAAGCAAGTCGATTTCATTTTGTTTGGACTTTCGAAATGCCCTTGATACGATTCCGCACTATTTTATTCTAGAAATGCTGAAAGGGTAAATATCGATAGTAGCATGTACTACTGGATCGCTAACCATTTGAGCGATCGTAAACAAGGTGTGGTTGTGAATGGTGTGACGTCACCACCAGTTGACGTAACTTCTGGAGTACCACAGGGTTCAGTGCTGGGGACATAACTCAGGGAATTATATCGCGAATGAGACTAGACGCCGACGAGTGTATTTTGTACAGTGAAATCAATTCCGACTTTGACGTATCAGCTCTTCAAAGTGATTTAGACAGAATTTGTTTATGATGTTCAAGATGGGAAATGACTTTAAACCTCCAAAAGAGTTGTCATGTACGGTTCACAAAGAAACGTAGCATCTGCCAGTCAACATACGCCGTACACAGAGAAATTTTAAATGTTAAACAAGAAGCTAAATATTTGGAGGTACTTTTTTCTTGTGATTTGAAAGGGCTTTCAGAACGTAAACTACGTAACAAGGAAAGCTAGTAGAACACTGAATATTCTACGGAGAAGCTTCTCGTGCCCTCCACCATCCCTAAAACACTCTTTTCTTCCTGTGGGAAGCCCATTCTTGAGCATGCTTGCGTTGTATGCGACCCATCCCAACAATATCTTATCGATAAAATTGAAATAAATCAAAAGCGTGGTGCTAGATTTATAACAAATAACTACAACTTCCATAGTAGTGTCTCTAAAATAAAACATAATCGGCAGCGGAAACCCCTTGCTGTTAGACGTAAGTATTTACGTCTAATATTATTTCACGGCACTGTCTATGGTTTGTTCAAAAAAGAAAAATCGCATTATCTGTTTGAGCCATTTTAAGATTGTGCAGATTACATCATGACAAGAAAGTTGGGGAATACACCTCAAAGTCTGATTTGTTTCGCGATTCCTTTTTTCTTCTGCGAACAATAAAAGCATGGAATAGCTTGCCGAGAGAGATTGTGACATTGAGAAATGCAGATTCATTCCTTTCACAAATCCAACATTGTGTTTGAATAGTTCATTACAAATATTGTATCAACGCTTTTGTGTTCTTTTCCATGCAAACCAAGTTTGTTTGTGATGTAGAAAACCCGAGACTGTGGTAAAAGCTAGGAAACTTGGTCGAAGAAAAAAGACAGGGGGAAAGAACGTTTCAAACTCAGCTACTGCGTTTATTTCCTCAAAGCCTTATATATCCACAACCTAATCACCGACCACCGACGTCACAAAGTCAACCTTTGTTATACAATCCTACCTACTGAACCCCTGCCCGCGGGCAGGCAGGGCAGGCAGGGGTTCAACGTCACGCAGGGTTTCAGTTGGAGGTCATATCAGTTCTCGTTTAGATAAAGCACAGCCCTTTCAAACTCCGACTGGAAAGGAAGTGGGTCAGTGTGCTTGTTTTGTTGTGTTTGTTTTGTCCAAGGTCCCAAGTTTTCAGTTTGGAATTGATGTAACCGTTTACGGTTGAGGTGATTTTTGAGGCAAGGGGGCCAGTGTATGCGCAGTGGGTTTTCCATCGACGTCGAGGATTTATTTTACTTGATTCCTCATGCACCCCTATTCTCGGCGGTGAGACAATGCATAGACCAAAACGGAGTTGTCGCCTTCCAGAATTCTTCGGGCATCAATGTTGATAGCTTTCTTGAGCTCCTGGTTTTTTTACTTAAAACATACGCTTGTGTCATTCGAGGGTAGTCTTTATGTGCAAAGAAAAGGCGTTTGCATCGGGTCCAGTGTTGCACCTGTTTTGTGTGACATTTTTCTAGGTAGCTGCGGAAAAAACATCGCTTTGAACATTTTGAACGATGACAATGTGAAGATCTTCAGATACGTTGACGATTTCCTCGTCCTCAGCCGCTCGGCGGGGCCCCCTTGCAGTGAAGTCTCTCAGTTGCTAGACGTGTTTAAATTGTGTTGCTCCGGGTTGACATTCACGCATGAGTTACAAAAAGAAAGCAAACTGCAATTCTTGGACCTCGAGCTATCGTTTTTGGGGGACCATGTTTGTTGGAAGTACGCGCCTCGAACTAGGAAGGGCATCCTTCCTTTTGATTCCGCCCACTCGAAGGTTGTGAAAAGGGGCATAGCTAGTTCGTGCCTGGGGGCTTCCCTCAGGAAGTCATGTTTGCAAAGTGCGCAAGGCAGCTTTGAGGGTCAGATAGAACGCCTGCAGAGGGCTGGTTTTCCGTTGAGAGCTTTGGTTGAAGTGGCAGAAAGCTTAATCAAAAAGATTAAAGGTAATCAGAAATTCAAACAGCGATAGACCGACCACGAGGCCTGTTGTCATTCCATATATGCACAATGTCACACACAATCTAAAAAAGGTAGCCCAGCGCTACAATGTACAGGTAGTTTTTTCAGCGCCCAATAAGATGGCGCGACTTTGTCGCCAGATTAATTCCCCACAACCATCTTCAGATTCGTGCACTACTAACTATCGAAATAAGTATGTCGAATGCGCCACTGGCGTCGTCTATGTAATACCCATGACGTGTGGGATGACATACGTGGGCCAGACGGGCAGGTGCGTCAATGATCGCACCCGAGAGCACGCTGCCTCTACAAGAACGACACCTTCGGGGCACCTTGGAATTCATTGCAATAGATGCTCGTGCACCCCAGCCTTCAATGACACCAAGATTTTGGCTAGATACAAAGATAAAGTGTCGCGGGAATTACACGAGGCGTTTGAAATTAGGACCAGGGACAAGAATTGCATAAGTGACACGTCCCTATCCTTATCTACAAATGAGTTTGAATTTTTGAAACCCGGGCTGAGTAGATAGGGTTTTTGTGGCTATATAAGGTGTGAATTTTCAATAAACGTCAGTTGAGAGTGCGCCTTGTCCTGTTTCCCTTCGTCTGTGTCCCTGTATTTTTTCGGCGCTTTTTTGCTTGAGGTGAAGACCAGTGTGGGTAGAATTGTTTAGCAAAGGTTGTCTTTGTAACGTCGGTGGTCGGTGATTAGGTTGTGGATATGTAAGGCTTTGTGGATATAAACGGAGTAGCTGAGTTTGAGATGTCTTTTCCCCTGTCTTTTTTTTTCTTCGACCAAGTTGCCCAGCTTTTACCACAGTCGGGGGTATTCTACATCATGAACAACTTCCACAGCTTGCCGGCGCACTCAGTTTTTTCAAGTTTGTTTCATTTATCTATGTACGTTATATCCGTGTGTGAGCTTGGTTTGTGTAATTTATGTGTCTTGATGACCTATTATGTGTTCAAATAAATACATACTGATTTTGTGACCCCACTTCCTTTACAGTAATGCCCTCCGGGGCGTTGTAGGAAATAAGTAAATAAACAAACGAAATAAAAATTTGAAACGAAGTATGGTTACCTGCATTGTGGAATGAAACTGCTATTTGCTTCGTCATGGGTCGCCGACTAACTGTGGGACTATGTGGCGCTAAATAAATCTCGTAAGAAATGCTTCGACAGAGCTGGAGCATCGACCCTTGGTCAACCGCTGCTCTGGTTAGGTGCCAAGGAGTGAGGGGATAACAACAGATGAGACAGAAGCGCCGCTGCCAAGTTATCGCTGATGTAATCGGAAGGGTTAGGCTGTTATTTCAAGCTCACCGATTATTCGTAGCTGAAAGCAAGGCAGAACTGATTGCCTAAGATGCGTGAACGGCTACGACGGATTCTTCATCTCAGCTGTCTTCATCGGCTTGCTTGAAGTCAGCTTGAAATGTGACTTTCAGACTGTCTCGAAGGCTTAAAAAGAAGGTCTGGAAAGCTAAAAATACACAGTGTAGATTACATTCCTGTGTGGGAATGGAAGTTTTTGACGCATCTAACATTCGTATCGGTAGTGTGTCATTATGCTCATTGTTGTATTAAAAAAATATGTTACAAAAAGCTATTATATTTGATTCTATTCTGTTCTATACTCGTCATCACCTTAAGGACCGTAGTTAAAAAGAAAAAGTCCGGCACTTCGCGGAACAATTTGCAGAGTTGGAAACCCTGCACTAATGTTCCGCTATTGGAAACTACAGAGTGTTTCCAATAGTGGCCAGGCTCTTTAAATCGACCGCGAAAATCGGTTTCTTAACCTCTCGAGCTACAATTTGGTGCAGCGTTGCCCAAACGTGGTGCATTTTTTCTATAAAATTTGCTAAGAGCGAACTTACCTGAGGAAAAAGTCGAAAAGAAAGAAAAAGGCTTAGCTCTTATGGAAACATAGCGAAGACGGGTGTAGGCCAGTTCGTCACTATGACAATTCGTGAAACATTTCTTTCTGAAAATTTTGATGGGTTTTGTTGCTTATTGAGCTTAGTTTTTTAGGTGAGTGTAATTACTAGTGACCCTGCTCCTTTATTTACTTATTTTACCCGCACCCATGAAAGTAGTTTGTACTAATTTTATAGGCACTGCGTAATAATCTCTTGATCACCACAACCTTGGCACCACTCCTAGTGACTAATAAGAAGAGAGTACTCTTTCAGGTGCGTAAATACAAGTGTTTTATTAATGATAGCACTTTACCAGTGTTTACAAAGAGATACTTCTGGCACATGCTTCGACGACATCCAAGTTGTTGGTCCCGTCATAGCGATGAAGGATTGCCCGAAGTCGCCTGTCCTGTCCGGCCCGCTTCCGCGACACCCTTGTGGAAATGACCGCGCTCGCAGCTTGGCTGAGCTTAAGCTCCGTCATAGCTTGCTCCTTTTTTAGTGACTCCAGGAACGCCCAGAGATTAGGTGAAGCACAACTTACGCTGCTCTGCAAAAAATGATATTAAGGGCTTTATAAACAAACACGAGATACAAACTGTCCCATAAAACTTGTTGGGCTAGTTGTTGCATGTTTGTCTAAAGGACGGTTGCGCGCACGAAAGAAGACAACCACAAAAAGGTCAGGACGGGGTGCGCTTGCCCCGTCCGGACCTTCGTGTGCTTGCCTTTTTTCGTACACGCAAACGTCTTTTTAGTCATACAGACTCTCGATTGCGCGTACGGCATGAATAAGGCAATAAAAGAAATTACCTGTAGCCCGTAGTGCCATGCCTCCACACTGTTGTTGGCCCGCGGCATTCTACCCATCGTCGCCTCATGCACGGACCACATTTTTTGAGGGAAGTGGGAGTAGCAGATCCCGTTTTGTCGCGGTCGGCCGATGTAAACATCCTCAAAGTAGTCCGCTACTTGAATCGCCTCAGGGGGAAATGCTTCCATGATGTCCTGAAAAGCTTCAGGAATGTTCCCAGCAGGCAGAGATGCCAAAGCTGGGAGCATTTTCATCTGGAATAAAAAGGAAAATGTTTTGAAACTCTACACAAACTGATAAACAATATATACAGAAAAGGAAACAACACTCTACAATCCAAAAAAGACTAACCTTTACTGCAGATGTCTCGTCCGTGGCGTAACGCGCTCGAAAACCCAAGGCGCAATGCTTCCGATAAACGGACTGGGCAAGATGGAAAAAGCATTTTTGAATTTGGACCTCTAAAATAGTGTCACGAGCGGCGTTGATAGCGGCCATTTCGAAGTCCGTGTACAGGATCCGTGCAGCGCAGGGTCCAATGTTGTCAATGACGGCTGTGAAGAACCTGGTAAGATGAAAAAGTAGTAGAGTTTGCACAGCCATGTGCAATACCTTGAGATAACACCTAATAGGGCAACATTATATTTGGAACTTACCTGCGGTATGTTGACTCAGCTTTGTTTGGAAGTAAACCGTGCACCATGGGCACGGTGATCCCGTTCTTCAGCGCATGTATGGTGTAGAGTTGAGAGAACAAGGAGAGCACTACCTTGAACGTGCCATCACAAAACCAGGCGCCTTGCACCTCCCAAACACTCCAGGTTGCGTTGTGTTGCAAATAGGATGAGCCGGCTGACGTCGCCCTCGCCACTGTCGAGCATGAGAAACGGCTCTTCCTTGCAGTTCACCTACAAGCAAATATGGCATGTAAATCAACCGCATAATGGTAATGTTATATGGCATGTAAATCAACCGCGTAATGTTTTATGTACGCACCGTGTACGCTCTTGGGAGCTTGATGTCCTCTCGGCAGGGTGGGAGGGCATAATTAAATGTTGCCCGTTGTCTCTGTCTTCGAATGGTTCGACGTAGAGTTGACGTAGAGGGCAGTTGTGACGCAGTGCTGTCGGTGATATTTGCAGCAGCGTCCAAGAGAATATGCTGAGCTTGGTGGGATACGGTCCATTCGTCACATGCGCACTCGTCACAGGACGATTGGTCACAGGACGATTCGTCACGCAGGAACATTCGTCATAGGACGACTCGTCACGCGGCCAACCGGTCCTACAATAGATCGTCCCCCAAAAAATGTATTGTTCAATTTGGTTCGTGCGGACAAAAGTGACTCACCTCGTATCTTAGTATGTCTTTAGCTTCTGAAAGGCGAAGAATTTGTAAAAAAAACGTTTTAGCTCCTGGTTCGGTCCCGAACATTGAATGTTGGTTCGGCCTGAAAAAGTGGGTCACCTCATATCTTAGCATGTCTTTCGCTTCTCAAGGTCGAAAAATTTGTAACAGACGTTTTAGCTTCTGGGTCCGTCCCGAACGGTGAATGGGGAGGCCACATAAAAGCGACTATTTTTGAACTCGGGCTACACTCGAAAAGATGGAGGTGATCGCAACAGAGAGAGGTGGAGCCATGCAGCTGCACGAGGAGTACTCGTACGCATGCAGCAGAAAGAATTCCGATACTTATTGGTTTTCTCGAAGAAGTGTATACAAGGCAAAGTAAGAACTGATTTGGCAGCCAGTCGTATTATTGCTCGTTCAAACCAGCAACTTAGATCAACCTGCTGAAGAGTCGTAATATGATGAAATGAAAAGCGGATTAGTATTGTAATATTAGTTTTTCTAACCACTGGTTTATGTCACAGTGCGAAGTCGTGAAACTCCTCATCACGGAACGTGGGAGTTGTTGAAATTTACAATTTACTATCGTCCCCTGCCCGATCGATGTGACCAGTTGCCCGCGTGACGAGTCATCCTGTGACGAATCATCCTGCGACCAATCGTCCTGTGACGAGTGCGCATGTGACGAATCGTCCTCATCCCGAGCTTGGTCACGTCCTTCCATTGAAAATAAGTTACATATGTTATCAAATGCAGTTTATAATCAGAACTATCAAGAAAAACGAAGTAAATCTTATGCGTCCCCACCTGCACTCGTCTTCATTTTTGATCGAACCTTCAGACAGTTGATTTCGGTCGGTTCTGGAGCTTGGCTGTGGTCGTTCGTCGCTTTCAAAATTTGAAGCTTAGAAAAATCGGTTGTTATTTTTGCTTTGCAGCTCTCCTTTTTCCGGCATATCCAGTATACATTGGTTTCAGTTCTTCGGTTGGCGGTGTATGAAAATCCCTGAAAAAGTAGCATCTCCCCACCTCTCTCCATCTGGATGATTTCCATGGTGACTTCAAAGATTGACGGGAAACCAAACATTTTATAGCAGTCCGCCGATTCATGAATGAGTCATTGGAAGCCGCATTTCCAGATCCTTCTGCGAAACTCTGTAAGGTAAGCTGAATAAAAACCTTTGGCAGTAGGCGAACCAGAGAAGGACTGTGAACTCGAAGGTGGATAACAAAGTAATCCTCAAAGCATTATACATTGTGCTTCCAGGTTAACTAAAATGTTTATCAACTTAGAACCAAGCAGGAGACTAATCTTTCAAAACAGGATACTACACACAAGCTGAATAACAAAGCTATCGAACACTTAAAAAGAGGTCAATGCTAAGAATAGCGTCGGGTTATACCTTCGGCGACGCTTTTCGTTCCGTATAGACAAAGCGCTATTTCAAAACCCCCGTTTTTCGATAAGTTGACCTGTAGTCAGTTACAGGTTAAAAGGTAGCGGCAAATGCCCCTCAAAGGGAATCAGATATCCCTCCGCCACCTTCGCATCCAATAGCGTCCCACCGTTTCCGTGACGTCGCGGCCAACGCGCGAGGAGGGTCTTGCCTTTCTGTACATATTTGCTTTATCTTTCGACCTTGACTTAGCATTGTGGAAGCCACGAGAGGGAGATTAGAGTTCTCCCCCACCGACGGAAACAAATACGACTTTCGGGGATTAGCTTCCCCCCCGATGGATACAAAGGCTGCTTTCAGGGGCTCGGTTCCCTCTCCGATGAATACAAAGGTCGCTTTCTTAAAAAGTGGGATCGGAGACAAGTGGGAATCCATTGAAGCGGAACAAGGAGCGTTTCCAGTGAACTCTTCTTTCGACCGCGGAGAGATTTGAAACGGGCGCATCACACTTGTGGGAGGAGCTTCTCCTACCTTCTTGACTTGTAACCGACTATAGTGATGAATTGCCCTATGACGAATCGCCCTGTGCATCGAACGGCCCTGCGACGAGTTGCCCTAT
>NW_024609880.1:10918465-11019063 GCF_016920785.2 Ixodes scapularis | reverse complement strand
CTGCTGTTGCTTTTATCAAGGCAGGGGGGTGAAAGGTAAATAATAATAATTTCCACGCGCCGACTTTTATTGCATCCAACTCTAACTGCAGAAAACAACACAAAATGTGACAAGACAGCAATCATGCCCAGGTGCTGACGCAGGTGAATGAGTCTGTTGGGACATTTAATCGAACACCATTCCTTCGAAAGCCGTTCCACGCAGTGGCGTTGGACCGAACGCCACTTCATCGCAAGAAAAGAGAGGGGGGGGGGGGGGGGGGCGGGGGGGGAAGGGGGGCATTGAAGCTCAAACAACCATATTACCTTACTGAGGGACAGAACATAAGCAAGGTGAAAAAAATCACGAAAAGACAAATATTAGTAGATATCAGCTGCCCTCAAACATATTACATTAACCGAGATGATAAACATCATCTACTTGGAGCAAGCAGGTTCAGAGACAGCAGGGTCGACCGGATGACCGAGACGTCGGGAGCGAGAAGTTGACACCGTTGGTGGAAGGCGACTCGGGAAGGAAGCGGGATGTAGAAGGCATTACTTCAGGAGAGCCCCGGTGTCTCAAAATAGACACTGATTAATTAGATGTCTACAGTGTCAACGTCAACATCACAGAGCACATATCGAAGGAGCTCGTTGCGCCTTTTTAAGATGATCTCGCAGCAGAACTTCTGCGAAAATATGAACTTTGCGAGAATCCAGATGGCCCTGGGGTGCTGCCATTGTTAGGCCCTTTGTACTGTAATATTCCTCCGATTTCAAAAAAGAGTTCCTTTCAAAAAAAAAAAAAAAATTCTTTTTGTTTAGATACAATTTCGCAGTGCAAACGCTTACGAGCATAATTCCCAATCTGACTCACCATGTGGTGCCGCCAGACAGTCTTATATTGCCGTTTTTTTAGCTTTCCGCAGCTGCAGACAAGTACATACGTCAAGGAAGCGTGATTCCCCGATGCCCGTCAAGATTCGGGAGAAGTGCGCGCTGACCTTGTCGCAGAAACAAAGGCATCCATCGGGTACGCCCAGCAAGTCGATACGAGTTGGTTTCTTCCAACGGGTCCTTTGCACAGAATGTCCAGAGGACGCGGAGCCGCTAGGATAATCCATAACCTGTTGGAATTTCCTCCTCCGATGGAAACTCGAGCCGCCTCCTTCCGGGCAATTTGCTTAGGCGGCACGAGCTGACAGAGCAAATTCCAAATACTTCCCGGCCAAATCCCTTGGGCGCCGCCGGCCAGTGTATTCCTTGCGCCCTTGCCCAATGGCGGCTGCTTCAGGGGGGAGGGGGGGGGGGGGCAAAACTTATGCCTTGCCCCCCCCCCCCCCCCCCCCCCCCCCCCCCCCCCCCCCCCCACTCTGAGAACTGGGGAGCAAGCGCCCCCCTTTGCCCCCCCCCCCCCCCCCCCCCCCCCCCCCCCCCCCCCGTTGGTACGCCCATGACTGTCATATCAAACATTTCTCTATAATAACTGCTGAACGTAGCAGCTTGGGCGAGGTTGGTTGCCACATGATAACACACACCACAGCGCACTATAGCAAAATAACACTCCACAACCCTTACACACGAAAAATAAAGCAAAATTCAAACAAACCGCGCTGACTGACAACTCTTTTTATATAACTTTGTCTTCTTCAACCTCTAGCACCACCGAATTTCCCAATTCACGCGCACCGATCTCCTAGATGCCTAAAAATGTTTTCTCTTTTTCTGTCAGGTGTAAAGATGGTGTACTTATATCAGTTGTTATAGTTCCTGGCGATATGTTCTGCTTCGATAATTTCTCGAGTTAATTGGTTTCTGTTCCTGCCTAAAATTGTACAGGATGGCAAGTGAACGTCGCACCCACAATCCCGGCAGTGTATGCCTAGATGCCCTGAGTTGGCTCTGGAGCTGTTGTTGTTGTGTTCCCGGAGCCTATCGTTAAGGCATCGTCCGGTCTGACCAATGTACACTTTCCCCGCACGAAAGGGGAAATGTGTACACCACTTCATCGGCACACTCAACGAACCTGTTCTGATGGTTTTTGGTGCAGCATACTGTTCTGTGGAAATCAGGTGAGTTGACTTGTTTACACAAGTTGCCAAGCTTATTGGAGCAGTAAAGACGACAGTCATGTTGAACTTGTTTGCAATTTTCTTGATTCCATGGGAGAAACCTGTGGAAGTATGGAAGCACGACAGGTCTCGTAGGTTCTCCCATGGAATCAAGAAAATTGCAAACAAGTTCAACATCACTGTCGTCTTTACTGCTCCCAATAAGCTTGGCAACTTGTGTAAACAAGTCAACTCACCTGATTTCCACCGAACAGTATGCTGCACCAAAAACCATCAGAACAGGTTCGTTGAGTGTGCCGATGAAGTGGTGTACACATTTCCCCTTTCGTGCGGGAAAGTGTACATTGGTCAGACCGGACGATGCCTTAACGATAGGCTCCGGGAACACAACAACAACAGCTCCAGAGCCAACTCAGGGCATCTAGGCATACACTGCCGGGATTGTGGGTGCGACGTTCACTTGCCATCCTGTACAATTTTAGGCAGGAACAGAAACCAATTAACTCGAGAAATTATCGAAGCAGAACATATCGCCAGGAACTATAACAACTGTATAAGTACACCATCTTTACACCTGACAGAAAAAGAGAAAACATTTTTAGGCATCTAGGAGATCGGTGCGCGTGAATTGGGAAATTCGGTGGTGCTAGAGGTTGAAGAAGACAAAGTTATATAAAAAGAGTTGTCAGTCAGCGCGGTTTGTTTGAATTTTGCTTTATTTTTCGTGTGTAAGGTGTGAGTGTTATTTGCTATAGTGCGCTGTGGTGTGTGTGTTATCATGTGCAACCAACTCGCCCAAGCTGCTACGTTAACAAGATACATTTCTAGTACATCGGGCTTTTCTCCGCATCTCTCCTGGACCCCAAGTTTCCTTGTCATCTGGATTGCCATTTTAAGAAGACAGATGGGATGGCAACTCAGAACCCCCCTTACTCTTTTTTTTTCTTTCTTTTTCTTGATACTGATTTTGGTCATAGGTAGTGCTGATGGTGCCGTTTTTATTCATGTCAGTAGAAGAATGTGTGGTTTGCTTCTTTTTGTAAGAAGACAGATGGGATGGCAACTCAAAACCCCCTACTCTTTTTTTCTTCTTGATATTGATTTTGGTCATAGGTAGTGCTGATGGTGCCGTTTTCATTCATGTCAGTAGAAGAATGTGCGGTTTTCTTCTTTTTCTTTTTTTTAAGAAGACAGATGGGATGGCACGGCCACTCGATCCCCGGAGTCCTAATCGAGTGGCCGCGGGGATTAAAACCCCTTGACTGAAGGCCTTTTTTACAAGTACCCGCCAACCATTGTTGTGGAAACGCGCGAGACACGTGCCGCGAGCGCGTGCTCCGCTGCCATTCGCTTCCAAAGGCCGCTCATTTCAGTGCTGCAACCGCCATTTGCTTCCAAGGGCCGCTCGAGACATGGGCCTCGTGCACTCGTGCATTTGGCGCTACTTGTAGCGGGCATGGCATCTCCGAGCCCCCTATTTTTTTTTTCTTCTTTTTCTTTTTTCTTCTTTTTTTCTAATTTTCCTGCTCTCGCTGCAGAAACTCGCGAGCAGGAGCTCGTGAGCTCCTGCTCTTGAGCTCACGAGCAGGGGCACGCCGGACGGCGGACGGACATACGGGCGTGGCTAGCCCCCTAAAGGGGTATTCACACGAGGGAGAAATCCCGGGGATTTCTCCCCGGCACGCGCGCATCACGAGATGAAAACGCGAGGCTTTTGCACATCGCAAAGCCTGACGTTTTCGTCGTGGAATGCGCGTGCCGGGGAGAAATCCCCGGGATTTCTCCCTCGTGTGAATACCCCTTTAGGAGCTTCGCCCCTAAACTTCCGCCGATGGAACCCTCCCCCCAATCCATCCACACGACACAAGGCAATCTTGCGAGGGGTCGGTGAAGCGGCGTGCAAGCAGGAACGCCTACCTGCTTGCACGTCTGGTCACTGCAGCACATTTAGTTGGCGTTAAAAGCCGGTGAAACAGTAGTGAGTTTAATTATTGTGTATACGAGCGAACGCAAGCGCTGTGTGTTTGCTTTAGCTTTGCGTGGTCCACACTGCGCGTGCGCGCAGCCCAAAAATTGCGCTCTTCAATAGCGCATGGCGATGAGGCGCACGCAAAACGTAGGGCGCACATCTCTAACGCAAACGCACACCTCTTGCGTTTGCTTCTATGCGCAATACTAAAACCCTCCAGTAAGGTACAATCCCATCCCGGCTGCAGCACTACGTTGGGATAAGGTAGCGCCATCTCTCCTCCTCACCCTTTACGTTTCTCTCTTTCTCTCCTTTTGGCGCCGCGCGCGCCGCCTAGGGGGGTACCAAGAAGGAGAACTAGCAGACGACGGCCGTGTCCTCTCGGCGCCTTCAGAGAGCACAGTCTTTCGCGTTGCGTATTTGAAAGTGCAGGTTTCTGATACATTCTCACATTGCATAGTGCCAAGCAAATGTTAAACACCAAGAAAGAATGAGTTAGACGTGACGGCAGCGTTTTCAACCTTCGGATAAAGCTCACAGAACTGAGTACATAGAAAGTAGAACACGGCTTTATTTCCACCAGTAACAATGCAACGATATGGTTCTCACGAGCGTTGTAAGCACCGTCATTGTCAGTGATTAAATACGTAAGAATGCCCTTAATAATATTCGGCCCCACATAATCGCGAGAATTTCTAGATCCTGCAGTCTTCCAAGAGCTACAAGCGCGAATTGCGATTGCTGCTGACTCCGCGCTAAAAAGAGCTTGAAACGCTATAGCAATCATACCGTAGATAAACATGCATGAGCTATCAAGGACGCCGGACTATTGCGATCATTACTGTCGATCTGGTTTCGACCGGGGCCTTACGAAATTCGGGTGACTGCACGTATAGCAGGGCTAGTTCGTCACTCGTCGCTCTTCATATTCGTTTCCCTTTTCTTTTTCTTTTTTGAGGGGGGTGGGAGGGGGGTACAGTTGACGTTGATGCAGTGCTACTGTATTCCGATCTGTAAAGCCCTTCTGTACTTATGAATCGGCGGTGTCGGCTGGCCATACTACTGCAATACGTTGGAAACTAGTGTTCCTTCGGTTGTACCGTAACTTCAAGCACTTTTTTTTAGGTTTAATGAATTTCACAGTTTTTTGCCAGAAATAAACATAAGCTGCACAAGCTATGTAAAAAAAAAAAAAAAAAAAGATCGTGACAGAATATTCATATGATGTACTACATAGCATCACAGTTTAGAAGTTTTTCCTCCTTTATATTTACTAAAAGTAAAAATATCCAACTTTGGTTTTGGTCATTACCAGAATGGGGAAAAAAATTGCACAGAAAAGGCAACTGACTCGAGATTAAAATATGCGGCATATATTTATTTTCAAATTACCACAGACTACCATAGCCAAGACAGCAGTGAATGGAAGCACTTATACACATGCTCAGATATACTTTTTGCAACAAAGACAATAGATGAAAAATTATTAAAAGGACTCACTGCACAAATGTAACAGGCAAAACATAAAATAATAAAAAGGTCTCACACTAGCCAGTTTTAACAACAAAGACAGTACACAGAAGTATTATTACAAAAAAAGCCTCATCTGAAATTCATGTATACAACTCTAATATATTATATACATATACAACACTGAATGTTTACAAGAGGTTTAAGGGGAGACTGACAGTGTACTTATGCTCGCCAAGGTTTTTATTTGTACATGACATATGAGAGCTCAACTACCCAAAACGCAATTGGTGACTCCAAATTCATATTCTTTCCACCCGAAAACCGAATATCAAGAACTCGCCGGAGTGATTCACACTCACTCTCGGGTCCATATTAGATGAGCGAATGACGTTTTAGCGAACAGCGTCATTTGAGCGAATTCACGTTTTAGCGAACAACGGGGGCGCGCGTTAACCCATCCGTCGCGCTGCGCTTTCGCCGCTTCGCCGGCGACAGTCTGCGGCAACTCATTACAAAAATGTGAACCCATTTGGCCCACCCGAAAACGCCGCTTAGCGGCGTCCGACTATTCGCTAAAGTGTCATTCGGTGAAACGTGGGCGTTCGCTAAAACGTCATTCGATCAAGTGAGTGCCTCCCGTCCTTCCCCGGCCGTCCGACAACGCAATCCGTGGCGAAGCGCGAAACGGACATCCAGCTACAAAAAGAAACGAAAAGCTGCACGACCAACGACAACAGCAAAACTGGCACGAACGTCTAAGCAAGTCCGGATCTGTCCGACGCAACGCGAGTCCGGCGTAGCTTGCGGCGCAGCTGGCGACGGGACGCACGAGACACGGGAGAATTTGCTGGCTGGATCCTTCATGGCTGCCAAAGGGGCGGAGCGCTAGGAGAAGGTCACGTGCCACACACCGGCCTACCGCTGAGCTCCGCGGCGTGATCAAAGGTTGTCGCTACTTTTCCAGTATAGAGGGACTTTACGTTGGGACAGTGAAGAGTGTTGTTTGCCCACCCCTGCCCGTTTCGATCTGGATGAGCATCGTACCGGCGTGCGGTCGTGTATCAGTACTGCGTGGTGCACGTTAAAGACCCCAGGCTAGCGGCTGAACCGCACTGGCTAAATTGCTCATCTACAGCTGGGAGACTCGTCGCCCCTGTGAGGCAGACCAAGTTCTAGGCTGTATAAACCACTGATCTCTATGACAATTGCTGGATCGCGTTTGCCCGCTCCGTGAATGCGGTCACTGGCGGCCATCTTTAGGTAGAGTTATATCACCTCTAGCCAATGTAAGCTGCTTTTTTTTGGCAGGCTGCGGTCAAAATAGCGTGGGTGATATTGCGTGCTTGATTAAAATTATTTGACGAAACATGTTTTTGAAACCCGGCGTGAACAGTAGTCCGGTTTTTGAGGACCTGGTAAAAGTTTCACGAAATCGCAGCACCGGAAGAAAAGCAGCACAGCACGTATCAAAAGTCGCATCGAAAGAAGCATCGAAAGCAGACGACGGTACGGAGTCTGCTTTTGATGCGAGCTGCGCTGCTTTCCCCCGGTGCTGCGCTTTCGTAGAACTTTTGCCGGGTCCTCAAAGATGAGGCTACCGTTCACGCCGAGTTTCAAGAATCTGCTCCGTCGAACAACTTCAATCAAACACGAAATGTCACCCACGGTACAGTGTACTAGATCTACGGCTATTTTTATGGCAGCCTGCCGCCATTGCGCTGTCCGCCATATTACTATGATGGCTAGAGATGATATAACTCTACCTAAAGATGGCCGCCAGTGACCGCATTCCGGTCCATAGGAGGAGCTGGTCAAACGCGATCCAGCAAATAGACATAGAGATCAGTGGTATAAACACACACACAACCCAATTTTTTTGCATCGGAAACGACATTTCGCGAGCCATGATCGCGAGCAGTTCCGCCGCGCCCGCTGAGCAGGAGAATCGGGGGACCCTCACTAGAGCGCTTCCCGTTTCTGCCGCGGGAGGGCGAGCGTCGAGCTGGAGACGCGAATTACATTAGGGACTTATCGTAGGACGTCAGTGTCGGATTGCGGGCCCCACGGGCGCCAGCTCATACCGTTCGTTGGAGTCCATGGAATTATTGTGCTGTGTTTGTTGGACGCGTTTCGACAAAGAGCTGCTCATCGGCGGTCGCGAGACTTCGGCTGAATGTGATCGACCGCCTTCAACCTCGACATCGTGTTTGCGTTGTTTTGTGCTGCCCGAATCGGATTGTGCGTCTATCACGACTGAGAGCTGCTCATCGGCGACCGCGAGACTTCCGTTGGATGTGAGCGACCGTTTCATCACCGACATTGTGTTTGTGAATTGTTCTGTGCTGCCCGAATCGGATTAGGCATCTATCACGGAATACATGAGATCTCTGTTATATTTATAAGTACTCTGCAGGCATTCTTCTGATAGTAGTCTTGATCCCGTCTCAATAAACCATTTTACGTACTGTTTACAAACATGAACTGCCGCTTACAGCCCAAGCAACTCCCGGTCGTTCCGACTTTGCCAGCCTGTCGAGTTTTGCTTACGTCACCAGAGCTAGAAAGCAGTAAAGTAGCTTTAGGCGAGGGAAAGCCTTTCTAAAAGTTTGAGTGCATTCTAATAATTTTGTAGCCAGTGGCGTACCAACTTGTTTTTGATAAAGCCCCTCGATATGTTTGCGTTTGTCGTGCAAGTAGCGCCAAATGCGCGAGTGCACGAGACCCACGTCTCGAGCGGCCCTTGGAAGCGAATGGCGGTGCAGCACTGAAATGAGCGGCCCTGGGAAGCAAATGGCGTCGGAGCACCCGCTCGTGGCACGTGTCTCGCGCGTTTCCACAACAATGGTTGTAAAAAAAACGCCTTTATCAAGGGGCTTTAGTTTTTGATTGAGGGGGGGGGGGGGAGGGGGCAAACCAGATCCGATCCCCCCCCCCCCACCCCCCCCCCAGGGGCGGGGCGGTGCCCTTTGTATCCCTGTGGCGCCGACGGGTAGTGTTTGCCGTGCCCAGTGGCGGCTTTTTCTAAGGGGGCAAAACACATGCCTTGCCCCCCCCCCCCCTCCCCCCCCTCCCCACTCTGAGAACTGGGGGGGGGGGGGGGCAAGCGCCCCCTTGCCCCCCCCCCCCCCCCCCTCCCCCCCCCCCCCGGTTGGTACGCCCATGTTTGTAGCTTTGTCACGAAAACTGAACATTAGGCCACGAGTGCTCGCGTTTGAGGTTTGACATTGGTTTGTCGTGAATTCGCGACAAAAAAGGATAAAATCCACGCACGTTTTCTTTTTTTTTTTTTTTAGATTGAGAAAATGAAGTGGTGCACATGTCTCAACTTGTTAGCAATCATTGCTCCGTAAATACTTTTTTGATGAAGTGCTGCAGGGGTCTCTGCCCTGTGGATGTGTTACACATTTTGTATTACCTCTTATAGTTGAATGAAGCGAGGTTACCGCGCAGGCGATCTGGTGAAGGATTATGGTGAAAAAAAAACCGAGACTAGGGACAAAAAATCGGGGCAAAACAAACTTTTTCAATTAGTGTTGTGTTGCCCCAATTTTTTGTCACTAGTCTCGGGTTCTTTCACCATGCTCTTCTAGCTGCAGTACACACTTTTGGAAGAGTCTACTGCTTCCATCACACCTTAATAAAATGGTGTAGAGCAAAATCACACCTTTTTGTGAAGAGTATAAGAAATTACACCGGTTTTTGAGGGTGTGAGGAATGACACCTTTTTTCTATGGTGTTTTTGTACACTAATAAGGAGGTGAGTTGTGACCCATGCCATTTATACCAATAAGGGTGTGAAAATTTTTAGTGTGCAGGGGCAAACCTGGGGTCAAAAATAAAAGCTTTTGCTTACCGCTGGCAGGCCGTAGCTGTATCAGAAATCTTATGTGCACTCTACCAAAACGGCACCAAAAATTCATATTTTCGCGCCTTTTTTTCGGGCAGAATATAAGACAGAGAAGTTAACCTGGGGTATTAAAAACATACTAAAACAATCTCGGATTTTCGAATGTGCCCGTTTCGTTCCACCATAAAAAAAAAAAAAAAAAAAAAAAAAAAAAAAAAACCTTTGAGTTTTAGATATCCTTTTGAAATAGCTACTGCTTGGCCTTTTGAAGCAAGGAAATGGGCATTTCATTTAAAATACTCACCATCTGACTACCCGAAAGTCGCAGCTAATTCTACGCGGAAACAACTTTCAATCCCCTTCTTGAAAGTCGGAATTATTTTTATGAGAAGCCAATGTAGCTTGTACCGTCCAATACATTGAAGCATCATGTTGCCAACGGTCGTGCCGCAGTGTAATTTATGCCGTACGACCGCTGGCAGGTCGTAACTGTATCAGAAATCCTGTGTAAACTCTACCAAAGCGGCACCAAAAAAATCATAATTTCGCGGCTAAGCCGCGCACCGCGCACACTTTCTGCATAACGCGCCGGTGTCGACACCTGTCGCGATCAGTACCACGCGCCTCAGGCGCGTAAACGAGTCGCGTGTACTCGTTTCCCCCCAGGATGGCGCTACGTCTTGCATTTCCACCGTCACGCACGAGATGGCGGCACCGACTAAATCGCCGAATGGGCTGGCTGCACGCGCGGTAACTTGCCGGAGGGCGGAAGGGCAAAGAGGAGGCTCGGCGGCGGCAGATCGCTCGCGCGGCTTCGACGCAGGTTTGTTGCTCTCCCGGTGCGTGCGTGCGTGAGGGTGCGTGTGTGTGTGTGTGTGTGTGTGGTGCACTGCCCGCCGCCGAGGACGTCGTTCGTTGTGGTGGGGCCACCCGAATCGCGGCATACCTCGGACACCGTGATGGCTTTGCTGCGGCCCACTATGTAGCGAGGTAAGCTCCCGAATCTTTGCCAATTCTTTCGCGTCCGAGTGACGGGAATGCTCCAAACCGCCCCCTCCACGCGAGAGAGATGTGGATACGACCAAACGTTTGGGTGCTCCGTCCCGTGAACGGGCTGGGCTGGTGCTGCCGAAAAACAAACAGGATTTCTCACGATCTCGTGTTCACGAAGCGTTTCCCCGTAGTACTTTCGAGGTTCATAGCCCGTGTACGATGTCCAGGAGACGCGGGATCGCCGCGATCGTCTGGCGTTCCACCACGGCGTTCCACCACAGCGTTCGGAACGCCGCCCGACAGAATATCTGTTCCGGAGGAATCTCGCAAGCCGCCGTCGGGGTCGTGGTATTATTGTTGCTATTGCCTTCGATTCGCGTCGAATTTGGCCCCAGATCGAGGCGCTAGAAAGGCGAACGCTACCGGAAACCTATTTTTCGTGTCGTGCGGTACTTTGCCCCCTTTTCCTACTCTTTCAACGGCGTCCCCGCCGTTTATCGCGCGTTTTATCGGGTACGCGGTCCCGCATTTTTTTACTTCTTCTCCGCTCTCTCGGTATTTTCTCCTGAGCACACGAGCTTGTGACATTTCCGCGGACGCCAGTGCCTGCGGCGCCTCAAAATGTACAGTCGATGGGCAGCACCGGTCAGCGCACGTCTCGTGCACTGACCGGTGATTGGCGCCGGTTGGTATTTATTTTAACCTTGAACCCTGCAAGAGTTGGGGCGAGAGAGGAAATCCGTGAGCATCGAACTCCTTCATTGATAACGCCGACGATAACTTGTCGACATTACCGCAACCCGTTTGAAGCGTCGCAAATAATTAGCGTGTCGTACTATTCGCCCGTTCTTCGGAGCCACTTGACGTACGCGAACGCACACGCGGAAAAAAATATTATGCTGAACAAACCTCGGTTTTCCGTTCTTTTTTTTTTTCTGCCTGTTTGTATACTTCTATAAATCTATGATGTAGCACGTGTGTTCCTGGCATCCAACGGCAGTTTGTGTCGATCAAACATGCAGGCTGCTTCTGCACTCGGCGTTCCTTGTCGAAACGCCCTTGAACACCAGGGAAGAGTGGAAGCACACCCGCGCAAGAAGGAACGACGGTTTGAGGGAGCACCAGGGATAGTTATGGGTCTGTCACATCACACACGCGCACATGACCCGTCGCTATCCGGGTATCGGTGCCAGTCAAGCTCGCTTTTCCGGCTAGAGCGCGCCCAACGGCCAAACCGGACTGGCAGCGAGGAGTCGTTCCTCTCCCCACCCCAGAGCACCGTGCCCCAGAGCCACGTCGCTTCGTAATGTTATTCTCTTTCTTTATTTATTAAATTCTTTTTCCTCGGTCGGCTTTTGAGTTTGGCTAGATTTGAGAGTACTGCCGTATTGTTATATCCGCGAGAGTTTCACTTTCGTTGACATTTCGCCTGCCTTGGTCACGTCAAGCAGCCATCAGCTGATCGATACATTAGAAGGAGAATAAACACAGGTGGGCACTGCGTGTAGCTCACACTGCTCCGAGGTTGTGACTGCAGTATGTTGCATGTTGCCTCACTACCCAACACAAAGCTCTTTGCGCTCTATGATTGGTGGCTTCCTCCTCTCCAGCGTTCGCTCTGCTGAATTGGAAAGAGCGCTGGGTTGTGTTGGAGGAGCAGCCGCTGCTATTCTAAACCTGCAAAGAAACGATGCGACGTTCCATCGAGCACAAGACAGACTTCAAAAGAGTTCAAACCTGTTACCAGTGCAAGTACGAAAATACAACTCAACGTCACGGACGTGCTCAACCGACTAACAACACGTCCAGATCACGACGATTAATGCTTGGTGGCCTTTTACTTGTAGCAAACAAGGTGAGAAAGCCGTATCTGCCCCCAAAATAAGGACTCTCCATGAGCCTATACCTATCAGCCTAAATTTCTAGGCATCGCTGCGCTGACTAGAAGCTGAGAAACGCTTTAGGATTGATTCCAAGCCGCGGAGATGCCTGGCTCTAGTACACTTTCTAAAAGCATTTTTATCCGGGCTGCCCCCCTTACAAATTTCGGTGTAAGCTATTTCTCTCAGTCTACAGCGATTCCATTAATTTTGTGGAGGTGTTTAGCTAGTTGCGAGTTAGTTCTTTTAATCCTCGCATTCTCTTCATGTACAGTTAGTATATGGGTCCTTGCGTATGGATACATGTATGGGTTATTCGAGCTACCCCAACAAAACACATTTTCGGAATACCCATGTTTTTCTTCTATCGGTGTGATATTTAATATCTCCAAATTCAAAATAGCATAACAAAAAAAAAAAAAAAATAGAGCGAAGGTTGCGTTAAAACCAACATTCAAATTTTGCTGCGCTCTGCATTGGTCTGGGATGACGTCACATGCTGCCTAACTTGCAAGTCGGGCAGACAGTCTAAGAAACGGAATACTTTTTTCGCGTTTCTTTTGGTTTTGTTCGCGCGAACTCCCCCAGCATTCGTTTCACACTGGTCAGACGTCTTGTCACCAGAAACCATAAGCACTGCCCGTGTACAACAACATGGATGAGTGGATGCATGTTGATGGCGGAACCCTTTATAACTAAGAGCCCCGGGGCGGTCCGAATGAGCCCTCCTTCCTCTGCCGAGGCATGCCAGGTTTGCCTTTCGTTAGTTTCGCACGTAAAGCCCCCAAATATGACTTTCCTTTTATACCTCTCAGAGATAGACAAGCACTGTACTAATTCTGTCGCGGTACAGATAAACGTGGGCGATTCTTACCCATATTGGAAATATACGGGAAATCTCTTCGAGCCCTCACAAAAGCCAGACAAGCGATCCGTGTACCGAGCGAACGAACCGGGTAAAAAAAGCCTAGCGACCCGCCCTCCCTCTTCGCCCCCCCCCCCCCCCCCCCCCCCCCCCCCCCCCCAAAGGGAAAAAAAAAAAAAAGGAATACGTTGCGCCGTCCGTCACGTCTCGCAAACATGTGTCACCGCTTAGCGGCCATTGTGCGACTTACACCATACCACATGCTCCACAAAGACAGAAAGATACATGCGGTCGTGGTGTGTCAGTCGTCCCTCGATCGAAAATTCCCCTATCGCCGATGAACAGCCGTCTCGTCAGCTGGCTCCTTTTATCTCGCCTTTATAATAGGACCGGGGACGGGGGCCAGAAGCAAAGATTCGTTCTGTCCAGGTTTTATTGGTGGCAGAAATGTATTACCCTTTAATGCCTCATTAACCGGTGCAGAAATGTGCTTCCGGTCGTATATAAATTTACGCACCGGAAGTTCACTGCATTACATTTTTCCGCACCGGTGCAGGAGGTGAAGGTAAATCGAACGAAGCTCTAGTGGCTGAACAAGTGGCACAGCGGCACGCACCGGTCTAAAACTACACTATAACCGGCAAAAAAAAAAAAAAAAAAAAAAAAAGGCATTAACTATTAACCTGGTGATAGAAGCAGAGCGGGATCAGAAGGGCGAGGGGATCTAGGTGACGCAAGCTACTGCCCGTTAGAAAGAATACAGAGCTACTATCCATCCATTGCTGTTCCCAATTTCGCAGTCTCCCGTATCCACCTCTGTGCAGGGTAGAGCCGCGAAATAGCTCTACGCTTAGAGTGTCGGCACTGCATTCTCCAATTTTCTTGTGAGCGACGCCATTTTCATGCTCAGGGCAGAGCGGGCGTAATTGGCGAAAGTGCGACTTTCTGAGCTTTAGGTATATGGCGTCAGAAATGCTCGGACGATATCGTTTTTCTCTGTCCCGGACTGTTTCTGGAGAAGTGAAGAGCGTGTCCTGCGATTTCATATCAACTATCAGATCATTGACGGCTCAGGTGTCCTTACTCTGAAGCCTAACTTACGTACTGGCTCTAGTACAGGGATGCCAGAGCTGCCGACAGAGGGCACACTTTACTGGTTGCTGCTACAGTCTCAAACAGTGTAAAAGACCCATTTTGCGTGGCTGCTCCAGGCGAATGTGTGGGATTCGCTTTGGCAAGGCCCAAATTTCTTGGAGCGAGGAAACAGATGATCCTTTGTTCTATTATCTGACCAAAAATAAAGTGCCTCTGGCCAAGCCTTGCTGAGCACCAACGCATAATGTGCCTTGGCTAGTGGGTCTTTCATGTTGTGGAATGTGCTGACAGCGAACCAGAGCGCGATTTCCGTGCACCGTATACGCTACGCGGTTGTAAAGGCGTTCTTTTTCTATCACTCGCTCTAGCCATCTGTGCCGTGCATTCCTACAATAGTGATTGTCGGTACTTGTCAGAAGCTCGCAGCATGACTCCAGTCGCTTCCGAAAACAAGATGGATGACCCGTCTCTCACAGGGAGGACGTATTAACTTTTGGAACATACTCCAGGTACGAATGCAACTGGTTCTTCAAAAATAACGCGGTTCTCTTGCATTTCCGTCAGTGCAACGTATCGTCATTTTAAATTACGTTCGTGCACCGTCTTAACGAAATATCACCCGGAACGCGCTTGCAGATTCAGACCAGTGTCCGGAATCCGAGCCCCCACCGATAAAAATAGGAAATGATCTCAAACGCGGGCTCTCGTGAAGAGAGGGACTGTGCAGAAAAAAGAGGTTTTTGCTTATTACAACACTCTCGGCATCTGTGTTTTACTTGGAGCTTTGCGACTATGTATTTCTGACGTTCTTGCGCTGCGGTACGTGCAAAGGTTTCTAAAAAAGAAAATAAAAGGAGTTTTGCGAAAAGCGCAGCCCGTGTCATAACGTCAGCATTAAAAAAAAAAAAAAAAAAAAAAAGATCGTTTTGCAAAAAGCGCAGCCCCTTTGTCATAACGCCATCATAAAAAAAAAAAAAAAAAAAAAAAAAAAAACATGGCGTTGTTTATTGAATCGAGCAGGCACATACATGTCTGTACTCCTCAATGAAATGGACCAAATCTGACCTTTCGCACGAGGAGGACAAACACGACGTAACCTAAAAACGAAAAAAAAAAAAAAAAGAGAAGCCTGTGTATTTTATTTTTTTTTTGGTTTGGGGGGGGGGGGGGGGACGACAAAATCCATCGATTGACCGTTACGTCATATAGCGATCAAAAATGCAAAAGTCAAAAAAAAAAAAAAAAAAAAAAAAAGGGGTGGGGGGCGGCGTGGCACAGATAGCCGTGTCACTATTTTTCCGCGTCAACTAGCGGTAGGATATGGCGTCGATTGAGCCGTTTGCGGCCTTTTTCGAAGGATTACAAAGGGCCCATCATGCGGCGGAGTTCGGTGGCCTTCCCTTATCTGTTGTTGGGGTTCAGTTTTCTTGGAATTTTTTCGACACATGTATGACATCTTTTTCGGTGTCTAGTTTCTGTGTCGGACGAAAAATCGGCGTTTACGTTGAATCAAACAGGACACGGGGATGGGGTTCTGCGATGTCAGTCACGGCGTCACCTAACGTGACGTGACAACGCGACTTGACACTGGACGTTTCGAGATCCCATCGTTGATAGCGTGACGTCGCGAGTTACCACGACTTGGCACTGTCTCGTGACAGCCTGACGTCACGTGAGCTGACGTGGCCTGACGCGCGTCACGTGGCCACAGGACTCGTAGGGCCACCAGTCACGTAACCCGCAGCAGTCACCTGACCCATGGTGGCGTTCCGCTAAATGTACCTCATTTAAACTACGTAAAACACTCTCTTCGTTCAAAAAGAAAACGAAGAAAAGTTGCCGAAATTGTGTCACGGGTTGCAGTCAAAATTCGATAGTATTTTGCGCCGTCTTGTACCCCATAAAGCCGAGGTATGCATCATACAAAAGACGGTGTACATACAGATTCGAACGCGAGCCACCGCGAGAGGCGTGCTTCGAATGTCGCGTGGCAATGCGTTCGAGGAGCAGACTTGGCAGACGGCATTCTAACCACCCATATTGCGGTGAGTCGTGTTTGCAGACGGTCTTTTGTACGGTGTAAGAGCAGTGTGACCCAGACCTAAACGTTTCTTTATTAGACTGCCTAGAAACTGTTGCGGAAATTATAGGAGTATCTTTCCATGGACGTTCATAAAGTCTTCTATCATATTTAAAACCAGTTCGCACCATTTTCCCATATATAACTGCCCACCTCCCGCGACAAACCAGCGACTTTTGTTATAGCGTTCTGCAGTCCAAACGTTTTTTTTTTTTTTTTTTGTCAATTAATTTTTCTACATAGAACCTCTACAGTACGTCTTTTTTATTTTAAGTTATATAAAGATAACATGTACCATATAGACAGAATAAGACCCTCGGTGCCTGTATTTACCGTTCCGAAGATATTATAACATATCAGAATCGTTTGGCGCATTCTGTAAAAGAGATGCCTGCCGCCTGCTTCGTTGATTCTAGCTATAGGGTTCCGTGTTTTCGGTAGATGCCGATAAACTCTCAACAACTAATCCCCGAGCCTTAGAATTGGGGTAAACCGAAGAAACTCCGAATGGGAGCTGACCCGTTAAAGGGGCGGTGCAACGATATTCAATTGGAATGTTTTTCACTTTACACGAGCTTAATGGCACTAGTGGGACTCAAGGATACTCGCACGCAACGCCACTGACCAAGAAATTCCTTTGTTGCGCTGTAATTTCGACGACAAAACCGAGTGTTTTCATTCAATCTCTCCTTCGAAAAACCCGATGACGTAGCTGGGCGGTAGCAGTACCGCCCAGTGACGATATTTGAATACAGCTAATAGATTGGACCCGAGCATGGCGAGGACACTCGATTTGGGCTCGTGATAATCGATAGCTCGAGAAACATTCGGGTAGTGTACGGTGTCCAATCGCTGCAATGACGAAAACAGCCGAACCATAACAATGTCTGGAACTCAGCGCGTGTCCTCTGCCTTGCCAACCCCAGCGCATGTCTATGATCAACATTGGCGGCATATAATCGGCTCCAGTTCACGGGGCCGCTTGTTCTGGCTGCGAGTTGAGGGGGTGAACTCTGCTCGTTTTTCTTTATTTTTTTCTGCGAGTTCATTTGCGTGTGGTGAAAACGAACGGGTATTTCACAGATCATTAACGTCAGGGATTCGTTCTAAGCGGTATTTGCGCAAAATACAAATATCAGTACATCGCCCCTTTAACGAGAAAAAGCAAGCTTCACGGGAGGAAAATCTATCTCTGTACTCGTTTTCGCAGCAAGAAAAATGGCGTTTTGCGCATTGTTCATACACCGCATGAAGTAGTTCTTACAATTTTTGGCTGCCGGAGGGAGAAATGATGCCTTTAGCGTTTGAGGATAACCTAAAATGCACCTGCCTATGTCTTAATTCTCCACATAAAGGGGGGGGGGGGGGGGGGAGGAGGGGGATTCGTAATTCTCCGCTAGGAGCCGCACTTTTTTTTACTACGGTTTTTGAGGAGAACACGAGTATAGAGATTGTTTTCTGGAGACACGAAAGAGAGCTCACTGAACCGTCCGCGAGGCAGGACAGCGTCAGCTGGTGCGATGCTTCGATAATATTGCGTGTTTAACCGTTAAGTGTATCGCGTTATAATGATCTTGAGACGTTTAGTTTGTTACAAGAAGCACAAATCTACACATGTGGCACGATTCGACGTCGAATGCGTTCCGTCCTAACACCCAGTGTAACACCGTCGGCGCCTACACATCGACGACGTTCTCTGTCCCAGGCGTCTTTACGCCGTAGAGCAACCTCTGTTTGCTCCGGCGTGGGCTTTGGCCGTCCCATCCTTGTCTGAATGGCTTAGGGCGCCGAGCGGATATCAAACGCTCGCCCACGAGATCCAGTTGAAGCAGACCCTCTGGAATGGGCGGGTATGCGTATCCGTAGCACGTGGCGGGATTCTGGATCTTGCCAGCAGGAACATTGCGTAGGCACGTATAGCACACACTTTGAAGGCAGTCCTGTCCGGGTGGGACGACTGAAGAACGTCGTGGCGAGCCGCCGACAAAGACACTATAGTAAGTTACAAGTCAAGAAGGTAGCGGCAAATGCCCCTCAAAGGGAATCATGCATCCCTCCGCCACCTCCGCATCCAATAGCGTCCCATCGTTTCCGTGACGTCACGGCCAACGCGCAAGGAGGGTTTTGCCTTTCTGTACATATCTGCTTTATCTTTTGACTTTGACGTAGCACTGTGAAAGCCACAGAGAGAGATTAGAGTTTTCCCCCTCCGATGGAAACAAATACGACTTTCGGTGATTAGGTTCCCCCTCCGATGAATAGAAAGGCTGCTTTCAGGGGCTCGGTTCCCCCTCAGATGAATACAAAGGCTGATTTCAGGGGCTCGGTTCCCCCTCCGATGAATACAAAGGTCACTTTCTTAAAAAGCTTGATCGGAGACAAGTTGGCATCACTCTGTAGCCAATATCTATCCATTGAAGCGGAACAAGGAGCGTTTCCAGTGAACTCTTCTTTCGACTGCGGAGGGATTTGAAACCGGCGCACCACCAGAGGTCGGCATTTTAGGTCGCTCTCACTCACCCTCACCCTCACAGCCACACTCACCTAAGCCCCTCACTCACCCTCACCCTCACAGCTACACTCACGTTCAGCCCCTCACTCACCCTCACCCTCACAGTCACACTCACCTTCAGCCTTCACTCACCCTCACTGAACCTCACGGCCCTCACGTACTCACCGCCCTCACGGCCCTCACGCCCCTCACCGCCCTCACGGCCCTCACCCCCCTCACTCACTCATGGCCCTCACGCCACTCACCGCCCTCACGGCCCTCACCGCCCTCACCGCCCTCACGGCCCTCACCGCCCTCACAGCCCTCACCGTCTTCACGGCCCTCACCGCCCTCACGGCCCTCACGGCCCTCACGGCCCTCACGGCCCTCACCGCCCTCACGGCCCTCACCGCCCTCACCGCCCTCACGGCCCTCACCGCCCTCACGCCACTCACCGCCCTCACACCACTCACCGCTCTCACGCCACTCACCGCCCTCACGCCACTCACGCACTCATGGCCCTCACGCCACTCAGGCCAGCTTCAGACGGGGCAATTTCGGCCAGAAACTTTACGTCGCAACACCAGCAACACGCGCCGCCCGCGATACACGCAGCAAACAATTGCTGCAATTTGCCATCGTCATCATAAAATTTTATTTTTCTTGCACTATTTAGACACAATTACGCGTTATAAACGTGTTTCTATGCATTTAAATCCCGTTAAGAATACTAATGCACCTTTCTGAAACAGTTTATATCCAAAAAACGATCGATTTCAGACGAGAACCAAGTCTTTCGGTGCCATCATCACCGGCACGAGGTATCACGTGAAAATTTTGCATCCCTGATTAGATGCAGCCGCTTCAAACGTATTCAAATTGCTCCGAGTAGCTTGCTTATTTCGAGCCGGACCCAATCTCAGCAATTCGTGTCGATCTAGGGAAAACTAGAGAACAACCCGCCATTAACACCAAAATTGCTGAGAAAGATGCTCGATCTGAAGGGGGCCTCACGCACTCACCGCCCTCACGGCCCTCACACCACCTCATGCACTCACCGCCCTCACGGCCCTCACGCCTCTCATGCCACTCACTGCCATCACGCCACTCATGGCCCTCACACCCCTCACGCACTCATGGCCCTCACGCCACTCACCGCCCTCACGCCCCTCACGCACTCATGGCCCTCATACCCCTTACCGCCCTCACCGCCCTCATGGCCCTCACCGCCCTCACGGCCCTCACGGCCCTCACGGCCCTCACCGCCCTCATGGCCCTCACGGCCCTCACCGCCCTCACGGCCCTCACCGCCCTCACAGCCCTCACGGTCCTCACCGCCCTCACAGCCCTCACGGCCCTCACTCACCCTCACACTCATGAATTTTCCTGGTTCAGAAACTCACTCACCCTCACCTCACCAGTGAAGATGAGGGTGAGTGAGGGTGAGTGAGGGCCCTCATGAGTGAGGTTTGCCGAGGTATGCGCACCACGCTTGTGGGAGGAGCTTCTCCTTGTAACCGACTATAGCACTTGTGTAAACAACAATCGATCACACACGTGATAGCTAATGCTTTCCATCCCAACAGCCAGGTTGGGACCGAGCGGCGACCGATCGGGCGGGCGACCAAAGGTGAAAAAGAGCGGGTGGCGCCCTCTCCCAGCGCCAAAGCCAACTGCGATGAGCGCTCGCATGCTCCGTTCGGTTTCGGCGACACAGGCTCGCATAGTAAGTAGCAGCTCAATCTGTAGTAAATCTCGAAAGCGCGGGACCCTGGTTACAACCGAGCCACGGACGCGAAAGTGCGTAGCGTGCACAGTGCTATCGCGTCCAAAAGAAACGCGTTCGAGCGAACGCCGTTCCGTTCATAGAGGAACGCGGTGGAAGAACCTCCTAATTCTGTAATCGCGGCCGGGGTGACCCGGATAAGCGGCCGCCGGGGCAGATTACGCGGCCGTTTGCGTAACCGCGTTTGTCGTCACACCATTTGCGGACGACGCCGACGTTGCGACATCTTGCACGCGTGCTCTGTCTCTGGCTTCCGGAGCCGACTTCCCGCGCAACTCGGTGTGCTACAGTGCGGTGTCTGCGACACGCTGCCGCGTGCGGTGCACGCTGCCGGCGGCACACCACTGCAGCACGTATATATGTTCCGCCGCGTGGTATTTCACCTGAAGCGGCCGAATGCCTCGTTATTTCGCTGCCATTTGCTCGTCGTTTTCGTTTGTGTACCCCAAATGGCGTGGAAGGCATAACGGAGAAGGAGGTACCCTGCTGCTCAGAAAGGCAGCCACCCCGGACGTGGTCGCGGCGTTACGGCGAACCGGCCAGAAGGAAGCAAACGCTGAGACTCGGCTGTTGAGGCACGGCAGCGGTGGAAAGCGCGTGCTCACCGCTCGCGAGTGCCCGTATATAGCCTCCTCTATACTCACAAAACCTGGCAGTTCGACGACGGAGCCATAGAGTGCCCGGTCGCAGACTTGGAGCGCGAGGATCCGGTAGCACAGAGCATTTCTCCGGGAAGCTGGACGTCAGCGCACAGCTTTTGCAACGGCGAGGACCCGAAACGTGGTTTTCAATACCGACGAGAAAAGAAGCGGTAGCGCGAGGAACGCGTGGAGCACGAGCGGACATTGCGTCGCTCGGGAAAAGCGTGGAGGGACGTGTTTCAGCGTCCCGACGCAGCGGGGCGCCCGACACGTGGTTCTCCTCTCATCCCTTGTTTGCCGCTCTACCTTTTCAATTTCGGCGGCCGCTTCCCGTGGCGATCTGCCAGGCTTTGTCAGTATAAAGGAGGCGATGGGCCTTGCCAAGCGAGAATTGCGCGTGAGCTGAGCGCAATCAGCACGATGGAGTGTTGTTGCCGAGCGCCCGGACTTGGCCGCTGCGCGCGCCTACTGACTGCCAGCTTGCGGAGCGCGCCTTCATACACCTGACCATCGTAGACAGCTTATGTTTCGAACCTTGGCGAGCGTTCCAAGTTTACTGGCGTCCCTACGCAAGTTGGATACTCGTGACGCGAGGATCGCGGGCGGAGAGGCCAAGCCCGGAGACGCTTGCGGACGATAGGCGCTTCAGCCTCCTTCTCGCAGCTCGTAGTGCAAACGCGGTCCATAAACCGCCTGACCAAGCTATTGGAAACACTCTCAAATCACGCTGGAAGGAAAATATGTACCCCCCGTCCTGCTTGACACGCTTCTACAATCCGATGGAACCCATGGATCGTGTCGGTCGAACATCTTGGGGGGATTTCACGTAACAAACTGCGTTCCCGCTTCCCACCTACAATGTTCTTAGCCTGCAATGTTAAGAAAGGCTGGATCGTGCCGCTTCCAGCCTGTATTGGCGACTCCAGTGGAATCGACAACGCCGAGAAGCTCAAGAGACGAGGTCTTTTCGACTCTGTCGTCTGCTATCGCTGCTTGGTTCTCGTAGGCAGCATAGAAACAAACATCGTTTCCAGTAGTTATTTTTATGCTTCCGCCGTGTCGTTCCTACGCACTGGCTAGAAGAAGATTTCTACCGTCGAAAAATCGCTTAGCTTTGATATGTAACATCGATTTTACGCTGCAGTGCAAGGAGTTTACGGTCCTCCGCGTGCTGATCGACGAAAACGCCCTTTTTTCGTCCGCCATTTTGCCTGACCAGCGCACCCCCTATCGTTCGCTGGAGTCGCGAATACAGGTTTGCAAGTACGGCCTCAGGCGCCGCCATCTTGCTCAGTTGGGGTGCCCTTGGGCGCGTCGCTCGTAATCGGCGTCCTGCGGCTGTACTTGCAAACCTGTATTCTCCAACTCACGCTTACAAACAAGCCGGAGCGCCCCTAGCGGCACCGGCGGCGCGCGTGCCCGCGATCGGGTGTAGGCAGTGTTGGTGGTAACGCGTTACAAGTAACGGCGTTAGAGTAACATACTCGTTACATTTTCAGAACAGTAACCTTTTTTTTTTTCGGTAACGCCTACAACACTGGGTGTTTGCAAGAAGCGCCGCGTCCCGCATCACCGAACCTTTGGAGTGTGATGTTCACGGCGTCGGTGTGAGTCCCCGTGCCCTTTTTCGGGTGGGAATTGTTGATTGTACGTCATCGTAGCAATGTCTGACTAGGCTTTAGTGGCCTGAGCGAAAGTAACGAGGCTCGTTACACCGCAAAACTTCGTGTAAATAATGTGGCCTGCGGCGATTTGTTCCGGGTGAAGGCTGCGGAGTGGACGCCTGATTCACATGATGAGATTCTGCTCGCTGTTTTTAATCGCGATGTCGTACGGGTTGAATAGAAGGAAGAAAAAAAGCGCGGACGGCAGAATGCAGTGTTTGACGTCGATACTGAAAATGGCAAGCAGAATCGGACCAAGTGAATCAGGCGTAAGAAGCCGATTATGGCCACTGGTAACAATGATGAACATATCCTTGTATCTACTGTTTACAGGGAGCCTGCTTACCCCAAACAACCTTCAAACTTCAAAGGATTTTGAGGCGTGCACTTTACAACGTTTGGTCTATTGGCCACTGTCGTTTTAACGAACACAGGACAGTTTGAATAATCAGTTTGAACGACGGCTGGACAACTTGACGGTTTTCCCGCATTCGTGTTGGAACAAAACAAATAAATTTGACGACATCAAGTATCCCTGAATTCAACCCAAAGTGCTTCCCGTATAAGCAATCGTGGTCCGACGGTGTCCGATTCCGCTTTTTGAGGGACCGACCCACGTTCTCGGACGAACCAAGCAGGCAGAAAACGCACGGAAGTTGATCTTCAAACCTTTCCCGGCTCTTTTGGTACAACCCCAGCGGCGGCATTTCGACGAGAGGGCAGGTTTTCGGCTACTCCAGAACAACGCAGGAATGCGTGTCTCGCATGGCGACTTCCGCCCACTGCCCCAGACCGGAAGTGCGACCGACGCGCCACTACCGCGGCGTGACGTAACAGAGTTGAGCGAAGCGTTCGGAACGTCCCCACAATTCCCCGTGCGGGGCAATGTGGGACCGCCGCGAGGTCTCCTGGGATTATCCACAAAAGGTATCTTTCGCAGTGAGGCGAAATAACATGCGGTTCTCTTCGTATCACCGTAGTGCGGAAACGATGCATTTTTTACCTTTGGTCAGGGCAGTGACCATGGACCAGATCGAAGCAGAGCCGTGTCCGTGCAGTTGAAACCCGATGACTTCGATATGAGCTTTGCCTATTACAGTACAGCTCGATTTCTTACGCGAGTTAGCGCCGCGTGCGTTAGCGAGTTTTCGACGCACGCAGCTGTCACGCGGAGGTCTGGTGTTCAAACTCCGCTTCGCCGGATTTTGTTTTTTTCTTTTATTAATCTGTACTTTTCTAGAAAGCTTCAGCGCATGCTCGGCAGTCGTCGAGCGTTCTGGTTTGCTACATTGCCGAGAAGCGGTGGGGTATAAACAGCGTGTAAGCAACTTTGGCGACCGACCCGCTTCGCTGTAGCTCGGTCAGGCGCGCAACGAGGCAAACCGCACAAAAAAGTGACGGGAGCGAGCGACCAGGGCGATGAGCGACGTTTTCGAGAAATCCAAAAGCCGAGCTACGCGACGAGCGACAGTGAAAAATCTCCGTCGCTCGTCGCAAATTTTCGTCGTTGTCGCCGTCGCTCGTCTCGTCGCTCCCTAAATCGCTTACGTGCGGTTCAGCTTTAACCCGCTGCTTCAGGACGGTCGCCCTTTCTGAATGTCGCCGTGACAACTTCGTGCGTTGCCCTTTCAGTTAAGAAGAGTCGCACATTTCAACTCTACCGTACTGAAATGAAATACTTAAAAAAAATACATCCTTACCTAGAAATTGTGAATGCAGCGTATTAATTAAGCCCATTGCCTTCGCTAGGGGAATATTTGAGTCTAGTGGTTGGTCAGAAGAGCTGTCAATCATCGCGCCCAAAGTCATTGAAACAATTTCGGCCAATGACGTGCCCTTATCTTCACTCTATTCTTGCCAACGAATAAGCAAACTTTCTACATACCAGACTTGTGCCTATCTCAAATGCTCTACTCGAGATACTGTGTCTTAAATGTTTTTTGGAGTATCTTGGTATCTTGCAAATACTTTTGATGGAAAGTATTTAATACTCTGTTTTAATTACAATTCCCAGTATCTTGTACTCATTATCTTAAATACATTTTTGACATTTCGGCCGCCATTTTCCGAGTTTTTCGGTATGAAGTGGGGTGGGCGTGGCGCGGGCAAACGTGAACATTCTTTCGAGCAACGGAATCCTGTGGCTAGCTACGATTAACTACGGTGACTTTAACTGAGCTCGTGAAAATATCGCTTTTTTGCCGATTGTGACTCATATTTCAGCCCTAAGCTCGTACAATGAAGGTTCTCCCCTCGCCTTCCCAAAGGCGCCTTTTGTTTCTATAAGGTTTCCCCCAAAAAATCCTCAAACCAAAGGTGTGGTTTTACGGAAGTAAAGATGCCACCCTGAGGCGCAAGCAGACCGGGAAACGACCTACGACAACAATGCAGACTTAAGTGTCAAGAAATAACAAATAGAAGAAACTGAGAAATGGACACACACAAAAAAGTAGACATTTTAGAGCGCAGCTCTTAGGGGCCCGTTTCCAGCCTAAGCGGCGTCGGCGTCGGCGTAACCGCGCCCCTCCCTCTCCTCCTCCTCCCCCTCCTCCTCCCCTCCTCCTCCTCTTCCCCTCCTTCTCCTCCTCCCCTCATTGTGTAGTATGGTCCGGGCGGGTCACGTGACCTCGGGGGGAGGGGGTCACATGACCCGTTTCCAGCCTGTGGGGCGTCGGCGTCGGCGTTGGCGTCGGCGTCGCCCCTCCCCCTCCTCCTCCCCCCCCCCCGCTCCTCCTCCTCCCCCCTCCTCCTCCACCCAGGTCACGTGACCCCGGGGGGTGACTCCCCTCCCCTCGCCGAAGTCACGTGACGGCCCGCCCAAGGTCATGTGATCCCGTCCCCTCGAGGTCACGTGACCCCCCGGACCTCTGCCCTCCTCCTCCTCCCCCTCCTCCTCCTCCCCTCATTGTCTGGTTCGGGGGGGTCACGTGACCTCGGGGGGAGGGGGTCACATGACCAGCGGCGAGGAGGAAAGCAGTACGAAGGTGGAGGAGGGGGGAGGAGAGACGAGGAGGCGGAGGCGAGGGGAGAAGAGGAGCTTGAAGGACGAGGAGGTGGTAAAGGAGAGGGAGGGGGAGCAGGAGGGGAGGAGGACTAGCAGGCATGATCACGAGGGAGGAGGAGGAATATACCCTCCACTCCTCCTCCTCAAGAGCTGCGCTCCAATTCGGCGTTACAGGAAGTTGTAAACGGCTTTCACTTTTTTTTTGTATATTTAATAATAATAATAATAGTTTATTTACCATATACATGTATATATGGCGTGAGCTGGGGAAAAAAAAGCTTACAAGGAGCTTGACCGGTCCCCAGCCCCCTCACAGGAACACAGCGGTGTCAAAAATTCTACAAAGCAAAGAAGTCCACTAATGCAAAACAGGAATAAAAAAAAAGGAAGAAAAGCAAACACTGGGCCGAAAATGCCAACTATATACTCTGTTTCACCTTATGATGTACCGCAGGAAAGGCTACAAGCGCGAGCTCCTTGCTTTAGGGCACACCTCGGCGGCACAAGCTCTCGTGACTTAAGAGCTGCTGCCAACCCTATGAGCTCTCGCTTCTAGCCTTCGCTGCGGTACAACATAAGGTGAAACGAAATATAGTTCATCTCACCTTAGCACGGACTAATTGCGAAGGCTGTGCAAGCGCGAGCGGCTAGCTTCGACTGCCTTGATTGGAGCACTCGATGCACGAGCTCTCGTGCAGTAGCCGAGGCTTCATCCAAAGCAACTACCTCGGGCTTTTGGCACGCGCGGCTAACTATAGTCCATGCTAAGGTGAGACGAAGTATAGATATGGTGCCTGGAACGCGTCTCCGACTGATGTGTTTAGCGTCCTATGCTGCCCATACATCAAAAGGGGTCCCCAAGTGGTAACAAATGACGTCACAGAAACCGGAGTGTCATGCTGTTGCCTGTCGCGATCCTGGCGGTTGGCCGCAGAAATGCTGGCGAAAAGCGCGAGTGAACGCGAGTGTCGCTGTCGTCAGGGCGTCCCAGGCGTCCCAACTTTCGGCTGCTGTAGCTTCCGTGGACTGTCACAGTGGGGAGCGACCTGCAGCAGAACAGGCGTCTGCCACATCCACCACAGCTGCTGGGACATTACCAGGGTCGCGACCAGCGACAGCGTGACACTTCTGTGACGTCATCAGGCGAAAATCGAGGGACCACATTTTTGGGCGCGGTAAACACACCAGTCGGAGACGCGTTCCAGGCACCATAGTATAGATATCAGCCACACACAACAATGAAGAAAATGGACTTGCAAAATACAAAAAAAGTGAACACGACATTATTTCAAAGAAAATATTCACGCATCTCACGTGGGGTTAAAGATACTATATCAACATTGGAATGCGAGAAAGTGTTGAGCAATGTAGGCAGGTTCTTCTAATCATCTGAAGGCCGTATATATAGTCAGTACGCGGTGTATCTACTATCCAAGGGTCAGTGTGACGAAGGGTATGTGTTTGCGGTTTTTTTTTCTGAGGGAAGCCAAGTCAAATAAGAAACTTTTACCCTCGGTATGTTATTGTTTATATTTCATGACAAGTCTATATTTGTAATATTCATGTATTTTCATTATCCCCGATTAGCAAAAAATTAGGTCAATGTGAAAGTCATGGGGTACACTGCACACAAGTCTTATCGCCCTTTTTTGCGATAAAAATGTGCTATAAAGATTTGTTTTTGTCGTGGTGCCCCATATTAGATGACAGTAGTTTAAATGTGATTTTTTTTCCTTTGTGTTGTTAGTCCAGCACTTATTGCCCTCGCGAACACTGTCTGTAAGCGAACATTGATAAGCAGATGGGGGATCGGTGGCCGAGTGGTCTAGCGCACACCAGCTCGGAGCACGTGGAGCGAAAGCTCGCGCTGCAGAACCCAGGGATCCTGGGTTCGAGCCCCACCCCTGCCCGTTTCGATCTGGATGAGCATCGTACCGGCGTGCGGTCGTGTATCACTACTGCGTGATGCACGTTAAGGACCCCAGGCTAGCGGCTGTACCGCACTGGCTAAATTTCTCATCTACAGCTGGGAGACTCGTCGCCCCTGTGAGGCAGACCAAGTTCTAGGCTGTATAAACACACACACAACCCAATTTTTTGATAAGCAGAGAACAGTACAGGAAAGGAACTAGGAGCTGGGTGACCTCTCAAAATGCCAACAAAGCGTCCCCCAACGTTGAGTGCTTTTCTGAACGCAACCTACTTGAAGAAGGTGCGACCACACTGCCGTGGCTATTATGTGGGTTCTCTTTGTTATCCATTCACTCATATCCGTGTCCCATGTTCGTTTATAGTGAACTCCCAGTATAGGGAATATGGATTGTAGTTAAACGATGCGTCTAAGGTGCGCCGCAGGACGTGGTATTCAGCGATGTCACTATTAGCGAAGCGCTCTGATTCGTTTGTCAACCCACACCTCGGTGTTTACCCAACACAAGGCCTGTGCACAGGCCCACAGGCCTTTTGGGCATGTTCGTGTCATCTTTTTTAATAGAGCGCGGGGCATAGTTTAATGAAAAAATACGAGCAATTAGTGAAGTGACGTTAAGTGCCGGAGCTCCCCCGAAAGCAGTCGTCAGAGGACGCGAACTTGACCCACTCGGGCTTTTGTGCTGAGCTGGGCAGGGTGCATGCTGCATTGTTCATGCAGGCCGGAGTGGTAACAAAAGAGCCCCTCCTCCCCCTCACCGGAGAACACGAACTCCAGCCGAACGATGACGCCGCGTTAGGTTAAGTCAGCCGAGCGCTGAGCCATTGTATTTGTTGTCCCCATCCATCTAGTTCTAAAGTTAACCGCTTGGGGCGCCACGGTCTGATCTCCTCCCCAATATTTAAAGCGACCTCTTTCTTGTTGTCTCAGAAATGTTTTGTAACATCTATCAGTGATATTGCCACGTGCGTTGCCCAGCGAGCGCGTGGCCGAATGGTTACCGCGCTTGCCTCTCGCGCGGAGGCTCCGGGTTCGATACCAGAAAGCCGACTTCTCATTTATTTGATTCTTCAACTTGGCGTTCTGGTAAGTTCGAGAATTTCGTCGTCTGATCGAGTTGCGAATGTTCTACGCGCCGCGCTTTCTACGCCGAATGTTCCAGAAACACGTGGGTACAAAAGGTGCTCCGAGTGGCGGTACGGAGTCAGTCTCGCCCCAGCGGTCGATCGTGCTGTTTCGCCGACGTCGACGCCTGCGACGCTAGCCTTTCTCTCTTTTGTTTTGGGAGCAAGTTCGCCCCATTTAACGTCTAGTTTCTTCAGTTATTCGCAGCCGCATCATTTATCATTCGTGACAATATTTTGCTCTTTATAGTCGGACTGCATAAAATAGCCCTACAATACGTTTTTCCGTTTTGTGTTGTTGCGTGCTAATGAACCATTTTGGTAACCCAGATTTGCGTAGCTGCATAATTGTCGTTGTCAATGACGTCGGTACAAATTAAGCAATGCGGAAGTATCTTCAGAAGTAACTGAAATACATTTCTAAGTATTTGTACTCTACTCAAGATACTTTACAGTGAAAGTAACTTGACTATAGTATTTTGACTACTTTATGACGCAGGTATTTGGGAACTTAATGTAAATACTTTTATCGAGTATTTTGTCGAACACTGCTACATATACAGGACGCCAAAGATCGGAGCACCGCCTGGTGGTGTTTGCAAAGAGAAGGGCCTATAGGAGGTATTCACTGGACGCCATATTTGTGGGTGCTGTTCAGAGCGCATGCTCGGAACGAGCTTACATTAATAGCCTGCTAAGACCGGCAACCTTGATGGTGCTAAATGCACGCTCCAAAAGGACTGCGGAAGCTCGCCGTCAGCACGCGCTCAGCAGCAGCGCACACGGATATGGCCGCCAGTGAATACTCTTTATAGACGTTTCCACCGTTTCCAAAAATCACAGTCCGCACGTGCTAAATAAGAGTCCAGCCAGCGCTGCTCGCAATAGACCTATCGTTAAATTACCCACGCATCAAGGAGAATGCAGGGATTGATGTTCCACGTGCCGCACGCGCAAGATTCGAAGTCAATAACCAAAATAAAGAGTTGAATGCGCGTGCAAGATTCAATTTGTTTTATGCATTTTCTTTAGAAAAGTTACTTCTGTTGAGGCCGGCACGTGAGGCGTGTGTAATTTATCAATAGGTCCATAGACCTATTGCTAAATTGCCCAAGCACCAAGGAGAATGCAGGGATTAATGTTCCACGCGCCGCACGTACTGGACTCAGCAGTAATAACTTTCCTAAAGCAAATGTCTCAATCAAATCGCCTCGTGCTCGCGCGTTCGTCAACGCTTTATTTTGTATATTTACTTCGAGTCTTTTATACGGTGAGGGAGTGCGCGTGTGGCGCGTGGAATACGAATCCCTGCATTCTCCTTGATGCTTGGGTAATCTAGCAATGCGGAGGGCAAGTTCGTCTGCTTCGTGCGCAGGGGGTAGCGGTGACGTCAGAACGCCGAGCCCTGATTGGCTGATCGCGACCCCCTATCTGAGCGTCGTCTGCTCCTTTGCAACGTCGTCTGCTCGCAACGTCGTCTGCGTCTGTCTTACCTTTCCTGCGACTTTCGGAAGTGCAGAGGCCAGATTCACGAAACGATCTTACGCCAAAAATGTGCGTAAGACAAAACATAAGAACAAATTCGTATTCACGAAACGAAATTTTCGTAAGTTTTGCGCAGGTTACGACGAAATCCTACGACAGCTCCGAAGCTGTCTTACGCACTTCTTACGATCAAATCAGCATGGCCGACAGCGCCGCGGTCGCGACGACCCACGGACGTTCATTTTCTACGTGCGCTCTCACGCGTCCCGACTTCAAGCAGCAAGAAAAAAGTAAAAAGCACTTGAAACAGACCACGACGAACAAAAACGCTGGATCCACAAACACCCGGGAAAAGCTCCAACGGCCACGATTCCACCGAACGCGACCAAGCGAGTTTGACAGGTAGGCCTAGCAGGCACTCAGCGACTCGGCGACCGTCTGCCCACGACCGGCTGGCGTGCTGAACGGAATATGCCCGCGCGACCCTTGTGAACCCTTCCCGTATTATACTTTGATCGCTGACCTAAATTTTAAATTAAGAGGTCAATTTCTTCCTCTTGTTATCTCCTTGTTTCCCGAAGCAACGGTGACTCTCGGCGGTGAAAAAGCGGTGAAACTCCGACAGACGCAGGAAAGGTAAAGCAGCCATCGCATTGACTAGCAGACGTAAACGCCGTTAAAGAGTGAGGGGTCTCGCCGCACACGAAAGGAGGGAAAAAAGTATTTGGGAGGGAACTTGCGGACACTAACCAAGCCTCGGCGCCTCGGGACATTTCGCCAGTGAGTCCTTTGACTTCCTTCTTGATGCGCGTCTTCTAGTTGTTAGACAAAAACAACGTACCGCTCGAGTTATTTCGTCTGCCCTCTCTGAAAGGCGAAGTCGAGCTCGCTCGTAAAGACCTGCCCTTCCGAAAGTCGCAGGAAAGGTAAGACAAACGCAGACGATGTTGCGAGCATACGGCGTTGCAAAGGAGCAGACGACGCTCAGATAGGGGGTCGCGATCAGCCAATCAGGGCTCGGCGTTCTGACGTCACCGCCACTTCCTTTCTCATGCGCAGAAGACGAAAATGAGCCCACTTGCGAGGCGTATATAGTGTATTTCGGCTAGCCAGAAAGTGCGCGAGCATAGCACGCAAAGACGGCAATGAAGGCGCTGTTGGTCTGTCATCAGTAGAGTGCCTTCATACACACGCGCGCTTTTGGTCATCAGCACGAGCCGTCTTCCACGAACAGCAGTTCTGATGACGTGGGAACGAAATCTGGCGAACGTTGAGCACGCGCTTGACCAAGTCCGTGGTCGTGCCGCGCACTCCGCTGCGGTGCGCTGTTGTGGGCGCAGGCGCTTCACCCAAGTCGGGTTTATGCAGCACCCGGTATACACGCGGACTTGTTTGTGCGCGTCGGTGTGTAGCTGGATAGCTGGACTGTGCTCGCGTCACACTGCACATGTGCTGAGCGCGTATCGCTCCTGTAGCACACATTGCGCGCCGCACAATTCCCTTTTCTCGCCAAATACAGATAAACACCGCATGGCGCGGTGACGTCACGTGCAAACATGTACAGTCAGGAATCATTTGCACGCGCTCTCGTGCAAAGGAAACGCCAGATTCCAGCACGGGCGACGTCAAAAACAAGGCCGGTTTCTGACGCAGAGCAGCTGCGTTGTCGTAACGCGGTTGTGCATCCAGTCGTCGGCTGCAGCTGTCGGTCTAGCCGTGCCGTTACTCGAGCCCGGAACGCCTGCCGGTCTTTCGCAGGATGCACGTCGAGCAAGCTGCGGAAACAAAGGTCGCCAAGCACTTTTATTCAGCCTTGCTAGAAAGGCTGCATACAGTTTAACTTTAGATAGCTACGTGGCTCGCACGTGACGTCGTCGCACCATGCCGGTGGTCATTCGTATACCATATCCTCCTATATACTGACAAAGCCCGGCAGATCGCCGCGAGAAGCGGCCGCCGAATTGAAAAAGGTGGAGCGGCAGACAACGGATGAGAGGAGAGCCACGTGACTGGCGCCCCGCTGCGGCGAAACGCCGAAGCACACTTCTCCCAAGCGAAAAAGTGTGTTTCGGGTTCTCGCCGCTGCAAAAGGTGTGCGCTGACGTCCAGGTTCCCCGAGAAATGGCTTTCTGATGCTCTGTGCTACCAGATCCTCGCGCTCCAAATCTGCGAGCACTGTATGGCTCCGTCGTCGAACTGCCCGGCATTCTGACTATAGAGAAAGCTATGTTCCTACTTACTCTTGCCGAAAAAAAACAACAGAATTGATGGCGGAGAACGTGCGATGCTGAACATATACCCGGCAGCAGCCACACTCTTAGAAAAAAGGGTCAGTATAGTCCTCCCTAAAGGGAGGAACGCTCTTGACACATATGTTCCTTCAGAAAGGGAGGAACTTTCGTCCCTTAAGCAGGGGAGGAAAAGTTCCTCCGTCGACTGCATCTCATTATGGCGGCCACGAATCGAGCAAATCGAGCTCGGTAAGGCTTAACGAGAACACTAAGTCTATTGCACGAAGCGAGAGGAGCAGGAAATAAAAACGTAACACGAGCTTTCCGCGAACTGTATTCATTTCCGAAGTTTCTTTACCCCTGCAGGTAAAGAAACTTACGTTTCGAAAGCATGCAGTCACTCAGTCTTCTCATCGTCAGCACTGCGATGTTCAACGGAGACAACCGGCACTCAGTTCGCGCACTTTATGTCCTACCTTTGCTATTCCTCGAGCCACAATTCCTTCGTCAACCGTTGCGTCAACCGCACATCACGGAGGAGTGAAAATCATTCGCCCGCAAAACCAAAAGCCGCTCTCAAAAAAAAAAGCAAATCCGAAGCAACCTCTTGGCTTATCTCAGCACGGTATCACGAAATTATGGCGTAGCTAAAGTGAACTAGAGGAGGGGTAGTGAGGTCTGAGCGCGCTGACGGCGGCCGCACTTCGTGTCGACGGCACGAGAGGGCGCCGCGAATGCATGGGCTGGATGAAGCGGGTGGCCAGGGCGGCTCGTATTGCATTCGCTGCGCGACTAAACACTTTTTGTTGGAGCGTTTCGGCTCGAAATGTTTTTTGTTTTAGGTCCGAACCCCATAAAGGAAATACGCGACACAAAATTGACGCAATTCGCCCGGCCGTGTTCGCTTTAATGCGCGGGGTACGAAGGAGAAATGCGCGACGTGGAAGCGAACACCGCCAGTTCAATTTCCCGGGCGGCGTTTCGAAACCAAAATGATCGTGCAATTTTTTTTTTTTTTTTTTTAATGGCGGGTGGGGTTTAACGAGTCTCTCATTAGAAATAGGGTGAAGCTATTTAATGGTCAAGAAGTCCTTCACTCGCGCGCATAAATGGCTAGTTGTAATATTTACGAGACAGGATCATATTGATGTTTCCTAGACATTTAAGCAATCACGGCTGAAGCCTCAAAAATGGCATGCAATCGGTAACAGGGCATTCCTTTTATATCTAGTATTGAAACCGTGCATAGCTAGCCCCAAGGTTTAATCTCCTTTATTGATTCACCATCATGTGTCTCGTTAAGCCAATTTCAAAGAAACCTGTTGGGTAAAGACTACTGGACAAAAGGAACTTGTGTGACAGCAAATCCTGTTATTTATACATGAATACACTTTTTATTGGTTAAACTCAGCAAAAACACAATACTGTAAACGACGTATTTTTCGCAGGCTCAATATTTCGCGATTTAGGTCGAAGCGGAAGTTTCAAAATAATTCGTGGGTTCTATAATTTTCGCGACGCGGGGGGATCTCGCTATAGGTTCCAATGTGTTTACATTTTACCGGAATTGTTCGCGGGACCTATTTTTCGTCGGCACGGCACCTCCACAGAGACGATAGGAGACGACGTCTCGGAGAAGAACCTCCGGTTCCTCGCAGCTGACGACGCGTCCTCCTTCAGCCACAAAGATGAACATACAACACCGGGCATGCTGTCTCGTGAACAAATCACTACTCTCTCGGATAAAACTTCATTGTCACACATTTTAAGTTTACAATACACGAAACCACTGAGGCTCGGAGCTCGGTGGCGGCTCCAGAACTCGGAGGGGACACGCAGCGTGGAGTATTCTTCGGGCATACAGGCTTCATCAAACGCCCCAGTATCGGCTGCAGCCGGTGTGGTGCTGGCAGTGCTGCTGCAGGCAGTTGGAGAGGCAGTGTGTGGCCTTTTTTTACCGTCAACTGAGGAAGCATCGGCATTTTTTCGCTTTCTCGTGGGCTTTGGCTGCGACGCTTTCTTTGATGAGTAGCTCTGAGCAATCGGAAGCATTGTCGGTACAACGCCCGGCAAGAGCTGCGGCTTTCCACGCGGAATGCGCACCTCTTCATCGTTTATAATGCGAACGAAGTCTCGCGTAATAAACGACCGGTCGAAATGAAGCTCACACACCGAACACGTTTCGTCCAGGAGCTTATCCTGGCGGTGCAAGTTCCGTTCCCAAACTTTTCCTTGCTATTCCTCCTAAGGCACTGAGAACAGCTACGGCTGCTCACCTTTCCGCCAGCTGATAGCCCCTCTGGCACGCCGGAGCGAAGCAGTGGCGTTGTCGACGTCGATTCGGCATGGCACTTCAATGACCATAAACGACAGCAGACACGGGTAACACGGGATAAAAAGCGGTTCAGAATGGGGGCCACTTCGAGCTGCCAAAAATGCAAGCCAACTCTTCTCACCCAGGGCCTTCGGAACGCTCGGAAGCGTTCGGATCCTACAGCCACTACGTCCGCAGCGCCACCGCGTACATCCGGGACCTTTCCACACGCGCCGTTTCACAGCAATGCATGGCGCGCCTCGGCGCCTGATCTCACTACCCCTCCTCTAGTTCACTTTAGCGTAGCCGCGTAGCGTAAAAGGATGTTAAATCGCTTGCCACCAGATGGCAGGGTCAAGCAGAGTAATCGCACGTAGCTAGGCTAGGTGGCGCTAGGTACCGCCCAATTCATGTTTTACAAAAGATTATTTTTATTTTCTTGTGCCACAATTGCGTTTCCTTTTCTTCGGAATCTCTAACACATGTAGACACGTTGCGCACACTGCAAACATCAGGTCAGCATATATTGAACGCATACACAGGCATCGCACATACAAACATCAGTACAACAGCACACTACCCCGATCACTACTACCGAGCCCTGCGTTTCCGTCTTTTATAGTGGTCGTTTTGAACGTACGGAATTTTTCGGTGACTCCCTAAGCAAAAAAAAAATATTCCGAACATGTTCATTTTTTTCCAGCAATGTCATACATCTGAGGCTATTTTTAATGACTCAGGGGATGAATCTCTTATTAAAAAGAAGACGCTCGATCATGCCATAATTATTTGAAAGCCAATAAATCGAGCCGCTCCAATGTGGTTCCAAGCCATGAGTTTGTTTTCCCGCATGGCCCTTCGTAGCCAGTATTTATATTGTGGTGTTCGTTTTTCTATTCGTGCTGTTCGCGCAAAGCTGCAATTGCCGTCTTGAATTAATCTCTGTAGAGCGGATATCCACTCAGCTGGAAGTGATGCTTCACGGGCACAGAAATCGCTTTTCGATCAACTTGAATGCAGTCAAAGCCGCGACTTGCGACAACTGTTAAGTGTACGGAGCTGCGCCGTTGCGAGCTCGAAAACTTCTAGCGCTCATCCCAGCGCGCCACTTAGAGGGCAGTTTCTACAGGAACCGTAATATATTTAAACAGTTAAATAAAGGATAGCGTTTTTTTGTTTTTTTTTTTCGATTTTGCCTGTCTTTTTTTTTTATGCTAAACTTCCATTATAAATATACGTACTTTCCGTCATACTTTCGTAGTGTTGTCTTTTCCCCAGAGCGCAATCGCTCTCGGGGACCGACAGTCACATTGGCCACTGTACGATAGGAGCTTACCGTTCAGACCAGCGTTCCAACATGACTATCCACACGTCGATCGACTGCACCTAATCCCTTAAGTGGTTTTAAACTCTTTAATGTAAAGCGGAATATCATCCTGCGACACCCCGGCCCCTCCGATAACTTTGTAAACATAGAAATAAAACAGCGCAAACAAACACAAGGACAAGTAGAAGGAGGGACACAGACACAGCGCTGTGTCTGTGTCCCTGTTTACGGTGAAGCATTGTGTTTACAATGCATCACCGACTAGCCCACCTCCAAACATTACTGCAGTTCCCTCCGATAACGGCCCGACCAGCGGCACCAATGCCCGACAGTTTACGTCATCTCATCTTGTTGTTACACCACTGATACGCGAACACACGGTCACATCGGCGATAATTCCAGTCTTCTGTTCACAACCCACAACACTGCCATCACGATGTCGCTGACACGAAGAAATACAGAACCACGTTGACGATGTTGCTGACACGCAGAAGAATCACGTTGAACGCCGGTTGGCACTCGGCACGGGACAACGGAACCGAACTCAGCACGGAAGGCACCCAGGCAGCCGGCAGGAAAACCTGCCTTCCTTGGACGCAGTTACCGCGATTTCCATAACGTCGAAAACGTCGACACAGGTCCTCGTGGTTTCGCTGCTGTAGTTCCGCGTGTGTCCCGCGAATTGGAGACGGCCGTCTTACCCAGTGTATGTAGCGCTGCTGGCACTGCTCCGGAACTTCGCTGTTTCTAGCGGCTTCGTTAGCTCGTTTGATAAAATTAGTGGTAAAAACGTCAATGCAACCGAAATGATCTGCACGTTTGGACTAGAAGACGGAATTACAGGCGGCCTTCGCTGCCGCTGAAGCTCAATGAACTGAACATTAATTTATTAAACAACGTGCGCGATGTGCTCGAAAAACGAAACCGAAAGAAGATGGGTCGGGAGGGCGAAAGCTTTCTCCGGTCTGCCTGGAGGAGGAAAACGTCTCGGAGAATGATAAGGACTTTAATTTTCCTTTCATCGGTCTGGGTTTGTTTACGTGTGTTTTGGTAAACAAAAAAAAAAAAAAAAAAAAATTTAACAAAAAAAAAAAAAAAACACTTTTCTGGGGATCGAACCGTTGACCACTTGGTCAGTAGCGCGATGTTCTACCCCTGCGCCAACTGAACAAGGAGGAACTCGCCCTCCTCCTTTCATCTGAACTGCCGTTCCTCCCTTCTCTGGGCAACTTGTCCGCAACAAGGAGGAACAGTCGCTTTTGCTACCTTTCTCCTCCCTTTTTTCTTAGAGTGCAGGCCACCGGAATGGCCGCTGATGGGACGTCAGTGTGAGCCATGTATATGTATACGCCTCCTAGATAGCGAGGCCATAATGTGCCGGACTAATCCGCGTCACCGAGCGGAGGCCAGCGCGGGGCACAGATTGCTCTCGAGTGCCGCGTCAGCGTTAGGCTTCCGGTGGGTGACGTAGACAATTCATCCCGGCGGCCTAGTTATCTAAAAGAGGTGTGTATCCACGTTGGCCTCGACGAGTCTGCCCGTCGGTTTCGCGACTAGAAATTATTTCCCGCTGTACAAGTCACGTTTATTATTATTATTATTATTATTAAGACTTGGTCACTTGTCAATGAGCTCCGAGGCCACCATTGCCAACGCTCACTCGATGAGGTCTTGCTCAAGAATCTCGGGGACAACAACATAGAGACAGTTAAAAATTTTAGCAATTTCTTCGGTACTCCGTCAGAGCAATCTACGGTTGACTGCGTTCAGGATGTAACCTTAAAAGAGACAGTCAGCGCCTCCGCCTTCCTTTATGACATAGACGAAGAAGGTTTACGGTCGGCCTTGTTTAGTATTAAGGGGTCTAGATCACCTGGCGTTGACGATATTAGTGTAGGTTTCCCTCAAAGGAATTTCGAGTCTTTAAAGTGTGTACTTCTTTATATGATCAACGGCTTCATTCAGCGTCGTGCGGTTCCGGAAGTTTTAAAAACAGTTATTGTTAGGCCAGTGCTAAAGGGTGGCAAACCAACTGTAATTGGTAATTACCGCCCCATATCTATTCTGCCTGTTGTAGGACATTTATTAGAAAAGCATCTTGTTTCGATGATGACCAGTTTTTTAGACAAGTACCCAATTGTACCGGAGACGCAATATGGTTTTGTGCCAGGTAGAGGCACGCAATTGTTGTTAGATGACGTTGCCGATTATATAAACTCCGCTTTTGATGATAACATGTTTTGCTGCGCTCTTTTCTTGGATGTGTCAAAGGCCTTCGACACCGTGAACCACTCCGTCCTGCTGCGTAAGCTTTTCAAGGCGGATTTTAGGGGGCCTTTTTTTTATACGTTGTCTAATCTGCTTTCCGGTCGCTCGCAGCGTGTGCGGGTGGGGCACGAGTTGAGCGCCGTGCGCTATCTGAAAGTAGGCGTTCCCCAAGGCTCGTTGTTGTCACCTTTCTTATTTAATATCTACGTCAGCGATCTTCCCTCCGCCATCGAGAGTTGTACCTGCTACCAGTATGCTGACGACACTCTGCTGATATCTCGGCATATCGATTTTGCGAGAGCCCTAGACATTTTACAAGCCAATGCTAATAAAGCAATGGATTGGTACTCTGTGAATCTTTTAAAGGTGAATGTGGCTAAAACAAAATTGATGTGTTTTCGAAATCCGCTGAAACACGGTTTCGTAGAAATGCCGTTTTTCCTTCATGGTATAATGTGCGACCCTTGTACTTGTGTCCCGGTTAAGTGGGTGGAGACCATACTTGGGTAGTAATTCAATTACAGTAATTGAATTACTGTAATTTAATTACTTTTTTTGGTAATTTGTAATTGTAATAATTACTTTTAACTAAAAGGAATTGTAATTGTAATTTAATTACTTTCTAGCGTCAGTAATTGCTAAATTTCAGGCACAATTACAATTACTTTTGCAAGATTTGGCGGCGCTTTTCCCCCTGGCCACGGAGACGACAGTACAGCCAAAGCGACAGGGGAGAGTGTGTCTCCCAACCTGCTCAAAAAAGGGAAAAGAGGGATGGGAAAGAGAGGCTGGGATAGAACGGAATGAAGGATTTTGTAGACTGTAAAACGATTTAATGAAGAATTTGAAAAATAATTTGATAAATGAGGGCTACACTCGCGTCCGTTTTCGTTCCTGTCGTAGTTGAATCTGACTCTTCCCCTCGTTCGCTTTTTGTTGCTCCTGTTTCTAGGGGTCTTTCTTATTTCTCATTCCCGCAGGGGGGCATCGGGGGTCGAAGTCGAGCTGGTTGGCTCCGACCACATCATCCGGTCGAGGCGGGGAGGTTTGAGGTTCTCCTTACGCGTCTTCGCCGCTAGCGTATTCGCTTACGCATTTCAGTCAAGTTTGGGGAATTTTTTGTTCATGAAATTATTCTCTTTTCTTTATAAGTTTTTCACGTCCTTCTCCTCTATCTCGTATGTTGGTACCTCTAAGAGTAAGTCGTACGACTCTAACATCGAGGCGAAGAAGCAAAGAAGCAGCAGGTCTCATTAACACGACTCACCCTGCCTTACTTCCAACTGTTGTTGCTACACTGCTCTACCTTCTCCCAATCCTCGCCTACCTTTTCGTATAAATCTTAATTATTTAGTGTCTGCTCTACCTAACCCTTTCAACCGTTTGTCAGCCTGATTGGACGAGATTCCAAAACTTACAAACCGCGGCTTTAGACTGTAGGGAGCTTGTTTAGACATTTGTTGTCGTTGAGGGCTTCTTTCTTTTCTTTATTTATAGAGGGCTTGGCTTGCACTTTGTTTTTACACCTCTAACGTGACCCTCAACGCGTTGTCCTCTTGTCCTGGCCTGTGGAACCGTCCCGAGGCGCGCAGTGCTGCTTTGCATTGAGAACCTGCAACAGTCTTATCTACAAGGGAAAAGGAAAGGCTGCATACCGGGGCCTTGTTACGAAAAATTCTTTAAACAGATTAGCAACAATGTAGAAAGTATAATCGTTAGGTGCAAACTCTCCGCACCGTCTCTGAAAACAAATTCAACAAACTGAAAGGCGACCTCCAAATTGCGGAAACATTTGCTGGTAGGCAACTTTTTTTGTCACTTTCAATAATACTTACAGTTATAAAAAAATAATAATGATGGCTCGTCTATATCTTCCAGCTGAAACACGCTCAAGTAACTCATGAAATCGAGGCATCCAAGAGGCCGCAGTTAGAATCCGCCTTCGCGGATTCTAATTTTCGCGACGCGGTGGGGTCGCAATTTAGATTCCAATGTGTTTACATTTTACCGGAATTGCTCGCGGGACTTATTTTTCGCGAATTGTAGGCGATTCGCGAAATTCGCGAAAATGAAGTCGTTTACAGTGTATCGTTATTTTTTCGAGGTTGTTCTTGTCATGCTAAATTCAAATCGGTCTTCTTTATGAGACGCATAGCATCGATGCAATCATTGCAATCCTAATGATTAGCTACATGACGATCCTAAATTTATTATCTATCTCAGGAGCTTTTTGGGTGTTACCGTGCACTGAATTAACCCAGAATCCCTGGCAATTGCTGCTATTCTGACTTTAGTTTTGTGGAAGCGACCACAGTTCGCGTGCTACAGTTACCCACATTCGGCATGTTACAAGTCCACAGACAGGGAGAGGCAGCGAATCATCGTAGCTGAAATGTTTTTGGAAGTTGTCGTATTCTTTAAATGTTTGACGTCGTTTACAAGTTTCTCTTATTAGCCATTTTTACGCGAGTTTTATGATACCAGTACTGCCACATATTTGTTTCCTTGTATTATTTTTAAGTTTATTTTTTGTTGGTTTGACTTGGATACCATTTGCATAAGCTCTAAGGAGATTCACCTCGCACCTGTGAATTTCGTCGCCATTTATTTTTTATTTTTTGGGAATATAAGAATGCAGGAGTTCATTACTTCAAACTATTAAGTTCTATAATCCATTTAACAAATTTCATAAAAGGAAAGTACAATGCGTGACAATTATACAGCGGCCATATAACTTGTTTACAGTTATATGGCCCAAGGTGGGGGTAACTCTCAGAAATAAGTAATTGTAAAGTAATTGCATTACTTTTAAAAAGTAATTTGTAATTGCAATGAACTACTTTCACGTAGTACTAATTGAAATTGTAGTTAAACTACTTTGGGACCTAAGTAATTGTAATTGTAATTAAATTACATTTTGAAAGTAATTTACCCATGTATGGTGGAGACCACTAAGTACATGGGAATTTTTTTTTTTTTTTTGACCACGACATGTCTTGGAATAATCAGTTGGCATATCTATGTAGAGTGTTACGGAAAGTGGCCTGTATGCTTTATAATATTAGAATCTTTGTTCCTTTTCATGTTCGAAAAATTTTGGTTTATGCCCTGGCATACAGTGTACTTAGGTACGGGATTACGGTGTTTGCGCACAGTAGTGGACAGTGGCATGCTAAAGTGAACTCCTTGTTGAAAAGTGTTTTGAAAAGTGTGGCGTACAATTCAATTTTCACAGACAGCACGAACATTTTCAGTGACCTTGAGATGCCAAATTCTTTTTCTCTACTTCGACAAACAGTGCTACTTCGCTATTTTTGGACGAATCAGTTTAAGATTTTGCAGGAGCCGTCTCGCACGCTAAGGAAAACAACCCGTTTTATACGGCCTCGTTGCTTCGCGAGGTATGGGATGAGAACCCGTGATTACTATGTTCCGGATATTTTCAATGATCTTCCTGAATGTGTTTTCTCTTTCGACTCTAAAACTAAGGTTAAAAGATGGCTCCATTCTTTTATGGTCGATTCAGGGTAGGTAGTCATGGGTGTGTAGAAGACCAGAGTGTTAGTTACGTAGGTTAGGTGTGTGTGTGTGTGTGTGTTTTTTTTCTCTTCTTTATTTTCTGTCTTTTTTTTATTTTTTTTATTTTTTTATTTTTTTTATTTTTTTCGTTGCCTCTGCGCTTTTGTAACATGCTGATGGTGAGGTTGAAGGGTTCCAGTCCCACAAGCCATTTAGGCTTTGACTGACCCGACTTTTTACTGTAAAGTGGATGTTGCAAATAAAATTATTATTATTATTATTAGTAGTAGTAGTAGTAATATTAGTATTATTTATATTAGTTTCCTCTTTCCAAGTCTGTGGAAATTGTAGAGCGCGGTGCGACCTATAGGCGTTTGTTAAGTATGGTCCTTAATCCTTTGATAATTAGCGTTGCCCAGGGGCAACGACTCGAGAATTATTTTCTCCCGTGCAACGTGCGCCTCGGTAAATTCATCGCCCCCCTGTCGAATTGTCGAGGAAACTTATAAGCGCCGAAATTTCATTGTAGTATCCTTTTAAAGGGCTGCTCTGGCGTTTTCTTCACAGTCTCCGATTTGCCTCACAATTGGCTAAACACACCAGCAAACTTCGCTGAAATAGTTACCCAAATATTAGGCCAATATATATAGTTTTTTTTTTTTTGGCGAAAGTATTGAATTTACAAGTGTGAAATGGCTTACCGCGTTTTTTTTTTGTTTTTGTTTTTTCAAAGTAAAAGTCTTTACTGGCTACAATAAATAAAGTTTCGTGAGGGGAAGGCGAGGGTTCACTCTTTGGACTGTAGACTATGTTCCCAACTGACCACAAGCAGTTTCCTGGTGTCAAATATGAATGCTTTGGAAGCTCGCTCCAGCAGCGGCGCAGCAACACGAAACCAATGCTCGACACAGTCCATTCTTTCGACTGCCCGGCCGACCTGCAAGCCTGCCTGCGTTCCGCTGTCGTCACGGCACTGAAAAGCGCCAGCATATTTGAACGTTGTTTTTCTGCGTCATTTTCACTTGCCGATTTCCCAATAACTAGTCTGAATTTCGCGATACTAAATAGGGTTGTCTGAAAAGGTAAGGGCCGGCGATTCCGGAAATATAGTTCATTGGAGTAGCTCAAAAAGTCGCCGGAGTACCCTTTTGCCCGGGAAGTTATATTTCTCGTTTCATTCATTGGTGAGAGCATTGGAACTGGCTCCCGCTTGCGCACATATCGGTATCCAGGGATGGGCAAAATACATGCAAAAATGTATCGAAATACAAATACAAAATACTTCATCAAAAATGTATTTAATTACAAATCTAATTACACTTCCAAAAAAGCATTTAAGTACAAGATACAAATACAACCAAATGTATTTGGTCTCCTCCAAATACTTTTCCATATACATTCCTCAATATTTGCGTCAGCGCCTTCAGGGCATCTGCAACGGGTTTCTGGGTATCTCGTTTTAATTTTGTATCGCACACTCGGGAGTTAGTGTGCGAGGCTCTAGTAACGTAATAGAAATATAATCACAAAAATTGTAATCAGATTGGATGTAATAGGTGAAAAAAGTACGGAGTTTCAAGCAGCTTTTTTTGTCGATTATACTTTGGTATAGACCAACAAAGAACCGAGACGACCAAGACGCGCAGCACTAGAATTTTATATTGTTGCAACTCGCACCAGTTACGAAAATCTGGACGACCCGCGCATTTAGAATGTTCCAGGCAAAAATATGGATGGAAATCAGGCTGGAAAGCATCACAAGTTGTCACAGGCACTTATTTAGCCAGTCTGCCTGTGAACGTCGATTTCGTCACTATTCTTGCCCAGGACTAGCACCGTAATCACAGTCACTAAACGCTTGTGCTTGATTGAGAGACACTGGATTCGGTGCAGAACGTAGTTTTCTTTTTGCTCTGGACAGTGACAATAAATTTGAGTTATATATTTTCGCCCACAAAATTGTATTTAATTACAATTGTATTTGAAATACTCACGTTTTAGTATTTAAATACACACGTCAAATACATTACCCAATTTGTAATTAAATACAAATGCAAAATACACAAAGTATTTTGAAATACGTATTTGAAATACTTGTATTTCAAGTACTGCCCATTCCTGTCGGTATCACATATGCGGAATATCAATGCGGTTTCGCCGCGTCAATCGTACAAATTAACGGCGACTTTTTTTTTTCTTTTTTGTTTTGTGAAAACGGTTTTTATTAGAGGGTGCGAGACTTACACGACCGTGCGGGTTATAAAGCGCAAAATACGGCGATTAGCCATGGATGCTTGCATCGAAGCCAGGTATATTGAAACAGTTGCGTGACCAGTATGTACGGAGTGCCCATAATTTCCTTGGTCGATCTTTCTCTCTTAGAAACGACTGAGTTTTTCAGTCAACAATAACACCTGGAGCTAATAAATAGGAGAAAAATACAGAGACTATCAAAAAAAAAATGCTAGCGTTATTTCTTTTCTTTTTTGTTTTATAATTTAAGGAAAAGAGAGTGGAAACACGATAATTGTTTATGAAAGAAAAAAAAAAAAAAAAAAAAGTCGCCGCTCTTGCAGAAGCCAGTGCGCGCACTCCGAGCCCCTGAGGAAATTGACAATGGAGAACTCCGGAGTTTTCCTGGGGCAAACTCGGAGAAAAGAAGACCTCGAGCTTAAATCTTCGATAGGTTGCGAGTGAAAACGCAATATGCGAGTGCTTCACTGAAATCGAGTTTGATTTGCTGGCCGTCTCGGTGGCCGCCTCGGACTGAATTCGATCGGAGCGTTGAACTCTCGCCCGTTCGTTCGCTTCTCAATTCTATTTTCAGTTTTTGTTGCGTGCAATTGTGTATCACTCCTGCGTGATGCACGTTAAAAAGACCCCAGGCTAGCGGTTGTACTGCACTGGCTAAATTGTTCATCTACAGCCGGGAGACACGTCGCCCGTTGAGGCAGACCAAGTTCTAGGCTGTATAAACATACGCACAACGCAATTTTTTTTTTTTTAGTTTTTGTTAGAACACGTTTTTTGGCTGTCGATGAAAAAGAAAAAAGAAGTGATGAATTGCGCTTGTTTTCTGGCTGCTGGAAAATGAGCTGTAATACGATAGCATTACATCTTGTTTGTGGTCACGTGGTCACGAGTGACGTCAGGTGAGAAGATTGACGTGACTTTGGGGCGTCACACGATTGTGGCGTCGCAGTGTCTTGTGAAGTGGCACCGCGTCAATTACGAGGAAAGTTTCGTTGTCGAGCTACGACGGACGGACGCGCAGGATCTCAGCTTTTACTGGCGCTTTAGGAGTCGTGTCGCAATTCGAGAAAAGACGAAGAAAGATAACTTGAGCGACTCTGCTCGGCGTGTGTATCCAGTTTGTCCACCCTCGGAACTTGAATCGGAGCATTCGACGGCGGAGTGGACGGTCAGGGCCGTCAGAAGCCTCGGCGTCCTTGAACTTGCCGAGCGAACTCCACCAGGAAGTGAGCGTTTTCACTCGCCGGCGCAGACGACCGGAACGTGCCGTGCATGCTCGCGCCCGAGATGGGAACTTATAATTGCTCGCTCGAGGACGCGTGTTCCCAGCCTTTCCGGCCCGTTTTCATTCCCGGAGCAGTCCAGGCGTCTACCTCCGCTAAACCTGGCGATGGACTGCAGCGAAACGAGCCGTCCCAGCCAAGCCCCGCGCGTCGCTGCCACGAAAAGCCAGCTCCGTTTCACCGGGAGTCTGAGCGGAGCCGATGCAGCCATCCTATCGAGCAGTGCCGAAAAGTGGGTCGTCATCATGGTCCGTCTGCTATCACCTACTAAACCGCACAGTCGTGTGCAGTCGGACATGAAAGCCTGCTGCACCTTCCCTGCACTCCACGTAATGCGGGTGCCCTAGGGAGCCTTCATGTGCGCTTTGCTAGGGTGATGCCACCCTTTGTAATACCACTCGCCGACAAACCAGCAGCCATTTTGTTCCTCGGCGATAATCCGTGGGGCTTATAACCCACCCGGAAACAAGCACCTTATCTCAGAAGTTCGGAGCAGCGTTGTGGAACCCACGGAGGCAGGATTAGCATTTTCCCCCTCGGATGGGATTACTGATGGACACAAAGGCCACTTTCCGGCGCACGGGGAAACAATGAGAGAAACAAAATGGCGGTGGAAGAGGGTGTGGGAAAGGGAAACAGGCAGTTGCATAGCCTCCTCTATGGCAGTTGGCATCACCCTATGCGAAGCGCACATGAAAGCACTCTAGGGTGCCCGGGTGTCTCTTATTCTACGTGTCGCTGAATTGGATTGTCTGCTGGGATAGCTGGCGGCGTCCTGCACGGTCTATTCGTAAGGAAGCGTCCCCGGAACACTCATCGGCATCGACGTTTCTTTCTCTTCCTGCTTGTCTCGTAATTACGGTGACCTTGGTTATCTTTCGGCTGGGCCGGTGTCGTTGACATGGTCGTCTCTTTTTGGCTTTCGCCTCGGGGCCCGCGGAATCTTCTGCCTAAGAACGTGCATCGCGGTGGCCGTTCGTGCGGAACCCGCCGAACGGGTTTCCACCTTTTCTTTTTATTGGGTCGTGGACGGATTTGTTGTGCTCGTCCGGGCAGCTTGGGACGCGCCAAGTTTCTAAATGATGTTCCGCTTTTTTTTTCCACGCCGCAAAAAGTCGCCGCCGCGCCCGTGTATTTTCGGGCGCGTTCTATGGCCTCCCTTGGCCATAGAACGGAGCCGGTAAATAGTGGCACTCGATTCCCCGATAATCTCGTGGGATTTCGCTGCTCAGGGCAGAGAATCGGCGATAGTTACGATGGGAAAATGCGACTTCCTCAGCCTTAGCTACACTGTCGGGAAGCTCAGGCGATGTCGTATTTCTCTGCCGCAGACTGCTCGAAGATTTCTGGGGGACGGCGAAGCGTTTCCTGCGATTTCAGGTGACCGGCAAGGAGGATTTTAACCCCCAGGGTGGCCCAAGTGTAGTCACTCTGAAGAGTAGCTCTTATTCAGTGACTTTATGGCCTCCTATATAGAGGCACGAATGGTGCCTCTGGGCGCCGCCACCTTGCCCTTGATGCGTGTAGATCGTCCGATAGTCGAGCCTAAATGGATGTATGGATGGTACTGGCTTTCTAACGGGCGGTAGCTCGCGCCACCTAGCCTAGAAACCAAAAGTATGATTCATCCCCTCGCCCTTCTTTGCTCCCGCTGTGCCCTTTTGCTAAGGCTTGCCCATTATTGTCACACTGGAGCCCCCAAAAAAGCATTTTCCATCCAGGTTGGCCAGTCTAGCGCTTCCAAACGTCTATATTGACGGCGCTAATTTAACCAGGTGCGGCTATTGAATAACGAGACTATTGGCATGGTTTTGCATGAAAGTGTTACAATTCTTAACTGTTATCACTCTCCTATCTATCCACCGTTGCGTGCGAATTTTCCATCGTTGGGAGCAGTACATCCAGTCGAAAGTGCAACTTGGGCGAGTTGGCTGAACATGTTACCGACTTCACAGTGCACGATTAGCACACAAGATACACACTGCGCTGGTCATCATGCTGGTCATCTGTGTCAACCCTTTTTGCAGCGCCGCCGTCCTCTGCTTTTGCCTCGTCCGCATCCTCGCATTTTCACTCTCGGTGGCGTAAGAGTTCTTGAAGTGCATCTCTTTGTTTCCGGAGCTTAGCGGAAACTTCCGTCTCGTCACGTGTAATATTAGAGAGTTTTCGTAGACCGTGTTTCCCCCTCCGCTAAGCCCTCCGCAACGAAGCAGCCGCTACTGCGCCGGCGCGCCGATGACCTTGACTGTAGAGTTCCGGCTAGCGTAGCTGGTTGCGGAGAGCGCTGCGGGACAGCGGAAACGATCTACGAAAACTCCCTATTGTCCAGCGAGTCGTTTCCGGTTGCGAGTCGTTATGTCAAGTCCGTGTGCTTCCGCGCGTCTTTCCGCTCCTGGATGAGGTGTCTGGGCACCATTTTGACGCAGGCGTTCCGCACGTTCAATTGGTCGCGTAAAATTTCTCGTACACTATCTTTATTGATGTGCAGCATGTCTGCTATCCTCCCAACTCCTAATCGCTGATTGTTGCGAACAGTTTTACTCATTGTCGTAGCGTTTTGTTCACTAAGGAGCTCCCAGAAACACACTTTCACTAACTTTATGGAATGATTCGCAACGGGGGCTGACTCTCTGAATGAGAACATGACATGCTTCGAGACGTGGAATTTCCGCTAGAATAAAGAAAGCAATCTATAAAACTATTACGTCCCGAGAATGAAAAATGACCAGGTAAAGGAGAAAATCGGCGGCGCTGCTGGAGGGATATTGATGCACGGTGACTTGCTGCACTGTTTCGAGTAGCAAAAAATTGGTACGCAACGGTGTATAGACCTTCTCATCTCAGTAATGGCTTGACCCTGAGCACTCACCACTAGAAGGTTGCTTTAATTTGGTTGGTTTCGGTTAATTACGTGCCCGCGCAGTCGTGTTATAGTCGTTTCCGCTTAAATTTGCGATAATTGTGTCCCTTGTAGGACGCAACCGATAAAACAGTGGTATTGAGCCACTTTGAGAACCACCAAAAGGTTTTGGGTCTAAATTGCGGGATTTTTTATACGAACTGGTTAGAGATGGGGATCTGATTACGGTCCATCGTTCGTTTCGGCCAGGTTCGGTGGCGAAATGACCGAACGGATGCGCATAAAGAATTACCGTCGTCTACGGCCGTACCCGCTAAAACTAGTTTGCATATAAGAGGAAACTAATGAAGAGACTAACGCTCGAATTCATAGTGAAGAAGCAGGTCGACAACTTGATGTCCTGAATCGCGAGGTTGCTGCTCACTGTCTGCTTTCCCTGGCTTTCTGGGAACTTCGCAGATTGGAGAAGTCTCCTATAATGACGCGAAAATGCTAAAAAAAAAGGAAAGTGTTGCCCCTGTCTGTTGGCTTTAAAAAGAAAAAAAAAAAATAAGGGGAAACATACGCGGAATTACCCGATAGATGGCGCTAGTATATCTCGTCGTAAGTGGCTACAAAGTGCTGCAACGCACGCCGTCGATACTGAAACGGGAGGGCGTGAACCGGCCTTTCGAAGGAATTGTTAAAACAGTCGGGGTTAAAACCTGCCAATATTTGAGGATTTCGAAATGTACGTAATGGTGGTTGACACCGCGGTTGTGTGTACGTGAGACATCTGAGCTCCGTTCGAAATAATTGTACGTAATGCGGTAATGCACCACGGCCAGCAGGTAACGGCCCTCGTGTCACGTTAAGCCGTAGTCGCCATACATGGCGCCAACGACTCGCTGTTCTGCACGATGACAGAATTTGGCCCGATCATCCTGAAAGCATGTTGGCTCCGTACGTACAGGAGGTATTCACTGGACGCCATATTTGAGGGCGCTGTTTAGAGCGCATGCTCAGAACGAGCTCACATTAATAGCCTGCTAAGACCGGCAACCTTGATGGTGCTAAATGCACGCTCCAAAAGGACTGCGGAAGCTCGCTGTCAGCACGCGCTCAGCAGCAGCGCACACGGATATGGCCGCCAGTGAATACTCCCTAAATGCCTGCTTACAACGGAAAACTGTTTTTGTACGACCAATGGGGGTGTTGTACAAGCAAGAAACGCTCAGTGTGACCCCAGCTTTAGGTTTACTTTGTTGCGCCGCGCTCCGAAAAGGATCTGAAATCGTTAACGAGAACGGAAATGCGATAGTGCTTTCCGAAAACGAGGCCTCTTTTTATCTGCTCCCTCCGAAAGGCCGCTCGTGTTGGCCGATGTCGCCACGTAACCCGAGAAGATACGCGCTTGTTTGTGGTGGGGGGTTGTGCACGCGTGTCGCAATCCCGGACGGCATTCGAACTCGAGTGGCGAGCGACGGGGTTGTTCACAGCGAGAAAGGAGCGCGGAATCTGTTCCGGAAGAGTCTTCGAAAGGTATGTTTCTGGGACTCTCGTTTTCTTAATGCGGAATTGCATTCTTACTCAAGCTAACTCGGATTTCGGCATCGTCCGAAGCGCGCGTGGCGTGGCATCGTGAAACGTACACCAGGGTTGGTCAGCTGCCAGAGGCTTTCGGAAACACACGAGTGAAAGGAAAACGGAGGGGCCAGGAGAGGAGGACAGGGTGACGCCGCAGCGCTTCATAAAGCCTCGACCAGCAGCACAAAGATTCGCGGACAAAGAAAAAGGAAGACACTAGGGACCATTTGCTCGAAGCTCTAACCGCGGCTAAAGTTGCCGCAGTACCTAGAAGAGGGATTATCCCCTGACTGGCTCGGTAGCGATGCAGGGAAACATGGCGGTGCCCCGGGGAGTGAGCGCCGCGCGCCAGCCAGTGGAACCGAAGGCGACCGCGGAATGTAGGAGCCGTTTTCGCGCTTCAAAGTGATGACGTCAGCTCGCTCCCTAAGACAGTCAATACCTACGCGTTAAAGAAAAAAAAAAGAAAGTGATAGGAAGGGAGGACGAGGCGATGCTTAGAAAAGACACGGTGAGGCGTGCCAGGGAGGCCGAGACTGAACGTCAGCGTCTGCTGTATGACGGTTTGATCGAGAGATCGAAATACAGCTGAATTTGTTTTCCTTTCAAGCACCCTTTGTAAGCACTGCTGACTCCAGCTAGCCCGCGCTCCGGGCTTTGAGATGTGTCTTTCTAGCGCTCGTTCTGCGGAAGAAGCTTTCGAAGCCGCGGCCTCGTGCTTATTAGCGGCGAGATGTTTTGGCGGCGCCCTCCTATGCTGTCCTCTCGTGACGCCACTATTTCGCGAACAAGTTCCATGGTGTTTGTAATTAGCATGGTGGAAGCTCGAAATCATTTCGCTCCCAAAGCGACACTGCCAACACCGTCAAGATTGAAGTTCTTACATTCCTTTTATTTCCGTCAATCGGAAATCCTTTGCTGACGTCATAGTCAGCATTCGGCCAATCATGGCAGGCCGACCAGAGCGACGCTTTTGATCGTGCACGTCGCCAATAGACGCTGGCAGGGGGGAAGCGCTAATGGTGTCCCATTTTGTTCGGACGTAGGTTGGCGGAGGGGTGAAGCTACGACCCGCGTTAGCCAATCGGTGTAGCGGAGAGGAGCACGCGACTGCTGTCCACAGGAGTACTCGGCAGCACGCCCTCACGTGCTTCACTCCGGCGTTGTGATTGGCTCATGCGAGGGGCAATATTCGCCCGTGCCTCAATTTTGAAACGGGGCCAAGCACTGCGCACGACGGATTGTAATGGCGAGCTCTTAGCTGTTTCGACCCGAGGAAGGGTTTTCTTTTCTCCCGCGAGTACTCTATCCAATTTGCTCTATCCTTTGTCTCGGGCAAGAGCTCTCTCTCTCTCTTTCTCTCTGTGCCCTGTCCACTAATGTACCGTCTCGCGCGTCGATAACCGAAAACGTTCGACTCTCCGCATGAATTAAAGACAGTCGACGGCAGTATCAACGGGCGTTCGAGCGAACTCTCCAAAGAAGCGCTATTGTACGCACTCTGTAGCGAGCAAGATGGAACTGCTCGCTACAGAGACTGGAAAGTCTCTGTAGCGAGACTTTCGTGACTGGAAAGTCATGACGGAGCTCGGTGTTTACCTCGTAACACGAATGGACTGCATTAATTACGTCATCTGCCTCGATCGTGCGCGCGGTTAGACACGAATGCCGCCTGAGCGTTCGCTGCTTCACTGACCGAACAGGGTGGCCAGCCGAATTCGCTGAAGCCGCCTTAGGCTGCGTCAGAAAGGCGGCGAACAAAGAATTCCAATAATCTCCTTCGGGTAGCTCCCAGCGTTGCCTGCTGGGCTGTGGAAGGCGTTCTGAGCATGCGCACTAGCTCTCCTCCTCAGAATATCGGACGCCGCGCATTCATCCACAACCCGGGGTGCGCCGGAAAGCTGTTCTTAACTGGGCCGCTAGGGGCGCGACGGTTGGGGATCGGCCCTAATCTCAGACCGCGGGGGTGCGGACATCAAGTGCGCATGCGCCGCGCTATCGCTTGGCGAGGAGCACTTAGGTTAGGTGGCGCAAGCTACCGCCCGTAACAAAGGGTAGAGACATCGGAGCTGTAAATGTAGAGAGTTTGGCCATTCGTTGGGAAGTATAGGAGACAAATGAGGAGGCGCCATTGGCCGAAAGCGGGCTGGGCGTGTTCCAGGCATACCTCGGCAAATTCATTCATGAACTCGCTCATTCACCTTCATTCACATTCACGGCGTGAATCTGAATGGCCCTGAATGAATTCTTGAAATTGAAAAAAATCATCATGTGATGGTGAATGACTGTGAATTTGAATGAATTCGTGATGTGATGGTGAATGAAGTCGTGAATTTGAATGAATTCGTGATGTGATGGTGAATGAAGTCGTGAAGTCGTGATGTGATGGTGAATGACTTCGTGAATTTGAATGAATTCGTGATGTGATGGTGAATGAAGTCGTGATGTGATGGTGAATGACTTCGTGAATTTGAATGAATTCCTGATGTGGTGTTGAATGAAGTCGTGATATGATGGTGAAGGACTTCGTGAATTTGAATGAACTCATGATGAGTTGTGATTGTGAATGACTTCGTGAAGTGAAGAATTCATTGTGATGTGAATGACTCAATGAATTCGTGACGTGATGGTGAATGGCTGGTGAACACGATGAATCTGTGATGTGAGTGGCTCTTGAACTTGACAAGTTCGTGATGGGAAGTAATACCGTAAACTTAATTTTCGACGTGATAGTGAGTACGGTTATGAATTCAGAATAGGCAGAAAACATGTTACGCAGGCGCTTGCTTGCTTGCTGGTTGTTTTCATCCTTCACCGCAAACGACAGGGACCCATTTGACTTTAGCGGTTTGGGCATCAGCCTCGCTGCGTAGCCGTGCGCGCCTCAGCGCGGTGGCCTCTTGTCGAGTCAGGTCCTGGTTTTAAGTGGCTGGCACAAAATGGCGCCACAGTACTATTCCACGAGAACTGCGAACTCGTGAACGGCTACCAGCCGTGAAGTCAAATTTAGTCAGGATGAACCTGAATGACTTCATGAGTCATGCGGAATTCATGATGTGATGGTGAATTCCGGTGAATTCGTGTTGACCGTGATGGTGAATAACTTCGTGAAGTGATGGTGAATTCAGATGACTTCGTGAAGTGATGGTGAATTCGGACTAATTCATGATGTGATGGTGAATTCACAATGGTGAATTCTGATGAATTCAGGGTTGATGGTGAATGACTTCGTGAATTGGTGATGTGATGGTGAATGATTCAGTGAACTTGGAGGCGGCGGTGATGTGATGGGGATGAATTCTTGGCGCGGTTGAACGACATGATGTGAAGGGAATGAATTCTCGGCGGAGTTTGAAAGCCGTGATGTGAAGGGGATGAAGTTTTGGCGCGGTTCAACGCCGCGATGTGAAGGGCTACGAATTTGGGAGGTCAGAGTACCTTGTGACGTGAATGCGAATGAATTTGGAGACGTGATTTTGTTTGTGATGTGATGGTGAATGAAGGGGCTCTAGAATGCCGACCTATGTCCACGACTGCAAAAGCGGGATATCATCGGCCGAAATAGCAGCCCGCAGGAGCCGCCATGATACGTGACGATACACACGACCACGAAGAGGCACATTTATACGAGGGACTGACGGAAATCCGCATCACGCACGACTATAAAAAGCAAAAAGAAAAGACGTGCCGGGAAAAAAAAAAAGAGAAATACAACTACGCAAATCTCCCAACCGCGTCAAGGCGGATAAAAAAAAAGAGAAGGAAACAAGGACGCGGATGTTTCTTGAGTACACGCAACGCGAGTATCTCTGGCTCTAAAAGACAAGTGCGCTTTAGATATAGCCCACGGCTCTGCGTATCTCCGACCGCGTTGGGTTCATCGGAAGGCTTAGTGACGGAAGGAGCCTGTATTCCAGAGAAACGTGGTTTATGGGCCGCGCTTGCAATACGAGCTGCGAGAGGAGGTCGTTTGCAAACGTTCTGGACGGATGGATGTTAATCAGAGCCGTATATATGTAGAGAGTTTGGTCAATGGGAGGCGCGGGCAGAGCCAGGGCGTGCGTCTGACTCGGAGAGAGGGCTTGGCATGCTCTCTTGACCAACCAGAAGCCGAAAAGAATCCCCTAGCGGTGGTGGCGAGAAACAGTTCTGATCAAGGGTCTATGTTCGTATATGGTTTTAATAAGCGCGTAAGAGTGAAGTGTAGTGACTCTTCTTGGTTGAATATAGAGTGCACGTGTTGTTTTCATCATGATCATGAAGAAAGATGTAAGAAACGAATGCGCCGCTCAACTCTGTTTTGCGCGGACAGAGTGTGACCGCTCGGACGGCAGATTCCCGGCCCTCAACGCTTGGCGTACGGATTACGTCGATCGTTCCGCTAGTCGCACTCTTCCACCATCATTTTGGATGAGCGCGATTGAAACATCACGTGCACCATATTTTCAGCCATCGAGAGTTACTTCAATGCAGTTATCAGGTTTGTTTCTCGCGACCACCGCCAGGGTATCATTTCCGGCTTCTGGTTGGTCACATTCGAATTTCTGAAGACGCCCTGGAACCATAGGTCGGCATTCTAGAGCCCCTTCATTCACCATCACATCACAAACAAAATCACGTCTCCAAATTCATTCGCATTCACGTCACAAGGTACTCTGACCTCCCAAATTCGTAGCCCTTCACATCGCGGCGTTGAACCGCGCCAAAACTTCATCCCCTTCACATCACGGCTTTCAAACTCCGCCGAGAATTCATTCCCTTCACATCATGTCGTTCAACCGCGCCAAGAATTCATCCCCATCACATCACCGCCGCCTCCAAGTTCACTGAATCATTCACCATCACATCACCAATTCACGAAGTCATTCACCATCAACCCTGAATTCATCAGAATTCACCATTGTGAATTCACCATCACATCATGAATTAGTCCGAATTCACCATCACTTCACGAAGTCATCTGAATTCACCATCACTTCACGAAGTTATTCACCATCACGGTCAACACGAATTCACCGGAATTCACCATCACATCATGAATTCCGCATGACTCATGAAGTCATTCAGGTTCATCCTGACTAAATTTGACTTCACGGCTGGTAGCCGTTCACGAGTTCGCAGTTCTCGTGGAATAGTACTGTGGCGCCATTTTGTGTCAGCCACTTAAAACCAGGACCTGACTCGACAAGAGGCCACCGCGCTGAGGCGCGCACGGCTACGCAGCGAGGCTGATGCCCAAACCGCTAAAGTCAAATGGGTCCCTGTCGTTTGCGGTGAAGGATGAAAACAACCAGCAAGCAAGCAAGCGCCTGCGTAACATGTTTTCTGCCTATTCTGAATTCATAACCGTACTCACTATCACGTCGAAAATTAAGTTTACGGTATTACTTCCCATCACGAACTTGTCAAGTTCAAGAGCCACTCACATCACAGATTCATCGTGTTCACCAGCCATTCACCATCACGTCACGAATTCATTGAGTCATTCACATCACAATGAATTCTTCACTTCACGAAGTCATTCACAATCACAACTCATCATGAGTTCATTCAAATTCACGAAGTCATTCACCATCATATCACGACTTCATTCAACACCACATCAGGAATTCATTCAAATTCACGAAGTCATTCACCATCACATCACGACTTCATTCACCATCACATCACGAATTCATTCAAATTCACGAAGTCATTCACCATCACATCACGACTTCACGACTTCATTCACCATCACATCACGAATTCATTCAAATTCACGACTTCATTCACCATCACATCACGAATTCATTCAAATTCACAAAGTCATTCACCATCACATGATGATTTTTTTCAATTTCAAGAATTCATTCAGGGCCATTCAGATTCACGCCGTGAATGTGAATGAAGGTGAATGAGCGAGTTCATGAATGAATTTGCCGAGGTATGGTCGTGGATCGGCGAGACCTTGACGAAACGCCTGATTGACTGCGCTGTCGGCGGACTCTTAAATCACGTGGATCGCTTCCCCCGTCCCGCAACGCTCTCCGCAGCGCTTCTGCGAGATCCGGAAGTCTCTGCAGCAAGCCCGCACGCGCACTCTTGGCTGCCGAAAATGGAACGCCGGGAAGCTACTCCGTGCTCCCGCTGCTCGTATAGTCCATAGTGCAAAAGACGCGGACTGCGTACCGTCGAGCGCAGCACCGTAGTCTGCAGACTGCTTTTTTTTTGTGACCGCCATAGACGTGCCTCGGACAGTGTCTTCTCTTCGCAGTGGGAAGTACCCCCGGCTTTTAGGATATACTTACGAGGCACCCAAGGCTACAACCAACGACAGGGTGCTTGTTTTAATAGGAATATACACTTCGTTAGTACCAAACATTCTGAAACACCATCCGAGTTGCTTTTTTTTTTTTTTTTTCTGCCTCATTTCCGCAATTGGAGAAAATAAAGAATATGATTTTTAATTTGAGATCCGGCCATTTCCTCCTCTCTCTCTTTCTCCCCCCTCCCCCACCCCCAACACACACATATACACACTTTTTTTTTTTACTTAAATTATTGGGTTTAATCAAGAACGTGAGACGCGGGTTTTCAGGTCGTATAAATAAACTCCGCATCGCTGAGCGCTGAAACTCCGTGGCAATGTGACGCAAATGGTGGTGACAGGAGGAAAAAGTTTGAGAACATAACGTTACCTAGATAAAACAATTCGAGGGGAGAGCAACATTTATGCGTGAGCCTGCGTCCACCGAAGCCTAAATCCCTCCCCTAAAATAATAGGGATGACCCGATGGGCGCCTGTAGCATTTATTTCAGTTAAAACGTGCAGTCTGTCAGGAAGAAAGGCGATACAATTTTCTTTATTGCTGAGAAGTTTTTTTTTACTGTTAAGGTTAGGCAAGGCGGACGTCGGCCTATAGAGCATTTTTTTTTTCTTCTCTCGTGTCGTTTACTTCGGCCAACGTCATTGTGTCATACTTTTGCGTTCGCTCACCACCACTAGCGTCACATTGTCAGGAGTTTCCGCTCTCTGTGACGCGTAGTCTATTTATGCAAACCGCAAAAACCAGGTTTCGTTCGGGAAGTTTAGCAAACCGCTACCGTGTTCCGCCCTAAACCGGAGCCTTTGGAGCAGGCACGTAGCCGGGGGGGGGGGGGGGGGGGGGGGGGGGGGGGGGAGGAGGGGAGGGAGGGAGGGAGGGAGGGAGGGAGGAGAGGAGAGGGGCGGCCATAGGGCTCCCCCGAAATTTTCCATTTTGCTGGGACCTCCTTTACCCCTCCCCCTCATACAGCATTTTGTCATGGGCGCCCCCCCCCCCCCCCCCCCCCCCCCCCCCCCCCCCCCCCGAAACAAAATCCTGGCTACGTGCCTGCCTTGGAGCATGTTTTTAAGCGCCCGCCCGCGGAACGCGGTAACGGTTTGCTAAAGTCCCTCTTTTTTCGATCGGACCCGGTATATACTTTGACTAAATTTGGATCGAACGGACTTAAAATCAAGCTCGTATAAGACAAGCGCCGCAACTAATATGTTTGCTGCGAGTGATTTCACGATTGTTTTATTTTTCCTTTAACATATTTTTGTGTTTTTAGATGACAGAATTGGAAGTAATATCCATTACGTTAAATTACATTTATTAAATACTTGCGTTTCTTTTTCTCCTTTTTTTTTTTTTTTTTTTGCTACGACGTCGATTGTTTCTATGCAAAGAGGGAAAGTGGAGCTCGATCTAGAAGTGCGCACTGACGTTTAGAGGTGTGCTTTTCCTGTGGCCTTGCACGATGAACGAGCAAACGGCGTCGTTTGCCTTTGTGTGCACGTGTTGTACCTGCCCCTCTTCCTGTTTTCCTGTCGCCCGCTGTTGACGTTAGATAAACCGAACGGACCTGGCTCCGATTACGATAACCCGCAGGACCTTCGTCAGTGTAGATAGACCAACACCCTGTGGATAACGAGGTTGTAGCGCTGAGAGCCGGCCGATACCTTCCAACCATTTCCATGGTCGGTGACAGGTTAAGAGTGGAAAGGGGTGGGAGGACCTTCCAAGAATGACGAAAATAATCCCTGGAGAAGGGGAACAAGAGGGACAAAGGACAAACACAAATCTCCAAATACGGCTAGGTGACTTGCATTTTGCATTTAATTGCATTATATTCAGGACCTTCCACTTTACTCTTAGAGGCCGACAGTCAGACACGAGATTCTGCAAGGCAGAAGATCCTCCTCACCCTGGGGGAGGAGGAAGCAGGCAAGAGTAACCAGGGTAGAAGGGAAGAAAGGAGGAAGCGGAGGAAAATGGGAAAGCCCGAACTGCATGGTTTGGACACGTGCGCTGCGTCACTGCTCGTCTGAAATTCGTGCCCTTACCGACTGGAACGAGTTCCAGGGGAACACTCGTGGCCAGTAGGCCTCCGGTGCAGGACGTGTCCTCGTTAGCTATCGGGCATCTTCCCACTTTTTTCGGCGCCTAAAGACATCAGACACTGTGACCCACGAAAACTGCGCCTCGAAGTTGTCGATGTCTGATGACTCCACGATAGGTCTGATGACCTCCGATTCAAATGGCCGTCACTCTGCTCGCGATTTTACTGCCTCTGTCAGATGTTTTCTGTAAACAAGTTATTTAGGTATAATTTTAGTGGATATTGGAAATCCAGAGAATCTAAAAAAAAAAAAAAAAAACGATCGCAGGAATAAAGGCAAAACTCTGCGCAAATTGTGTGAGTTGGTACGACATACTTGAGAAATAAAACGGCGAAAAGCACGAGAGCCCGAACGAAGAAAGACACAGACATGTACGCTGTGTCTTTCTTCATTCGGTCAGCGCTGTCTGTCTTCGTCCCGTGTCTCGTCCTTTGCGCTCTTTTGCATTTTCACATATACATGACCGATTTTAATTCCAACTTATTTATTTAAAATATCCGCGAAAGGTACACTAACGCGGCTTATGCAGGTGAGGTATACGGCCAGGGAGACATAATATAGGGGGATAATTCTCGCAATAAATTCAATAATTAAATAAAAGGTCCGAATTAACTTTCTTCCTTAGTGAAAATAAACCTGATTCTCATTAGAAACTTGAAGTTCGTCATGGCAAACCGCTATCCAATTCATCGAAACCACTATGCAAGTCAATTTTCGAAAGACTCGAAACACGCAAGAAGTGCGGGGGTGCACAAACGTTCTCACTCGTGCAACAGGCGCAAAGCTAGCTGCGGGAAAATGGCGAATGATTCGATTCTCACCCCCCTTACAACTGCGAGTGGAAGCCTCGTGGCCATCGACTCATTCCACTCCCTCGGTCCTCATACAACGCTCATGAGCGAGTGCGTTGTAGGCATCCAGGAGCGATTCACCCTCAACGTGGGGACCTCACTGCCGCGCAGACATGTCGGAAGGTGAGGCCACTGGGGGAAATCTCAGGCTCTGCGCGGCGTTGTGCAAGACACACGTCGCGAGCTGGTGCAAGGTGCTTTCTTTGCGCGCTGGGCTTCTAGCTACAGCGATGACGCTTCCGCGCCCTTGGCTACACGCCATCAGTTGTACGAGGTTATCATTTTATAGTCACCGGCAAGCTGAGAGCGGTACGGGGCTGGACAACTGAGACTCCTATCTGCCATTCTCACCCTGTCATACTCTATATTTATATATTTTTTTGTTTTAACTCGAGAAAATTACCGAAGCTTCGTTCTCTTAGGTTAAAGACCGACTACCAGTTTGCGCTTTCTATTTTTCCCCCGCTTCCTCTTGTCGCCCTTGTTCCCTGTCCACCGTTGCCTGTTTCCTCCTCCCCTTCCAGGGGGAGGGGGATTTCTGCCTTGCAGAATCTCGTGTTTCGTCGTCGTTCTGTCGCCGCGTGCGCGATCCATTCCAAGTTAGCGCCGTGATGTTTCGGTGGCGCCCTCCTGTGGTCTCTGTTCGTGACGTCACGACCGGGATTTACCTCGCTGTGACGTGGCCATCTTTTTCTCGTCAGCTGCGAACTTTCAAGGAAAGGTTGGATTCCAGCACCGTCAAAGCTGACAATATGATACTGTTGCAGGGCGTCTAGCGACCGGGAAAACTGGGAATTATCGGGGAAATTTGAACTATCGGGGAAAATCAGGGAAATAGGGAGTTTGAGCAGGTCGTTTCCACACGAACGGTTCGCCCTCCAACGCATCCGCGACGCCACTACGCATGCGCGCGCGAGTCGTTCGGGGAGTCGGGAGGCTCTTCTCGTTCGTTTCTCCCATTCCAGCCACTGGAGTCGTCACCGCAACGCAGCCAGCACCGTTCACGACTCGGGTAAAAAAAAAGATGGCGGTCGGTTCGGCGACCGCCTTCGCCGACCCAGCCGAGCGTTAGGCTTAGGACAGCGGGAGGCGATTTGCCGTCCTGTTAGTCTGCTTCATTTGAGAGCTTGAACCAAATCATTTCGAGGACTGCTCACAATGGTAAGCGATCGTGAATGCTGTAAACTGCGCATGCTAGTAAATTTTTGCGATCTGCGGGCAGACTCTGCCGTGCCGACCGCGAGCAGACGAAATGATTTGGTTCGACGGCACACAACGTGAACGATCGTTCACGTTCACGATGACGAAGACACACCACATACCTTTACGGTCGTTCAGACACTTTTTACTCTATCTAGCTTCGCAGTTCTTGAAATTCCGACCGGCAAATGTTACGTCGGCCGTCTTGTTTACATCAGTCGCACGCCGGAAACACGAGCCGCCACCACGGTGCCCGCCACCGTCAAGGAGGACCACCGTCGCCACGGATTTACACGTTGCAGAATGTTTCACATGTTTACTAGAAGACGGCGCCACCGTTAAGCCCGATCATCATCATCGTTTACACGGTCGCGCCACTTTCACGATTCGCTAAAGTATGTCAAATTTGACGTACGGTTTCGCGGAACGGACCAGCTGTACCGTTCGTGATTTCGGAACCGTGTGCTTGAAAAACGACTCGCTAAAACTCCCTATTGTCGGGGATACTGTCGAAGAACGAGCCCAGTCAGGGAAAATGAGCTGAAAACGCTATCGCGCTCCCTGAGCAAAGGCTCAATGACTTGGGGGCAGAAATACAGGCAATAAATGCTGCTTCCTCACCCGATGTAGTGTACTACCCGGTGCAAAGGGAACAGCCGACAAATGCAGTCCAAGCTTTGGATTGAATTGAGGGCCCGACACTAGCCTACATCTAGTTAGGGCTATTAGAATTAGTAACAGATGGGAAAGCCGCAGACCCCACTCCAGTCCAAGCCTTCACCGAAAATATCCGAAAGTGTGCATCTGGCGGCCATGCGGCCATGCTGCCATTCGGTTATTGACGTGTGGGGTTGAGCGTCGTGTTTTCATCGTGTTTACGGAAGGGGCCCTCTTCACTGACGATGTCGGCGGCGAGAAAGTGCTCGTTTAATCCGGACTGGACGGACCCGAATATTTCGGAATGTGCAGGTTGGATTAGAAGCCCGTGCAGAATGATCCTCACATTATTTAACTGCCTCCACAGTGGTCGGGGCATTTCACCCGAAATTGTCGGGAAAACCCGGAAAAGTCTGGGAATTTCAAATTACTACTTCGCTGTTATTTGCGTCCATGAAGGCAAGATGAATCCGTTTAAGGACGTTATGGTGAGGAGCGTTTGGCCAGTCGGAAATAGCGAGCACAGCGACGACGCTTTTGGTTGTGAGCGCCACTGACGAGGCGAAAACGGCCGGGAGGAGCTTCACCTCCAGCACGAGCTTCGTCTACCAAAGCTTCAACGCCTCATGCAGCTCGAACGCCTGCTGAAGTTGGGGCGTTCGAAAGAGACGCCCTGCTCGTCCTGTCTTGATTCTTTTCATAGTTGGAGGATGAAAAGAGCGCGGATTGTTCGTTCACCATGAGCGGTTCTAATTGGTGCCTCTGTGTGGGAACAATGGGAGTCGGAGTCCCGCTTCGTAATTACCAAGAAGCACCCGAAGAAGAGAAAGGCGGCCGAGAATAGCCGTGACGGCGACCCTCGAGGGGGACCTGACCTCCCGCCGCTCTTCGTTCTTTGTCCCGTTATTCGGCCGGCCTTGCGGCGGGAACAGCGAAGCCGGGAGAGACCGGCTGTCCGTCCGATGCCGGCGATGACTCCGCGCCGCCGTGCCCCGCGCCTCGCCCGGGGCGGACCTGTCCATTCGTGGCCGCCGTGGTCGCCGCCGTCACACGCGCGAGGAGGGGCCGCGCGTCGTTCGGACAAGGCCGTAGTGCTGACGTCACCTACCGGAGGCCAGCGCGTCACAAATGGGGAGTTTTATCGACGCCGTTAAACCAGAAGACCGTAGTGGTAGATTGTCTACATCATATACCGGAGGCCATCGCGAGTCATGGATTGGGCACGAGTGCTGTGCCAGCGTTCGGCTGGGACTCGTGTCTTCTCCGATGGGACACCAGCGGCAGTCGAACGCTGGCGCAGCACTCGTGTCCAATCGTGAGTCGTGTTGGCCTCTCGTATGTGACGTCGACAATCCACCTCTGCGGCCTTGTTTTCTCTCAGGGGTTAATTGCGCGCGAGCGCTGCGTGAGCATTTGGCGGGAACCCTCGTTGACTGAGGCCTTCGCGACACATTTGCGACCCCTCACCCCCCCCCCCCCCCCCTACCCCCCCCCTTGAATGGCACCGCTGAATTCACACGCCGTCGTACAGAGACACCGTGAACAAACGCGAATGCCTTTGTGATCGTTTGCCACGCAAACCCGGTTAGGTAAACACCGCGGGGGAACGCAGAAACCCCGTTTCGAAAAGTCGGTTTTACAAATATTCTCGTTGCACGCTGCCACGTTGAAGCAAGTTTTGCCACTATAGATTCGCTATGTCACGAATAGGAAGGGAGCGGCTGGCTGACGTAGTCTCGAACTCCTTTTGGGTTCATGCGTAACTGAATTCTTAGCCTATCGCCCCACTGCTGTCTCGGTCGAGAGTTCGTTCCTCGTTGTGCACGCACAAATGTTGGCTGTGATCAGAAAGTACTCAACGGCTTTCTGGGCCGTTTACATCCGAAATTGGGGTTCACGGCGATACAGCGTGTATGTCCGCGCTAAGCATAACCCATGACGGCATGTCAGCATAACCGGTCAACACCGTTAGTGAATCTAGGGTGGGTTACAGCTGGAGAGTTCGGGGGAAACTTGTCCCACCGCTTTCCACTTTAGAAGAGCGGACGCCAGAGAGGATCCTCTCCAGCGTTTGCTCTGCCAAGGTGCAAAGAGGTGGCAGAAGTTTCCCCTGAATTCTCAAAGGGACACTGACAGGGTATTTAGGCTCGCCAAGGTTTCGAGTTGTACGTGACATATGAGAGCCCGACCACCCAGAACACAATTCGCGGCTCGAAATTCGGTTTCTTTCTGCCCGAAAACCGCCTATCGAGAACTGGCCAGGTTGAGTCGCGCCACTCTCTTCTCCGTGGTCACGGGCCGTTTTGTATGATTCAGACACAATCACCAACTATTATCGAAGTCGTAGGTCATCGAAGGCACGCACACAATATTAAACATAGAAAAGAAATGTGATACCCATCTTGTGTGGCTTTTAAGAAGCCGCAAATACGTCACTTAGCTGTGTTTCGAGATTGGTGTTTCTCCTTTGTCCCCTTTGTTCCCATTCCTCGGGGATTATTATTGCCATTCTTGTCCAGCTCGCTCGCATTTGCATTAATTACATTAGCAGCAAATACGTTGATTGAAAGAAAAAAAAAAAAAAGAGTTGATCAGCCACGGGATTTTTGCCAACTCCCTCCCTTTGTATATTTCTTCTTCCTCCGCAGTCAAGTTTCGTTTTCGAGCAGTTACGTTTTGTTTTGTTTTTTTACTTTATTAAAAATATACGTGACGCTGTTGCAAAATATTGCTTGGGCAGTCTTCTGACACCATAATGATTCGCCTAACAAACAACGAAAAAAAAAAAAACGCCTTAAGAAAACAAATTTACTTGGCACCGCGACTTGACGCCGTCACGTCATGCAACCACTTCCCGTGACGTTGCGCGACACCACCACTTGACACCTTGACGTCACGTGGTCACGTCGCGTGACGTCAGTGTCACGTGACCGTAACCCGTGCGTTAAGAACTTCAAAAATAAAAGTCGCTGACATTTTTATGGTTCAGTTTTCAATCTTTTATTATCTTTTATTTTTATAATGATTTAGATTCGGGTACGGGCATTGGATAAATAAAAAAAAAAAAAAAAAAAGAATGTTCGTAATGGCTACGTCGTCATCCCGAATCTAAAATATTGGGCGATCCGAAACTTCCGGACCGCCTCTGCGACGTGGTCCTGGCTGCAATTTCTGCGTCCCGCAACAAATAGCGCGAAACGACACGATCGCATTATTGTTGTCAATATTTTTCTTTTCTTTGCGCGCTCGAATGTCGATCATATATAAAAAAAAAAAATGTGATGAGCCATAAAGCGTAGCCTGTACCAGCGTATAGGATTGTTCGGCGCTAAAAGCAAACTTTCCGAGTCCGTTGTATAGAAGACGACGTGGGGGAGGACACAATGCTCATTAGGTATTGTGTGTGTGGACTGGACATATGCCGGTCGGGCCGCTTGTCGGAACCATCGTGTTCTTTGTGGGCCGCGCTCCGCCGGGGCGGCTCCCAGGAAGCATTCAACGACTGATGGTCGGAACGTCCGTCATCGGCGCTCCTTTTCAGCGCCGTCCATTTGCGCCCGGACTATACTTTAATGGACCCGGAGGCAGGGATCCTCGCCGATATATCCGTTTCGCCCGACTCTTTTATGGGCATGTTGGGAGCTGTGCGCCTTTCGATTCGAATCGTGTAGACCGCATTCGCTCCGATACACTGTCCGTGGACGACGAAGAATGTATACATTCGCCGACCCGGTGAAAAATAGAACACCTCTGTTTTTCTGCGTCGTGTCTGTTTGTTTTTATCTCTTTGTCTTCTTCTGTCCGTGTCTCTGCCCGTCGGTGTGTTAGGTGGAGTCTGTCTGTACTTCTGTATGTCTGTCCGTATCCGTTCGTGTGTCTATGTATCTGCCTGCGGGTCCGTCTGCATGTGTCTCTATCTGTCAGTCTCTGTGTCAGGCTGAGCCTGTCTCTTCGTGTCTGCGTATGCGCAAGTCTATGTGTTAAGAAAACAAAAATTGGGTTCTGGTTATATTTATACAGCCTAGGCTTAGTCTGCCTCAATGGGTCACTTGTCTCTCGGCTGTAGATGAGCAATTTTGCCAGTGGTGCAGTAGAACCGCCAGCCTGGCGTCTTCAACGTGCACCACGCACTATAGTGATACACGATCGCACGCCGGTACGATGCTCATCCAGATCGAAACCGGCAGGGGTGGGGATTGAACCCAGGTGCGGTTCGCTCACCTTGCGGCCGCGGCTAAGAGGGATTTTTATGTCACGTGACCAGCCCCATGGGGACAAGGAAGTACCTAGCGTCCCTGCCTAATGGCGGAGAAATCCGTGCCGCTTCGAGCGCTTCGAGTACAAAACTCTAATTTCGCTCGCAGAAACTGACTGCCGATGCTTTTAGCTGGAGTCCAATTAACCGCCCTTTTTTACTTCTGGAGCGGCAGATAAAGTTATGGCCAGAAAAGACAAATATTATCCAAAATAAAGGAAAAATCACGCGAGATAAAAGTGGTGGCAGTAGATTTATATCTCCACGCCAGCGCTGAAAATCCAAGTTTTCGCTTTAGTCGAGAGATAAGAGCGCCAGTACTTGTCGCGGCGTGAAAGTTCCGGGTTCAAACCTCGCCCGGGACTTTTTTTTTTTTTTTATTGTATTTTTTCTCGCGCTTATTTTGTAAAAGTTTTTTTTTTTTTTTTTTTTTTATTTGACCCAACTACAGTATGTACAAGTACGAATTAGGCGAATTAGGAAGAAAGCTTTTTTCGGCCCCGTTTGTGTTAAAGTCATACCGATGCTGTAACCTTGGTTTCCTTTTAATGAACATTATCAAACGATTGTATTAGCCTGTTAACATAGCTTGATGTTTTTTCTTCCGGTGTGTGGATTCAACAGGTGGGACAAATCGTAAAAACCATGTAAGGCGCAATAGCGCAAGTAGATGATTTTAACGACTTGTAAAAAGGATCGCAGTTTAAAAAAAAAAAAAAGACAAAAGCGTATATAGAATAATAATAAAAAAAGTTTTTGGCGCGATTTGTTTCGGCGCTCATATCCTCTCGACTAGCAAAAGGGGAGTCTCGCCGTCGCTGGCGTTGGTATATAACTATACTGCACCGCTTTTTTCTCGCGTGATTTTTCCTTTATTTTGGTTCATATTTACCTTCCCTGGCTGTAACTTCACCTGCCGCTCCCGAGGTATGATGGGGCGGTTAATAGGACTTTAGTTTAAAGCCTCTGCAGTCAGTTTCTGCGAGCGAAATTAGACTTTTGTGCTTGAAGCGACACGGATTTCTCACTCATTAGGCAGGGACGCTAGGTACTTCTTGTCCTTATGGAGCTGGTCACGTGACATACAAATCCCTCTTGGCCGCAGCCGCGGCCGCGCCCGCAAGATGAGCAAACCGCCCCAGGGATTCTGGGCTCTGCAGCGCGAGCTTTCGCTCCTCTTGCTTGGAACTGGTGTACGCTAGACCACTCGGCCACCGATTCCCCTATGTGCTATTAAGTGTGTCTGTATGGCCGTGTTCCAAAATTTACTCCATTCTGCTCGAGGATAAGGGTTTTGTACCTTGGCGTTCTTAAACCTACCTGCGTCCAGCATTTTTCAATCTGTGTTGTCGCGGGACACAACCCGCCGGAGTAACTCGGATCCATTTGGGTAAGATTCCTACGTGCACGCGCGCATCTACAGAGTCGCGTCTTTCTTTATCTGCGCCAATAGACCGATCCACTGATCTCTATGTCTATTTGCTGGATCGCGTTTGACCAGCTCCGCCTATGGACCGGAATGCGGTCACTGGCGGCCATCTTTAGGTAGAGTTATATCATCTCTAGCCATCATAGTAATATGGCGGACAGCGCAATGGCGGCAGGGTGCCATAAAATAGCCGTGGATCTAGTACACTGTACCGTGGGAGATATTTCGTGCTTGATTGAAGTTGTTCGACGACGGAAATTCTTGAAACCCGGCGTGAACGGTAGCCTCATCTTTGAGGACCCGGAGAAAGTTCTACGAAAGCGCAGCACCGGGGGAAAGCAGCGCAGCTCGCATCGAAAGCAGACTCCGTACCGGCGTCTGCTTTCGATGCTAATTTTGATGCGACTTTCGATGCGAGCTGTACTGCTTTTCCCCCGGGGCTGCGATTTAGTGAAACTTTCACCGGGTCCTCAAAGATCGGGCTACCGTTCACGCTGGGTTTCAAAAACATGTTTCGTCAAACAATTTCAACCAAGCACGAAATATCATCCACCCTATTTTGACCGCAGCCTGCCATCACACCTGCCAAAACGCTGTCTGCCATGGATGGATGACAGTGGCTGCAGGAGCTGTACCTTGGCTAGAGGTAATATAACCCTACCTAAAGATGGCCGCCAGTGACCGCATTCGCAGAGCGGGCAAACGTGTTCCAAAAATTGTCATTGAGATCAGTGAACCGATCTCACCAGCTAGTTTGAGTCCGCCACCGCTGCCGACATGCATGGTGGGAGCTGTAGTCTTTCTCCACGCGCGACAACCCTGCTGGAGGTCTGCGCGATTACAGCGCGAGGCGGCATGAGCTGTCTCGTGAACTGGTGTCTCCCTCCTACGAACTACAGTTATGGCGGCGTCACGCATGCGTGGAACGCTTGGTGAGATCGGTCTATTGACCTATTGCTAAATTCTCCAAGCATCAAGGAGAATACATGGATTGGTGTTCCACGAGCCACACGAGCGCACGCCTTCCCCGTATAAAAAATTCGAAGTAAATAACCAAAAGAAAGCGATGACGAACGCGCCGGCAAGATGTAATTTGCTTTAGAAAAGTTACTACTGCTGAGTCTAGTACGTGCGGCGCGTGCAACACTAATCCCTGCATTTTCCTTGATACTTGGGGAATTTAGCAATAGCTCTATTTCGTTCGTGCAATGTCGCGTACACGTTTGCCTTCTTTAAAAAAAAAATATCGCTCGTTATGATATTTTTTTTTGATGGCGACACCGGGAGTGCAGTTGTCGGGTCTATCCGGTGCTTATGCAAACGAATTCTCTTCCACCTGTTGCTACTGCGCACTGGCGCCAACTGCCTTCAACTGCCTCGCAGCTGCAGCGCCGCAAGTCGAAGCGTGTTCGCTGTTTTGTGCAAGTTCGCCACGAGGGGAGTTGGTGCCTGACGGCGTCATGCACGAAAGTGACGTCACGACGCCGCGATGAAGGTGCACCAGGTGTGTCTGGCTTGGCTGTAGTAGCGCAGAGTCGTCGAGTTCTGGAGCAGTCCCTCTTGTCCGTGTGCTTTGGAAGGAAGTTTCCAGACGAGTGGGGGGAGGCCAGAAGGACCCATTTCACTTGCAGATGCACCCGCAGCATTTCGCTCCGCGGGTCTCCTGACGCTTCTTTCCAGCGTACCGGAACGCCAAGTCTGGCGAAACGGCGCATCGAGACACTTTGGTACGATTTTTACTTTCCTCTATATATTGCCTACGCAATTACTGCCACGCAGTCTGCGTTTGAGATTCGAATGAGAACATTGGGCCATGGTGCCGGCTGGCGTGAGTCAGCGTATACGTCCCGTTTGTCGTATACAGTATATATATGTGTCGTGTCTCGGGAATTTTGACGCCAAAGGTTACTCGATTTGTAATGAAGCCGGTTTCTCCTTGAGCTTCTCTCATGGTTTACGAAGTGGCTGCTCTTCGCGATGTGGCCTCCATCTTGCGTGTCAGGTTAGATGGATGCGTTGATACGCCGACATGGTTTTTTTCCAATTCGTTTGGCAAGAGATGCTCGCGTATTTTCCCAAATGTACCAGAAACGGCCAGCGGTGACCGTATACCGGGCGGCGGGCACCTACATTTCTCGCAAAATATGGATGTTCAATTTTTAACTCACCCTGATATAAAAAAAGAAAAGAAAAGGTACGCTAATGCGGTATGTGCGGGTGAGTTATACTGCCAAGGGGATATAGCGTAGGGGCTAATCGTTAGGGTTAGCTGGATAATTCACTACAATCTCTTAATTAACTTTTCTTAGTTTCTGAAAATAAACCTGGTTCCAATTCGAAACTAGCTGGGCGGCATCGAAAACTCCCATATCAGTGAATTTCCGAAGGAGGTGGGAAGTGCGGGGGGTGCGCCAAGGTTCCCAGCTCGTGCAACGAACAGCGGTGCCGCTAGCCTTGTGCCTGTTCCACGAGTGGTAACATTGGCGCATCCCCGATTCCTGCGTGCCTGCATGCGTACAATCTTTCTCAAATTGATTTAGATGTGCTGGATGACGCTCAACAAGTTTCTAATTGGAACCATAGGTTTATTTTCTCTAACTGAAAAGTTAATGAACAAATTGTAGTTCCTTATCCAACTTAGCGTGAGGACTAGCCCCCTATATCGTGTATCCCGGCAGTATAACCCACCTCCAGACCGCATTAAAGTACCTTTCACAAATTAAAAAAAAAAAAAAAAAAATGTTTGATTTAAAATTTTACACATCTTTTAATATGATCGTTTGTCTAACTGACATTTGCCCCTTTCTTTTGGGAGCGGCTCTATTTGTCTACCGAGCAAGACGAAGCCTGTTACAGAGATCCGTGTGTTTCTAAGCCAGTTGGGATCCGATTCGCGGACACGGTGGCTTCCCTCGGAATCGACTTCGTTTCCAAAAGGAGGTTGCTGTCCTTTGGGAAAAGGAGGGCCTGACTCGCGCTGTTGCTCGGGTTCGCATCACTGACGGAAACACGAATCATCGAACCTGTATAATATTACAGGTTTTAGCCAAAGGAAGGCAGGAGCGTCGCCGCTCGAGGTTCGAAAAACGAACCCAGAACAAAGCTGCGCGCGTTAACTTGCACCCTGCGTTTGAAATTGACATCCGAACCTTGGGTCTGAGGAAATACCGTTCGTCCGTTTATTAGCAGTGACTTTGCTACGGCCTTGACTATTCTGTGGTCGCTATATATTACGAATGTTTTTGTACAGAAGCTAGAGTAGTCACATAAACGGGAAGAGTCTTAACGTACTTGTCTCTAAGTGTATTTCAAATGTACATATGACGGACTTCGCTGAAGCCATAACGCGAGTATGACTCTAACTCCCTACTACCAGCCAGCGCCATCTGACAGGCGCTCCAGCTCCCAATCATGTGAAATGGCATTTTCTCCCTTGTAGAGCATGAGCAAAGCCCAATGTGGCATAAAAAAAAAAAGAAAAAATTGCACATGTTCGCAAAAAAAAGAAAAGAAAAAACGTTTTGTTTGTTTTGTTTATGGTTACAGTTAGCGTATTGGTTAATAAATTCCGCTCTAGTGCAGGGCTAGAAGAAGCAAATAACGCGAACGTCTGAAAGTACTATATGCCACTGCAGGGTGTGTAAGCTCAATTCCCGAGTTCTTGTGCCATGCAGCTTCTCTGCATGGCACGGCGACAACCGCCAAGAGCCAGATAGCAATTCCACCCGCGTAACACCGCCGCATTACTGGATTATTATCTGGTGGTCTGCACGAGGTGGCAATACACGTTTAAAGCACAATGCTTTTATTTTCCACGGCCAGCTTGAAGGTACCTCGGCGAACCAGCCAGCGCTCTTGGGTCGCGAACTGCCGCCGTCCATGAAGGTCCCTTAGCTAGGTACCTCTATGATGGTGGGAATGAGGAATTCGTTTACAATAGAGCGTCACAGGTGGTTGCGCGTACGACGATCACGTGGTTGGCGCCATTAAGGGTTACGTAACCATCTAACTTGAAATCAGAGCGTCACCTGACCACGTAACTTGGTGTCACGTAACTCAACGTCGCAGTGTCACGTGAGGATAGAAGCCCATTGTCTATGCAACTTGACGCCGTAGTCTGTTGACGTGAGTGTCGCGGGACAGCAGGACGTAAGTGAGGTGGAGTTGGCGTCACGTGACCACCGTCCGCTAGGGTTAGCGGGGAGATATCACCCATATATAGAGACGGCGCAAAGGGTAATCCGCGTTATCCCGACCCAATCGTGGGATCGAGGCAGCCTCGTACACCTTACTCAAGTATGCGATCGATTACGGTCACTCTTCCTTAAAAGAAGTCTTCAATTAGAGATTACTCGATGATTTCCCATTAAGAATAATTGGTAACCGTTACCTCTCCGATTACTTGAGCTTTTAGCTTTTCAGAACGACAGAGTTTTCTGCCGTTTTGGAAAACGGGTCTTACCAACTGTCCATTGTTGGATTAGAATCACCGAATTGCTATCTTTTTAAGCCACCAATTTTGGTGGATTGAACTCGGTTCGAACATTTTTTTTGCTAAGAAACTTATTTGCACAAATAAAGAGCGCCATTAGAAAGGGGAAACGACAAGAAAAGAAAAGTAATTTTAGTTTAAAAGTAGCCAGATTACTGTTTCGATTGCTTCCTAATACATGTAACCAAATGATCAGAAAATTATCCAAAAAAAAGTAATGGATTACAAGTAATTTGATTCCATGTAATCAAATTACTAGTCTGGATCAATGTGATCAATTATTTTCGGAGATGAGAAACGTCCCGACGTCGCGACTGTCGCATCGGCTAAGATGCGTCCTCCTCAGCCTTGGTTCGAGCGTACGCCATTAATTGCTACTCATTTTCTTTCTTCTAATCGTCTTTTTTTCCCCCTTGTAGATCTGCGTAAAATGGGAACCACGTACGTGCAGGCTAATGAACGGCAGTGCGGCCACGGGAAACGCGACGTGGAGCCGAATCGCCTTGACCGGGGCGCGTCTGCGCTTGACGGATGATTTTGGCGAAACCTTGGGCGCTGCTAATGAATGCTGGGGTCTCTCGCTGTTTTCGGCGCGCGCCTCTCGTGTATGCATGCAGCGCCGAATCGAGGCTAACGAAGGGAGCCCCCCGTTTGCGCACCTTGAGCCCCGCCGGGGGGCGCTTTCCTCACCGCGCGCTTCCTATGCTTTGACCTTTGTTTGGGAGAGCCGACGTGTTTTGACGGCGGTCGGGGTAACAATGGATGGATTTCGTGTACGCGCGCTGTTGGCAACGACGACGCTGACGGATATAGCCGCTTGTCGTATACACTGCGTCGGGGCCGTTTATTAGCGTTCCGTTTCTTTGGCGCTTGTTTTCGTTATTCGGTTTTCTCGGCGGGCTTTCCCGTCCCGTAGGGCGAAGTGGGGGGTGGGGCTCCTCGAAACTGGGTTAAACTGACGATTTGTCTGTCAGGCGCGTGTCGTGAGAGCGGGCGGACGGGAGACTTGCCTTTCGGAGCTCGTCTTCCTGCACTCCGCTCTCGTCGTGGGCGGATGATGTTTTGTTTTTTTGGGGAACGTTAGCCGGACACGCGGAAGTCGCGGTCCGGAAGGGGGGCTAGCCCCGCCCGCGACTCGGCCGAGACTTTCGATCGAGCTTTGCTCCGGTCTGCTCCAGATGAGCCAGTCGAAGACGAGGCCCGCGTGTGACGTCATCGCTGGTGTTTATCCCCGACCCGCTCCGAGCACGCTGAAGCTCGGCGATGAGACGCCCCCAAAGAGGCAGACGCGTCCGTCCTCGCGTCGCCGACTGAAAGGACGTGCGCATGCGTCGACTCTCGGCGACGGGCGCGCAACTACATTGCTTCAAAGAGAGTGCGTAGATAATATGATTGATCTTGATAGTTTATATCGGAAATCACTGTACTTCCTTCTTTTATAATATGGATTTCTTTATGTAAACCGTTTAGCTTATGTGTTTCTTTTTTTCTGCGTATATCTATGTATACTTTTATTCTTTTCTGCATCACCCAGGGCGCGGAATTCATCGAGTGAACGAGGATTGACTTTTTCGTCTTGGCTTTGTACGTGCAGATGCTAATATATAATTTGATTTGATTCGAATCTTGCCGACGACATTTCGCGTTGCTCGCCTTGCGAGATCTAAATGAAACAAAAATACAAAAGTGTACCTTCTTAAAAAAAAAAAAAAAAATATATATATATATATATACAAATAGTTTTTGTTGTTTTCTTACCTGAAAAGAAACTTGCCGAAGTCTCGGCGTGAACCCAAATGAAGCGCTTGCGGTCAAGACGAGATGCCAAAGTTCCAGGTAACTATTAAATAGAGCGAACGAGACAAAATTATAAAAGCCGAACTACGAGTCGCCCTGCTGCAAGGTCTCCGAGCTTCTGTTATCCGATTCGAAAGTTATACGAAGTTATCGTAAAAATTTCAATGGGAAAAACTGCGACCGGCAAAGCCCACCGATACATGGAGATGACTAAGGTGACGACAGACCCTGTTTTGACAGCAGACCTTAATGACTCGTAACGTTTGAATGAGATGACGGTTAGTCCTGAAACTTTGGCATCTGTCCGGACCGCTAGTGGCGGGTGGTATAACTGGGAATTCGGAAAAAATGTAAATAATGTTTAGACTATTTTCGTGTGTCTGTGTGTGTGACATACTTAGTTAAGAGCTGAAAATGGCCCGTGTGCGAGGAAGACGAAGTATACCGAAGCAGTGATCGTCGGTAGAGGCGCCCAGTGTAAATATATATATAAAAGAAAAAAGAATTTCCAGATGGAAATTTGCGATTACTTAGCCCCGAGCGAGAGGCTGACGGTGAAGTCGAGGCTGCAGGCTAGGGCGCGTCTACCGAAGCCAGCTCTTAAAGCCGCAGGATGGTGCTTTCGCCATTTGGTGCTTTGCACATCTCTGATGAGGATATAACCCGTGACCCGTACGAAACTGCGGTGCAGCTATTACGTGTCCTATAACTGCAACAGTGCGACCACGTGTTGAACGGGGGAAGCTACCGCATTGGGCGTGCTTAGCGCTGTCCAATAGGGGACTTTAGGAACTGTCATCGGTACGTTTGGAGCGTGCGTTGCCCACGTACTAAAGGGGAAAGCAACTGTACTGAAGTAAAGAGGAGTTGTAAATTCCTGAAAAAAAAAGAAGAAAACTTGGAGGACGTTTAAGGGGGCGATGCAACAATTTTTGTACTTTCCGCAAATACCGCTTAGGACGGATCCCTGACGTTAATGACCTATGAAACACGCGTTCGTTTTTCACCCCACGCAATAGAAGTCCCAGAAAAAAAATGAAAGAAAAACGAGCAGCGTTCACCCCCACAACCCGCAGCCAGAACATGCGGCCACGTGATCTGGAGCCGATTATATGCCGCCAGTGTTGATCATAGCCACGCGCTGGGGTCGGCAAAGCAGAGGACACGCGCTGAGTTCATGACATCGTTATGGCTCGGCTGTTGTCGTCGTTGCAGCGATTGGACAAGTGGTCACAACCCGAATGCTTCTCGAGCTAGTAATTATCACGAGGCCAAATCGAGTGCCCACGCAATGCTCGGGTCCCATCTATGAACCGCATTCAAATATCGTCATTGGAGTGTTCTGCGATGTCCACGTTACGTCGTCAAATTTTGCAAAGGAGAGATTGAATGAAAATTATCGCTTTTATCCTTGAAATTACACCGCAACGAAGGAGTTTCTTGGTCAGTGGCGTTGCGTGCGAGTATCCTTGAGTCCCACTATATTGTCAGTAAGCTCGTGTAAAGTGAAAAACATTCCAATTGAATATCGTTGCACCGCTCCTTTAAGCTTCGCGTTTAAGAGTGGAAACTCCCTCTCGTTAATTCCCTACCCGTGCGAGCGTCTCTGCGTGGCCTTGTCTGTAGCGTGTCTGACTCGTCACCGAAGTGTACTGGGTTCGAATCCTGCCTAAAATTCAAATTTTTTTGTTAATGCAAATGAACTACTTTTTTTTTTAAGTGAAATCCTGTGAGACATGCGGGGACCTTTAATTCGCATTACATGTCACGTTTTGATCACGTACATTCCACGCGTGATGTCACGTTTCATGCGAGCATTCTGGGTTATTTGAAATTCCCGCGCGAGGTCCTGTGGCTGTGACGTCATGATCCTATCGACCAATCGGGATTCTTCCGTCAGAACGCTACCGACGCCAACGCCGGCCTTTCTGGGACACGACCTCCTTAACGCCGTCGCGTTAAAATGTAACGATTTGCCACGAAGCCGTTACGTAAATCTAAAAGGAAATAGCGAATACGTTATTATTCGGTTACAAAATTACGGTAAAGAATCGCGAGTAATTTGGTTACTTGTACGGGACTACGTATACAGGACCGAACGCAACCGCGCAAGCAGCTGTGGGGGAACACACCCTGTATACTTTTCTGCTTGAGTGCTGAGCACGCGATGAAAACAGCCGGGATCGGAAGGTTGCCGCTTCGCTTCGTTAAAGCGAGCATACTCGCATTAGAATGGCAGCTGTCTGTTTTCGTGCAGCAGCGTACAACGCACATGCGCAGCCCTGCCCAGAAACTCCTCGTATAAAACAATAGACCGTTCCGGAAATACGTAGTGCCTCCCATCGTCTTTCCGGCGCACTATATAGTATGATGTACCTCGCTCGAGGGGGTACCCGTAAATAGCAGGAGCGGTTCATGTTTGCAACGCACAGAAAGCAGCTCGGCAACGCAACGAGGTCTGCTTTGTGATTAGTTTGCTCTGTTTTATTTGTGTTGTGAACATCTCCTAGTCCCACTAGAGTGACACACAGAAACAACCAATACGGACAGGCAGGTGCAGCCTGCGCGCGAGGGTATCTTTGGCCGCTATATGGCCGCCAGTGAATACCCCTTATAGGGAGTATTCATTGGCGGCCATAGCCGTGCGCGCGACTGCTGAGCGCGTGCTCATGGCGAGCTTCCACAGTTCTTTTGCAACGTGCATTCCACACCATCAAGATTGCCGGTCTTAGCAGCCTAGTAATGTGAGTTCGTTCTGAACATGCGCTCTAAACAGCACCCACAAATATGGCGTCCAGTGAATACTCCTTATAGTCGGACACGAGAGAGAAGGCACTTGCAGGAGAAGGCACTTGCCGGTCTGAGCGTCGAAACGGCCCCACAATTCCCCGGGCGGTGTGGGTGGACCAGAGGCCTTGGGGATGATCTGGAAGGCCCGAGCGCAGCAACAAAACGAAACATGATCGACGACGGACTCGGCACTTCCTGGATATTATTTCCCAGATAAAGTAATGAAGGCCCGTCTGGTATAAAGTAAAAGAGACGGCGACCTTATCAAGTTTCTACGAACGTTTTAATAGGTCTGAAGACTCGCTTCGAGCACAGATGGGGAAAGTTAGATTCACCGGTCTATTTACTGACCGTGCATCTTCTTCAGATTTAAATGAAAGATAATGTTCTTGAACCCGGTTCTCGACGCAGGAAACTGTCCCACTTGTCAGATGTTCCGTGGTTCCGTCTTGTAGCGCGAGACGGAACCCGTCGGTGTCGTTCGATAGATACGTCAATTCGTTTTCAGTCGACATGCACGAAGAGAAACCTCTTTCGGAACACGAACTGCCGTCTTGGCTTTCAAATGGAATTGTTTTTACCTAATGGATGAAGCACTGTTCAGCTGAAAAAGGGGAAGCGGTTTGACTGCTCCCTTCGTCTCGACAGCCTTTCTGTCGGCGCAGCCATCTTGTTTGTGGACGTGACGTCAAGGAAGACACCCGCGCTCCGAAAACAACTCGGCGCACGAAGAGCACGGTGGAGTGTCAGTCTCGGGTGACACTCCTGTCCGTGTATAGTGAACGGACGGCCAAACTCCCGCGCTCCGGAGCACTGACTTACGCGCCCAGTGGCAGACGAATACACGCGCGCCAAGTACCAAGTCGCAAGAATGAACAAAACGTGTAAACGGATGGCGTTTGTCCTTCAGAACTCCACAGAAAACACGACGAAACAGATGTCCGCGGAGGGGGAAATTTGTGCGTGCTCTTCGTGTGGGGCCGCGCGAATCAGTGTCCGACGAAAAAGGCTGGCTCACACATTTCCATTCGAGGGGGTCGACACAGTTGCAACCGCTCGTGGTCGCTTTTACTACGAGAGAGCGCCATAAACCTTTTCTCCTGTACTCTCGTCCGCAGCCACCGAATAGGCGTATCCGGTATGGGCGACGAAAAAATAAAACATTTCAACCTGCAAATAGTCAGAAAATAGAGGGGAGGCAAAACGAAAATTAGTAGCGGTTACGCTTATATCCTAAATGCCTTCTATGGGCGTAGCGATGGGAAAACAATGTTTTCGCCCATACTGAAAATGACGACAATACAAGGTGGCAACGCCCTTGCGGTAGCAACGATGCGATGGAAACGCGGAGCAGTTCTGTTTACCTGCACCGCCGGAAGGCCGCGCATGCGCGGAAGCTATGTGGGCAAAAGCGGCCCGGCTCTCCGTGATTTCGCCATTGCGTTGTGTGGCGTGCGCTCGTTATTGACGTTGTAGAAACGCTTCTAGCTTTATTTGTGCGTCGTATTTCCTGACAACGTATGATATGCTATGCCCGACTATTTGAGCTCGCTACCCGAGCCTGAACGGCAACGGTATCGAAACAAACTGTGCGTGGACGGCGTTGCCTTCGAGGATCCGTACGCCTCAAACGAGGCCTGCTGGACTTCCGACGTAAAATTGCTGCCACTAAAGTCTATACGGCTCACGTCGTCGTTTATTTTTTTTTTTTTTTTTTTTTCGCCAAGCCAGATTATGGCCGACACGGTGCAGGCGTACAAGTCTCTCGAGGCCTTCGATTACTTCGAGTCGGTTTCCGCACTGCCGGCGGGATCAGCAGACTGTGGGTCTGCGGAAAAGTATTTATTAATTTATTAAGTACACGCAGCGTCTTCGAGTCAAGGTATAATATTTTGCTAACTTAATGACCACAAGGCATGACAAGCAGTAACGCTTTGTCCGTTCTGCAGTCTTGGACGTTACAAGTAACGGAGTTACCAGGAATGCGTAACTTTTTTCAGCAACGTAGTAACCTACTCGTTATTTTTTCGACACAGTACCGGGTAACGTACTTACGTTACTATTTCAAGTAACGTGCTTACGTTACTCGTAATTACTTCCCAAGTCTTAAAGAAATTACACTTCAATTTTTTCCGTGTTTTTAGGCGGCAAGTCATGTGAATTTCAGAGTTTTCTGCGTTTTTCTTCGCGTTTTTTTCTCGCGAGTATTTAGGTGAAACCGTAAAAAGAGATAAAGGAATTAAATTCAGTTTCTGCATTAGCATAATGTTTCTTAATATATAAGCTTATGCATATTTGTATCGTCGAAACAGTAAAACGTGTCAAGTTTAAAAAGTAACGCAGAAATAACGTGCGTAAGTTTTATCGGTCGCGGTAACGCGTCCCTTTTATTTCTAGGAAACGCAGCTCGGTAAGGCATACCTTTTATTTCTAGGTAATGTAGCTCGGTAACGCGTACCTTTTATTTGATACTAACGAGTAACATATTTCGTTACTTTTCTTTTTTTCGGTAACGCCTACAACACTGCCGTTGTGTCGCCGATCCCCTTCTCCTGGGTAGCACGGGCGTAGCGAGCCTCCGACGAGCGCTTGGCCGGTGCTTTGTGCGCGAACACCGTGGGAACAAAATCCGGGTGGTCTCGATCAGACGACGGTTTCCCTGCGCATAAGCAAGTCTCGGGGCGGAGATTGAAATGGAAGCCGCACTTGCCTTCAAGAAACCGCTTGCCGCACAAACGGTTGTTCGTGCGAGGCGACCATTCTTTTCGATTCACGGCTATTATCTACCTTCTGTGCCTTTCCGAGTCTGCCGGGAACTTGTGGAAACTCACTCCGCTACTTTCTTTGTACCATTCGGTGCAATAACGGCACCTTCGCGGCATGCTGAAATGCTATGACGCCCTCGCGAAACGTGCGCCTCTCTGCCCACACCACCCGGCTCCGGAGCGATCGCAGCGCCGCCGCGGCTCCGTGACGTCAAGCCCGCGTGTCGGTCTATACTGTAGCTCCCAATGATAAAAGTGGGAAATAATAAACTCAAACGCAGGCGTATGTGAGCAGAGGGGCTGCGCATAAAAGATGATTTTTGCTTTTTTTACGGCACTCTTGGCACCGGTGTTTTTCTTGGGGCTTCGAGAATGCATTTCTGGCGTTCTTGCTTGCACTACGATATGTGCGAAGGTTTCTAAAGAAACAAAACAAACACACGGAGTCTCACAATACGCGCAGCCCCCATATATTGTGTCATGGCGTCAGCATAAACAGACATGGCGGCGCCAAAAGAGCAGTTTGCAAGTGCGGCCTTTGGGCGCCGCCATCTTGCTCGCTTGGGGTGTGTGCTTGGGCCGTCGTAATCGGATTATGATGCGCCCAAGGGGGCAAGATAGCGGCGCCGATTTTATCTCGGAAGCAGAGGGGGGAACCAGGACTACCCGGTAGATGGCGCCTGGGGCTGTCTTCCACATGTCACTCGAACGAATCCGAGTTACTCTGGCGGATCATGTCACGTGACTATACTCTGTTTCACACATAGCGTGCAACGCTGTCAAAGCTGCTGGCGCGAGCATGGGGCTTGATCTCGTTGATCATTCGCACGCGTTCTCGCGCAAACGAAACCCTAGATGAACCCACGCGCTCGTGTCAGTAGCTTTGACAGCGTTGTATATTAAAGGGACACTGACAGGGTATTTATGCTCGCCGAGGCTTTTAGTTGTACGTGACATATGAGAGCTCAACTACTCAGAACAGAATTTGCGGCTCGAAATTCAGTTTCTTTCCGCCCGAAAACCGCCGATCAAGAACTGGCCGGTTCGAGTCTCGCTCACTCTCTTTTCCGCGGTCACGGGCCGTTTTCTAAGGTATCGATGCGACCACCAAATTTAATCGAAGTCGTGGGTCACTGAAGGCACACACTCAATATTAAAAATAGAAAAAAATATGAAACCTATTTTTTGTGGCTTCTAAAAAGCAGCAAATACGTTGATTGAAAAAAAAGTTTCACAGACAACCGGAAGCATTCTGTGCGTGCGTCGTTTCGCGTATCGTGGGACTCGCAGGGACGGCGATGGCAGCGGACGACGGGCGTGGGACCTCTATTTCAGAACTGTCGTTCGCGGTACCGACGAATTTTGTCTGCCTTTAAAAGAGAAATTTGGGACTGATCAAAAGAATTGCTCTTCATCCCGTACGACACGCCCGACCACCAAGCCGATTTGCACGAAGACGTCGCCGAGCCGTTGCTCCCTTCTCGTGGCTGAAGACATCGCTCGCGCAAACGTCAAGCACGACGTGTCTACTTCGAGTTGAATATGCACGCGTACGATTTCTTTACTAGGTGCGAATGTCGCCAATGCGTGGTGCATCCCGACTTCGACCCGGGAGTGCTTTTGCTAGAGGAAAATCGACAGCAAACTTTCCAACTTACAGTTTATCGGCTGAATTATTACTAAGGAAAGACATCTCCCAGTTTCGCTATGCCCCAGTAGCTCAATGGACCAGGACAAGATGTTCTTACGCGTGTCCGAAAATTGCGCGTCTCACCTACCGCGAAGTCATTTTTCTTTAAACTTCACACTTCAACGTTGCCTGTGAAACCATGGCTTCGCGAACGAGGGATTTTTGTACCCTGGTCAGTGAATTGCCGTCTTTGTAACCAACCAGAAACTATAGAACATTGTTTTGTTTTCTGCACTGATGCCTACCTCTTCTGGGACGTCCTACAGAGAACACTGAAAAAAGATTTGGACGTCAACGCCTACACAATCCGGTTTTTACCTTTAAAACCCAACGATAGTTTTCCTTATGATTTGTTCACGCTCATGGGTTTGCATAGTCTCTGGAAGACGAGAATGATCGACAGAAACGCCGATCCACCCCGGACTACAAAATCAAACTTCATAGAAACTGTATCTCACGTGAGAAATGTGTTAGATCATCTTAAGGAACGCCCAGACTGGTATGCTCTCATTGATCGATGTCTCCATCTTCCTGATTTTTAGTTATGTAATTTATTTTGAATCCTTTCTTCGTTTCCCGAGCGTAAACAGATAACAATATTCTGATGTGATCAAGAACCGTTTAATTGTTTGTATTGTTATTCTTATAAGTAATAACTTTGTCGAACTGTATGTTTGCCGTTTGTCCTGTCACCTTTCCACGCAATAAATACAAAAAAAAAAAAAAAAAAAAAAAGCCCCAGATGCTCAGTGGGAAAGACGTCCGCTTCACACGCGGTAGGACCGGGTTCGATCCCCCATGAAACTTTTTTTTTTTTTTTCAAATATTTTTTGATGTTTACGTTTCTGTTTTTTTTTTACAATTATCACTGAAGAAACAATAAAAAAAAAAAATAAACGAATGTTGTGGACGACACGTCGCTGAATTAAATGGTATGGGATTTCCTTTTTGACACCTGCGAACTCAATGTAATCACTTTCCACAAAATGCAAGGAGCATATAAATCAGGTAGCGTCCGCTTTCCGAAGTGCCCGTAAATGGTCTACAGGAATTGCAGCCAGCCATTGGTCCCGATCCCGTTGATCTTTCGGAACTTCTGTCGCACAATGCCACTTCTGTTTCGGACGCAGGACATGTGAGCCAGCTCTTCACGCAACATCTTGGGTGTGTTGACGATTGGGCTAGTTGGTCATTCATATTAGCGGAAAACAAACAGCGCAAGGACAAGGACAGAGTAGAAGGCGGTAGACACACACAGCGCTGACTTACAACTGAGCTTTATTGGCACTGACAACATGTATAAATACACAATTTGCCCTGCCCAAAAGCCAAGAAAAGAAACACAAGAGGAGGACTACACGTGTTCCTAGAGTCATCTGCAGGCGCCGTTGCTCTCCGATCTGAGTAGAAAAATACACTCCTTTTCCGTCAAGGCAAGTGACGGGGCACTAACACACTCAGAGCCCGATTGTCCAATGGCGCGGGCTTCTATAATCTCACGTGTCAGTTTATCTTTTTGTTTACTGATGACCGTGCATCGTTCAAAAAACGATGCACGGTCATCAGTAAACAAAAAGATAAACTGACACGTGAGATTATAGAAGCCCGCGCCATTGGACAATCGGGCTCTGAGTGTGTTAGTGCCCCGTCACTTGCCTTGACGGAAAAGGAGTGTATTTTTCTACTCAGATCGGAGAGCAACGGCGCCTGCAGATGACTCTAGGAACACGTGTAGTCCTCCTCTTGTGTTTCTTTTCTTGGCTTTTGGGCAGGGCAAATTGTGTATTTATACATGTTGTCAGTGCCAATAAAGCTCAGTTGTAAGTCAGCGCTGTGTGTGTCTACCGCCTTCTACTCTGTCCTTGTCCTTGCGCTGTTTGTTTTCCGCTAAAATCTTGGGTGTATTCTTTTCGGAGCCGATCAAAATTCACCACGGGCACTCAATACTCATCTCCAACTCCTCAATGTACAAAACAACTCATCTTGGAGTACAGAACAGCGAGCGGAACATACATAACTGCAAAAGAATCCCACGGCGAACAGTTCCCGTACGCCGCATGTCGTCTGCTACGAGAAGAAGAAGAAAAAAAAAAAAAAAAAAAACACGGTCGGGTGTAGCCACGTGACTTCCGCCAGTCACTCTCTTCTCTCCACTTCTCCGACCTCCGTCGGGTTTCGGTTTCGGTTTCGAGTAGTTGCGTCTTTTGGCTTTATTAAAAAAATACGCTATTCTGTTGCAAAATATTAATTGGGTAGTCCTGCGACACCATAATGAAGCGCCTGGCAAAAAATTAAAAAAACAATTTTGGGGGGTGTCAGTGTCCCTTTAAAGGGATACTACAACGAAATTTCGGCGCTCATTTTTTGGTCTATATCTGTTCAAAGGAGCAGCATCACATCGAACATACCAATATCTCGTTAAGAAAGTCACGAAAAGGAATTTTAAAACGAAATAAACGATTAGCAAAGAGCACCTGGTGGATGTCGCTAACGCCTCGCTGATGCCCATCTGGGGAACCTTGACAGTTAGTGACGGAGAGAGGAAGGAGGAACTCCCCTCTTCCCGAGAATCCCTTTTGTGTGTCGCAGAAGTCGCTATTGTCCCCCTACAAGATTATAGAAGATTAACCCGTCACTCAAAATTCGTACAAAAGCAGCCGCTTCGGTGGCTGGAACGACTAGGCCATCCTCTCGACGTCAGCCTCGCCGTAGCTTTGTTCGTCCTGAGACGACCTACGTCACGATTGCGTTGGATGTCACGTGCTCTAAGCTGAGCCTTCTCCGAGCGCTTGCCAGAGTGGGCCGTTTATAACGAAAAATACAGCCACCAGGCTCAAAATACAAACGTGCGATTGTCATTTACGGATATTGTGGATCATATTCGACTTATTTTTGAACGCGACGGGATTATTCCAAATTTCGTTGAAGTATCCCTTTAAGTAAGAAACGAAGTATAGAGCAATAGAGCTGGACGCGGGTAGGTTTTCGAGCACCAAGCTACGGAACCTTTACCCTAGAGAGAGATGGAGTGCATCTTAGAACAAGCGTGTTCTCCGCTCTCGTCGGAACTGGTTACGAGAGGTCGCAACGATTACACCCGCGCGGAAATGCGCGAAAAAAAGCCTTTACGAGCATTTCAGCTTCGCAGCCCCTGTGCCAGGCAGGCATCCTCGACTGCGGAGCGAGCCAGCGTGCCGAATTGGGGGAGGCCGATGGAAGCCGCTGCACGTGATCGCGCCTGCGTGAACGGTCGGTTACATGTCCGCGTGCGGGAAAGAGGGGGGCGTTTCCCGAAGCCCGTGCCCGATTCGGCCGGCGGTGGCTGCCGCAATTAGCGCGGCGGCAACGGGCGCAGTTCCGGGAAGCGGATGCGTCGACCTCCGTCCGCAGCGGCGACGGTGAAAGTGCTTGCGGTCCCTGCCGCGCTCGGGTCAGCGGGACGAGGACGGACGGCTCTCCTCGTCGCCGCCAAGGACGCGCCGCCCGTGCGCCGCTGTCAAACAAAGCGCTCTGGCGCTGATTGCGCGCCACGGTGTGCACGAGGGAACGCCGACCTCCGTACAGGGGGACCCTTGGCTCTAGGGTGCCTACATGCTTTCGCTCCGCTTTAGGCTCGCGCCAACTTCTTGTTACCTTTTCCCAGATCCTCTCCCATCGCCATGTTTTTTTTCACTTCTTATTTCGCTCAACTTAAACAAAGTTGAGTTTCTGTAGTCTCGAAACACCGGCAACACTGTGAGACCACTTCCGTTTCCGTTCATGAGAGGAGTCGGTGGCTCAGCGGGATGGCGGTCGTGGTGGCTGTCGCTCTCTTTATTCGGGTGTTTCCTATTTTGAAGTTGCGAACAGGAAGTGTGCGTTGCTTTTAACGATTTCCACGACAAATGAAACGCGTCAGACCGGCATCGCACGCCGGAGCCTTGCCGTTGGAACGAGAGCGGTGGGTGCTCCCTAGCCCTAACGAGGATTAGCGGCGTAGTGCGAGCGCACGACCGGCGAGTGGGACAAAACGGTCGACGAAAACAGCGCAGGTTGTCATGGTGACGAGGTAGGCAACACTGGTTTTTCGGCAACAGGTATCACGAACGTTGTCGTCAGTCGTCACCCTAACCAGCAGAGCGGCGGAAACATGTAGGCACCCTACTTGCTCTGTCTCGGGGACGCCCACGATAGCCCGGTGAGGGTACTGCGCATGCGCAAGGCCGCGCCGACAGTAGCGCCACTGCTACGGCCTGACGTCGGAAGTGTCGGAAGCGAGTGGAACCTGAGTGGAACTAGATGCACCGCCCAGATAACGTGGTCGGCCACGCCTGGTAGACAACGAGATCGCGGTGCTGCATTTCCTGCGTCAGGGTCGCGTCGGCGCTCGGCCGGGTCCCAACCAAACTCGTGTCGTGCCCCGCTCTAGCCTCCGGTGGAAAGGGGACGCAGAAGATCGAGTCGGTAGCATCGCTCTCTGGGAGGGATGCGCTCGTATGAAGGAACGTCGAGCTCCGTGGTCGAGCGAAGAACGAAAGGTGGCGCTGGTCCCGTGTACCGAGGAGTTCTGCGAATGGTAGCCAAGTTGGTCGTGATCCGGTATTTCCCCGTCCTTTTCGAACGCGGTTTCATGTTCAGTCCTTCGACCGGAGCTGCTCGTAAGCCCCAAACTATTTTATATATGTATAAAAAAGTTTTGCTCTGTTTGGCGACGTTACCTCGAAGCTCGGACCTTCTCCTTCTCCCAAACTGGTTCCATCTACTACTTGGATCTACGTTATTTTCGACTGTTATTTCTGTTGCGTTACCCGACTATTTTTCTCCTGTCGGTCCTTTCGTGCCTTTGTCTAAGGAATGCGGCAATGCAATCTTTTCGAGTGCGTTCCTGTCTCTTCCAACCGTCCGCCAACCCTATCGTGGTCTGTTGCCGAGCCCATTGTCCCGTCGTCTGTCCGTCGCGGCGTCTCTATCGCCTGCTGTGGAATGCGGGGACCGTGACTTGGCAACGGCCGTCCACGATGAACGTTACGACCTTCTCTTATCTCCTCCGAGAGGCCTCTCGCCGCTTCCTTCCCCCGCCTTCGGGCTTTCAGACAAATTGGGACAGCTCCTTTCGCTGTTTTCCCGGGGGCACTTAGAGAGAGGGGACGCAGCACGTCGCGTGCATGACTCGTGGCCGTTCACTTGGCTGCCAACCGCCTCGGGCGTCCCCCGCTTGGACGTCTGCCGTTGCCTTCCAAACCGCCGTGTGTTCGGCGTGACGCTCCTCGACCTTACCACTGCTGATACATCGTCTGCAAACACAGGCGCCTTTCTTCCTTCGGTCTGGCCATACAAATACATTCGTCAGTCATGTTGGAAGTATACACCTTTCCAAAAAACACTCGACCCCAGGGGCAACAAACCGTCTTCCAGCCCAGTCACTGAGTCTGAGGCTAGACTCTCATCGGCGTCCCTCCTAACCCTAACCGAGTGGACTGTGATTTCAATAGGCGCAGCCTGCATAGGCGCAGTTTCAAACGCTGCTGGCAGCTAAATTCTCGTTTTTTCCTGCTATATTTTGTGTTTCATGGTATATGTATTTTCCCGAGGACATTGAGAAAGCATTGTGCCCCAATTAAAAAAAGAAAAAAAAAAAAAAGCCCTGTAAACTATTTTTTTTTGGGTAAGCGCGCGACAGAACGAATGCGACTGGAATGAATAGTTCTAGTTATTTTTTTTTTTCTTACGATAAGTTTTGACGGCGCCGCGGGATTCGCCGCATGTGAAACGACAAAGCGCTTTGCTGTCAAAAATAAATTGCAACAGAAGAGGACCGAAAGGCATGCATTTTTCACGCTCACAAATAACGTGTTTAACGATGGACAGGACACGGACATACAATTGAGGAAGTGTTAACATTCGAACAATATATCGTACGTACCACACGATGCAGCGTTATCCGAAACGAATTTATTTGAGAAAGATCTCAAATAACACAGTCACAGTTGACGACAGTCACATCTTGACGATCGGACGGAATCCGAGCTGACTTCGTTTTGGGGCACGTCTTGGGGAGAGCTTCCTTTTTTCACAACCGCAACAAGGCAAAGAAACAAACGCGACTGACCCGTTTTTCACCCCAACCCGGATAACTATTTTTGGAGATGACTGAGGATTCTACGCGGATTATCTCTGGGAGGGGGGAGAACAATGTTCGCAAAATCGCGTCGAGGGTCGTTCGACGTCCTTCACCTCCTTCGTTTCCCGTGAATGTCGAGCAGAAAAGCTTGAATGGCAGGCACTTACCAGCCTTATTTCTCACAATGGAAGATAACACAGAAACGGTACGCAGCACGCATAAAAAAATTAAGTGGAAACTTTCAAGAGGAACGAGAAAACGTCGAATGCAAAACCGCAAAAACGCAGGTAGAGAACCGCGCTGAGTGCGTCTTCACAGTCCCAGAGAGTGGAAGAAAACTTCTAGCTGATAGAGGGCGCGAGAGTCGCACCAGCCGCATCAGCATCAGCAACATGGCGGCGGCCTAGGAGCAATTTTTGGAAAGGTGTATAGACCTTTGCAGAAATCGCCTTCTGCGCGCTCCCATCTTTGTCTGCTGGGCTGTGGAACGCCTTCCAAGTATGCGCAGTTGATCTGCTGTGTGGTATATCGGACGCTGCGCATGCGTCCACAGCTCAGTGACTCAGCATTTTTTCCCCCCGCTCGCTTCGTTCGAGACTGCCGCTGGAAAGGTCTATACAGATACGCAGAAAGGCACTCGTGATTCGAACGTATTTGAGACCTCGGATAATTTTGTCGTGGTCTGTGAGCGAACATCGTGTCTTTTGTACAATGTATCAGCTGGATAATGTATCAGGCTTAAAGGACCACTGACACCTACATGTCGTATGTTTTGCTGTCGTCCAAAACGACGCAAGCTGTAATCATAAACAAGAAGTAAAAAAATTCACACCCGCGCGCATTTTTTTTTATTTTTGGCGTTTTTCTTGCCCTCTTCTCGCCTCGCCAGATACAAAAACAAACAAATAGTATACATAACCTGCCAGTTCATTCACACCATCAGCAGCATTGATTGTGTGAGATGTAAATCTATAGTGATGCTCCTGGAATTGTGGCCATATTTCTTCACTTTCATATACCAGCTGCGATTCATCCGTTGCCTGCCCTGTCAGTTGGTTGAAGTTTCGCCTACAGCTACAGGCCGTGCCCAAATGAAGCCACATATGAAAATTTACACTTCTTACAAAAAACACGCACAAAAAAAAAATATATATATATGTAGGAACGAGCGCTCCGACAGCTAACGTCGTCACAGCCTCCACAGGGCGAACGTGGCGAGTCGGGGAAAAATTCTTTCCTCGCCGTGACGTCACCCCGGTTCTTCGCCGTAAGGGGGCGCCGCGCAAACTTCTCGGGGTTTTTCTCGGGCTAGGTGGCGTAAGCTACCGCCCGATCCAAAGGGCTCAGCCGTATTCATCCATCCATCCATCCGGGGCATACCGCCTCGTTAGCTAGGACGTGCCGCACGAGAATCGTCTAGCTTTTTCCCGCGACCGAGACTGCCGCGCTCTCGGTCACGTGGTGTCTAGAGTCACTCCATCCGTCGGGGGTTAGCGCAGTCGATCACCTTTCGTCGCTCTCACGCGGATTGGATGACGACTCCGGCGTTCCTCGTTTCGTATGTCGCCGGTGGCCTCAGTCTGTCGCGGGAACGGGTTACCTTTATTCATTTGCCTGCCTGCGGTGGAGAAAGCATTGGGCTTGACTACTTTTGTTGTCATCGGCCCATTTGATCAGCGAATCACGGAGCGGTTGGGACAGATATGGCAGACCAGTGATGCGTCTAGCTAGTTGCAGTTCGTCGTAAAATAATAATATTTATCATACCGTGACGTTTTTTGTTTTTTTTTTATTGCAGTATTTTGGGAAGTCTTTGTCGAGTGAAGACGCTGCTGTTATTGAAACGAAGCCGCGGGATTCGTCTTCTCAAATGAATAAATAAAACCCGCTCCTAAGGTGTTCACATAATGAAGACCCTTTTGCATATAATTGCATTATAATTGTTCACATACTAGTTTTTCCACCATTCCCAACCCGGAAACTGTGTGAAGTTACATATGTAGGTGCTTAGATAGTCTCGCTTAGCTAAAATCCACGTGCCTTGCTCGAGTGCCAGTTAACCGCGATTACGAACTTTTTGCGATGTTTTATTTTTTCTTATATGTTTTAGGCGTACCGCCGTACTTGTTTGCAAATGCGGACGACAGGCCATGTTTCTCGCTTCTCACTAAAGTGAAAGGTTTTATAAAGCACGTGTGCCTCTCCGCGTTTTTTGCGCGATGTTAGCAGGTGTTCGTTTGAGTGCTGCTTGCGTCTGCAGGTAGCACGACAACCGTCGCCTCTAAGAAGTGCCCAACTACTTTCTTCTACAGAAGACTCCTACCCGCTTTGTTTATTTTTCTGCGTAACAAAATGTTATAACCTTTCAAGTTTTCGGGAATATATGCCTTGGCGGTTCATATTGAGGAAGTTGTATATCTTTAGAGCAAAGAAACAACGGAAGGCATTACTTTGAGACTGCAGGATCATGTCTACCTGCAGTCTCGAGGTTGATTTACGCCTGATAAAGTCCCTCGCCCTGACTTTCTCTTCATAAAGACGACGCTTAAGAAATATACCTCCCTCTTGTTGACTGAACACGGAATTATAAGTACGCCACACGTAAATAAATTGCGAATTAACTTGTATATACACTCGTCTTAAAGGGCCCATGAAACGAATTTTGGGCTGGAATAAATTTCTGTTGAGATATTACTAATAGCACATCGTTCAGTGGGCCAAAAGAAAAAAAGGTAGAAAGTCAAAAGCCTGACTTTCGGTTCAAAAATTTGAAAACACTGCGGACTATTTCGTACCTGCTTCCCTTCGTAAGCTCTCTACCTTTTCACTGTAATACACCCGCGGTCCCCGCAGCGCGTCACCGGGCCCAAACGCACGTCACACGACACCGGACCTCACTTAATCCCCTCACCCCTAAGCTGACATTGTGGTGGAAGCTACGCGCTTGCCGGACCAACCAGCAGCCTCCCTTTCATCACCTGACCTCATTCTCTGCACGTGGGTATGCGCGTGAGAGCGTGATCACGTGGCAAAAGCCTGGCTGGCCCAAGGAGCACGTAGCTTCCACAGCACTGTCAGCTTCGGGGTGAACGGGGTGGGGAAGGCAACATTTGTCCGAGTTTTGAGCGACGGGAAAATCTTCTAGGGGGACAATGGCTGTGCCCGAATACACAAACGAGAGTCTGAGCAAATACTTTACGAGGGGTGCTTTGGCATAAAAAAGGTGCTTAAAAGAACCTCTTATAGGATTTCCCCGAAGAATCCTTTTAGAACCCCTAAAAGGATTCTTCGTAAAAGAATTTTTCCAGGGTGTAAAATATGGACAAGCCCAAGAACCCAGGGGTTCTTCAACTTATCCATATTTTGCACCCTAAGAAGTTAGGGGTTCTTAAACATGTGGATATTTTGCACCTAAAAAAGTCCTTATAAGCACCCCCTAAAGCGGTTATTTGTGGAAAACCTAGAGGGGTTGTTTTCTTTTAAGCACTCCGTAAAAGGGTTCGTCGTGGAAAATCTAGAGGGGTTCTTTTATCTTCTTTTTTTATGCGAAAAAATTCTTCATCGCCCATTTGGCGTTCTAGTGCGTCAGGGGACAATAGTGCTTGAGGTGAAAGCGTTCTCCACGAACTGAGACAGTTTTTCGGACGTCACAGCACGTTTCAAGAACGAATATTTTAGTGTGTATACCGCAAATGAAAAACGCTTAATTTTGCTTCAGTGGGAGCCACGATTCGACAAAGTGTCGTTTGCTGGAGCAACACTGGGTATAAATAGCAAGACCGTATAGTGCTCGGTGTTGTACGTCACCGTCGGCTGGCACTCTCACCGATTACACACGAGCCGAACTCTGACGCAGCACTCGTTTCCAATGTGGCCTCCGGTTCGTGACGTCATCGGTTGCTACGGCCTTGTTATGGTGGGGAGGTGTCGGTGAGGCCTTTCTTTCCTTCTGGACTGTGTACATCTTTCCCTGATGTACGTCCGTTTAGCCGACTTTTCTGCGTCTCTTCCGCCGTTATCAGTTTTTCTGTGCCGCTCCGAGTTGTTGGCGCGGCGGTCAGCGGGGCGCCGGATGTTTTGAAACAAAAACCTTGACCATTTCCGGAACATAAAAGAACAATGAGGAAGAAAGAAGGCCGCCGGAAGGACGCGGCTTCACCGTCCCTTCCCTCGCTCTTCTGCCGGAGGGGCTTCGGCAGCCTCTTTTTTTGCGTCGGCGTGTCCTTTTGTCTCGTTGGTTGGCCCCCGGCGGGCTTCCGGCGCGAAGCGCCCAGATTGTTACCTCTTGCTCGCTAATGTTTGTTTCGCTAATTAGACGAACGAAACAATTTAAAAAAAGGGGACGCGAAAGGTTGCACTGTTTTCTTTCTTTTTAAGTGCACTGACGTAACACGGGAACACAACCGAGCTGATATAAGCTGAAATTGGGAGGGGAATTTATATAGGATGCAATCACTCAAATCGTTGGCCATTTCTTTTTTTTTTAATAGCTCGGAGTTAACAATTTGTTGGCGCGAGCTTAAGAAAGCCAGGCCGTTTTCTTCTCGCCACACCACTGGGAGAGGCTCACGTTTTAATCACGACTGTCTACCATTCTTGTACTTGTTTCAAGTTAAAATGCTTCGATTTTTTTTTGTTCTTTTTTAAATTTTGCATGCCGGATTTGTTTTCTGCGTGGCTGGGGTAAACACCGTTTCAATGTTTACAGAAGCCCAGCTAGAGTGAACACTGTCACTCTAGCCCAGCGTGGGAACGTGACAGCCGAGCATGCGCACGGTCATCGCTTGGGAAAGCGAGCAAAGCATGTGCCACACGGACGAGCTCCGAAAATGGCACCGTCCAGAAGCCCGTTTCTGGAATGCATGCTCTGCACCAGAAACTAGAGCCACTAAATACGTTACGCTTCGGAGCAACGACTCTTGCGCATCTTCAAGCCATGGTTGCCAGTTATCTGAAGATTTATCTGAAATCAGAGGAAGCGCTTTTCCGTCATCCGCAATTGTGTCAACAGTTGGCGACGGAGCGGCTCATTACAAAAATGTTAACCCACCTGACCGACCCGTACACGCCGCTTCGCGTCGACAGTCTCGTGCAGCTTATTAAAGAAAAAGAGATAATCTGAGCTGTCGATGAAATGTCGTTCGATGAACTGATCGCCACCGGTGTGAGAGGTTTCTTCCATGTAGAACGGGTCTGTATAAAAATGGTCTGCCCAATGTTCGAAGTGTGCGGCGAACACCGTTTGTGGGATGCATGAGCAGCCTGGCTTTTGCTGGCAGGGCAATGGCTGTGTCGGGTTGGAACGCGGCAGACTCTGCCGGGCCGTGCGAGTGACTGGGAAGGGAGAGAAGACCGGCTGAAGACGCGGGCACGACCATGACCCTGCAGTCGGGTTGGCGACAAGGAAGAGCCGTGCCGGCGCTTTGGGGTTCGAAGCGCGCTAAAAGTGCCGCCGTTGAATCCCGAATCGTCGTCAAAGCTGGTGTTGACGACCGAAGCCGTCATGCGAAACTTCTCTCGCGTATTATTGAAACAAGCGGGTCCTTGTCTTTGGGCGAAACTCCGCCAAGATCGCGAAGAAAGAAAAACAACAAAAAGCAAGTCGGAGTGAATAAAAGTAAAAAAAGGTTCACAGCAACCGCGCAACGATATTAAAGATAAAAGAGATCTTCCACTGGGGCTTGGGAACCAAAACGCGCATATCATATACGAGTTAACCGGTCCTTATGTGCTATAGAATGGAAAATGAATGCCCAACAATGGCGAAGATCGGCCCTGCGGACAATAGGGGCTTTTAGCAAACCGTTACCGTGTCCCGCTTACCGCACTACCGGAGCCTTTGAAGCATGCTTTTAAAGGGCAACTCCGCTTCATTTTTGTTTTTGAAAAAAAAACAAAAAAACAATGCAGTCCTCTTCCGTATCACTTAGGAAGGCCAAACATTACGACGTAGTTCTGTCTAAATGTTTCTTAAACTGTCCGGCAAACTTTTGCAACTCGCCAAGTTGCCGAAATCGGCTGACTCGAGCGGGCGAATTGAAGCGCAACCAGCAGCGCAGTCAAGGCTACGGCATAGGCGTAGCCAACATTGAGCTAAACGTCATCGCCACGTTATCACCATTGCCCCCTACTTCTCCGAGCAAGCGTAGCGGGTGACGTTAGCAACGTCTCCTCGTAGGGTTCAGCGGTGTCCACGTGATTGGCGTAACGCGCATGCGCAGCGCCCGTTTTGGGAGCCGTGCGGCCGCCCCGCCGCGTCACAACCGCCGTGATCGTATCACCGTTTGTGGTTATTGTCTCTCTGAGTGTGGGCACATATGTGTCCACACTTCGGACACTGTGTGCGCAGACTAATGTTGCAGTTGTGCAGGCGTCGCCGAATGCACCAAAACGTGGTGAAGAGTGCGGTGCAGACGACACTTGCGCCTCGCACACGCCCGCCATAATCGCGCCCGTCGTTGCGTAGAGGATCACGTGACATCTCGTACCACGTGATAGCCATGTTCTTGGTGGCCCGAGGCCAATGTGTCCGGATGAAACCGGACGAAATCGAAACCGAAATTTCAGTTACTGCTCGTGTTTAAAATTATATTTAAAATTATATTAACCATTTTTCGCGAAGCAAATGACGTAGCGTCTTTTAATAAGACTTTTTAATACGAAATCACTCATCATCCGGAAATCTTCGAAATTGAGCGGAGTTGCCCTTTAAACGCACGGCCGAGTGATGTGCCGTGACTGCGGGGCACGCGCCTAAAAGCACGCTTCAAAGGCTCCGGTAGTTACGGTGCGCGGAACACGGTAACGATTAGCTAAAAGTTCCTATTATGAGCTGAAACGCTCGATACGGCTTTTTTGTGCGTCTCCGGGCTCCACAAGCTCTATTACCTCTCAATTCGTCAAATAGTGGGAAGTATATGGCACCTCAACCTCGTATTTCATTCCTACGTTCATACAGAGCTCTCTCAAAAACTGGCAGGTACGTCAAAGAAGGCTGTTTCAGCTCATATTGCCCGCTATAGTACGTGTACATGTATTGGCGTATTTCGGTATAAATACGGAGAAGCGACGACTGTGAGAGACGAGCACGCTGTTGCCACACACAAGTCCGTGTTTGCCCCCACCAGGGGCCCTGATCTGGACACTTGGCGAAAAAGTCGGCGAGAAATCTGGCGGCTGTCATTGGCCAACGCCGCACTTGACCTTGGTGCCGGCCAATCATAGCCGCAGAATTTCTCGCGGACTTTTCCGCCAAGTGTTCAGATGAGGGCCCCAGCTGAGGGCAAATGGCTCCTGCAACGAAACCAGATTCTGCGCCGTGCCGACAAAGCGCCGCCGCAGCGACCTGACATCGGAGTCGCGCGTTTCTCCGTATACTCACAAAGCCTGGCAGTTTGGACGCAGATTTGGAGCGAGAGAATCTGGTAGCACAGAGCATCAAAAAAACATTTCTCCGGGAACCTGGACTTCAGCGCGCAGCTTTTGCAGCGGCGAGGACCCGAGACACACTTGTTTGCTCGGGAGAAGTGTGTTTCGGCGTCTCGCCGCAGCGGGGCGCCCGTCACGTGGCTCTCCTCCGATCCGTTGTCTGCCGCTCCACCTTTTCCATTTCGGCGGCCGCTTCTCGTGGCCATCTGCAGGGCCTTGTAAGTATAGAGGAGGCTGTGTCCATACAGATTCCTCGTTCGTAAAATAAAGCCGTCCTGCTTTCTACGCGGAATGATGTTTGTGTCAGGAAAGTAAAGGCCGGTTCAGACACTTGCGTTTGAGTGCGTTTGACTGCGTTGCGTCGAGTGCGGAAAGCTAGTCACCCGCACATCTGTGCTTCGTATGAAGCGTGGAATCCAATCCAAGGAATCATCTTGGCACGCGATATAAGCAGCAGGGATGTCCTGGTTTCTCGCTGCCGCAACGCAGTCAAACGCAACTGTCTGAACCAGGCTTAATGGTGAATTCCGCTCGCACATCTCGAACGCTCCAAAAGCGCTCCATTTGGAGCGCGCATATTCCAGGTGCAGATCTGGCTCGAGCTGGTCATCTTCCGCTCGTAGATCTCTGGCAACGCCCGCTCCACGGAGCGCCCCAAACACCGCCGAACTTGCTCTGCGGGATTTCACAGATCTTTCCGGAAGTTGACAGAGCGGCCCACGTGATTTCCTTCTAAATCGGCAGTGCGCATGCGCGGCGAGGTTGGAGAGGTCGGCGGGCCGGGCAAGCCACGGTCGGGTCGTCGAGTTGGATCTGTTCGTGTGCGTCGGTTGTTTACGCGGAATTGTGACGGCTCGAACGCTTCTATCTCGCGTAGATCAGAAACACACAGCCGGGACTTTGGAGTGTGGTAAATCGTAAGCGCTGGCATCTGTGATCATGAGAGGAAGAACGAGAAAAAGATCGACAGCAAAGCCGGAGGCAGACGCAAAGTTGGGCCTGTTCATTCTGCAGCCAATGATTGTTTACCTTTTTACACGGCATTCCGCAGGCGTTTTCCCGTGCAATAAAGCATGAAGAGATTAGGCAACGACCGTGCAACTGATTGTTTGTTACCTCTGTGTCTATTAAAGTCGTACTACAAATCTGAACTCCACCGCTGGCAATCGCTGCCCGTGCCCCGCCGCTTCGAGGCGGCCGAAAGGTATGTGACGGTGCCGAACGCGGACGTCTTCGTTATTTGTGACATGGGCGCATGGTACGTATAATTTCGCCCGGTCTGTGTCGCGTGTTATTTCTGCGGCTAAGCAGTGACAGTTGTCACCGGTTGTCGGAAAGATCAGTTGGCTGAGGCGTTGGTGGGCTTGTCAAGTTCGAGCAGCGGCCATTTTGGACGGCGGAGGGAGAAGCAGTGGGGAGGGGTGTGGGACAGGTTGCTCCAAAAATGCGAGTTTATCTTTCTCTCGTCGATTCGGAGTGGGTCCCACGGAGCGGAATTTTGCCTCCCTCGCGGATTTTGGAAAGCGCTCCGGATCTATGGGCATGGAAACAGGCGCGCAGGGCGTTGTTGTTGACGAGCACGTCCGACGACTGCGACGGAAAAGCAAAAAGCGGCTTTTGCCCGGTCGCTCGCTGCTTCCCGTTGGTTGCAGCGTCGCGTCTTCCCACGGGGGTTATTTTCACTGAGGTATACGTGGGTGGCTTCTCGGGTAACCCTTGCTCCCGTGACCCCCTGCCCCCAACGATCGCTGGGGACTTGTTCGCCGCCGCCTCAGAACCGACTCCGGTTGCGGGGACGGCGATTTGGGATCGGGTGGAGTCCGTCGACATTCCAGCAATTCAAAATCAACTCTCTCTGATTCTTTTTTTTTATTTTTTTGTTTTAAGTCGGTTTGGAAGAACGAGTGGAAAGTTTGTTTGCTCTCCGAGACTTCGTTTTGCGGTCGGACACCTTGCGTAACTAAAAAAAGGAAAAGAAGAAGAAATGTAAGTGGACAGTGCAAGGGCTTTCTCTTCTGCCCGTGCTCCTCCTTTTCCCAAGTTGGCCGATCGTATGGAGCCAATCGGGCTGCCCCAAAAGCTCACCGGCACGGCGCGCCTTGCCTTTGCAAGTTTCTTAGCACCGGCTCAAAGATATCGAGCGGAGAAAAACAAAGGATCACGGCGCATTCGCTTTCCGCGATTGGTTTCGTCGCTGACGCGAGCGTGCAGAGACGGTCTGTACAGGTAGAATATCGGTACAGTTGTTCACAAACTGCCCTTTACTGTCGCGAAGAACTGGCGACGCGGAGTGGCGGCGCATCCTGTCCTGCACCTGACTCCCACCACCGCGGAAGCGAGGATCAGTTGGGAAACTCGGCTGAGACGCAGCAGCTGTGAATCACGTCCGACGCGGTACAATGTTATAACAATGCCCCCCTCCAACACATTCCGGCACTCCCAGAATGGACCTTTTTCCAGTAACCTTCAGGGCATGCAAACACACTCTCCCCTGGCCTTTCTTCCGGCTGACGACATTTATGGAATCCCGCACGGCCAGCATATTGAGCACCTATCGATGCGCGTCTTTCGTCTTTGTTGAAAGTACTTTTTTTTTTTCTTTTTCGTATTAGTAATATGGGGCACATATCGGGCTTAGAAACCGATGAAAAGCAACGTCACGATTCCAACGTGTTCTGACGGGCGGAGGAAGGCATGTTGGCCTGCCCTTCATTTGTTCCCCAACAACTCCCCAGATGGCGCTGGTTACTCGAAAACGAGGTCGATTTTTCTACTCAACGTAACCCCTCAGGTTGACAATGCTGGATAAACCTGTGACTGGGAATCCCGTAGTCGTAGGGCTTCATTCTCCCGTAACGTGCATCATGGTATAGTCTATTTCACCTTATGATGTACCGCAAGAAAGGCTACAAGCGCGAGCTCCTTGCTCTGTGGCGAATCTGGGCTGCACAAGCTCTCGTGCACTAAGAACAGCTGCCAACGCTATGAGCTCGTGCTTCTAACCTTCGCTGCGGTACAACATAAGGTGAAACGGAGTATAGCCATTGCAGGACCGTATACGCGTACGCCGGTGGCACGTCCTCCGTGGATGCATCATGCACTTGCGTGGGCGGGGATCGAACGAAGGATCTCGGGTTCTCCAGCGCTGGCTTTCGCTCCAGGTGCTCCGAGCTGAGGTGCGCGCACCTTTCACCTTTTGATTGGAGGATTCATTTATTATATTGCCAAAACAACTTTTTTTTTTTTTTTTCTAGCGACGTTGAATTGGAGTTTGTTGATTTTATTTTGACCGTACTTTCTTGACTGAAAACCGACAGTTATGCACGCTTAAAGGTTGAAATTCTACGCGATAAAGATAATCTACAAGTTCTGTTTCTTTTTTTTCTGGGGGGGGGGGGGGGGGGGGAGGAGGGGGGAGATTTCTAGCTATTACCATACCCGTTTTCACCTCAAGAACCGCAATAAAAACTCGCGGAGCATTCTCAATTTCCCCCTTTAGATAATTTATATATGCATATATATATATATATGTGTGTGCATGTGAGGCTACGTGCCTGATGTGAGGTTTGATATATGTTAGGCTATCAAGACGTAGACGTTTCAAACGCCAACACCATCGCTTCTTACTCCGACAAACAAATCTTCTAAAACTGCCGCAAAACTTTTTTTCTGTGCGTGCGTGCGTGCGTGCGTGCGTGCGTGCGTGCGTGCGTGCGTGCGTGCGTGCGTGCGTGCGTGCGTGCGTGCGTGCGTGCGTGCGTGTGTGTGTGTGTGTGTGTGTGTGTGTGTGTGTGTGTGTGTGTGTGTGTGTGTGTGTGTGTGTGTGTGTGTGTGTGTGTGTGTGTGTGTGTGTGTGTGTGTGTGTGTGTGTGTGTGTGTGTGTGTGTGTGTGTGTGTGTGTGTGTGTGTGTGTGTGTGTGTGTGTGTGTGTGTGTGTGTGTGTGTGTGTGTGTGTGTGTGTGTGTGTGTGTGTGTGTGTGTGTGTGTGTGTGTGTGTGTGTGTGTGTGTGTGTGTGTGTGTGTGTGTGTGTGTGTGTGTGTGTGTGTGTGTGTGTGTGTGTGTGTGTGTGTGTGTGTGTGTGTGTGTGTGTGTGTGTGTGTGTGTGTGTGTGTGTGTGTGTGTGTGTGTGTGTGTGTGTGTGTGTGTGTGTGTGTGTGTGTGTGTGTGTGTGTGTGTGTGTGTGTGTGTGTGTGTGTGTGTGTGTGTGTGTGTGTGTGTCATGATTTATAAGACAAGGAAAAAGAAAAGGAACGAAGGAGAGATTTGTGGCAGCATGAAAAAAGAAGAAGAATAAAGAGGCGCGAGAGGGGTTCGAAGCAATCCGACGAGGCGCGAGATTTGACGGCTGTCTTCTGGGGTTGCGGAGCTCGGGTCGGCTATGTCCCGTCCTCGAAATCGACTCCGCCAGGCTTGAACCGGTCGGCTACGTTCCGTCCTCGCAAACGACTCCGCCAAGCTTGGATTACCGCGCTCGGCATCGTCATCTTGGTCCGAAGGGCACCAGCGGGCCGGACATCATTCTCCGACGATCCGCCCGACGACGATCCACCCGCCACATCCCATGGTGACTATACAGGGTGATGACTATTTGTGCTGACAGTATATATCTTGACTTTGAATGCAATATTTATTTCATTTATCCGACGCTGATCGTATTCCAGTTTTTTCCTTTTTTTTTTTCTTTTTTTCCTTTTTTTTTTTTCTTCTTCTTACAGTAAAGTACGTTTGAGTTCTCCTGCTGGCTCTGGCTTCCATGATTCTCTCTCACCTTCCCGAACGAACCTGACAGTGTGTGTGTGTGTGTGTGTGTGTGTGTGTGTGTGTGTGTGTGTGTGTGTGTGTGTGTGTGTGTGTGTGTGTGTGTGTGTGTGTGTGTGTGTGTGTGTGTGTGTGTGTGTGTGTGTGTGTGTGTGTGTGTGTGTGTGTGTGTGTGTGTGTGTGTGTGTGTGTGTGTGTGTGTGTGTGTGTGTGTGTGTGTGTGTGTGTGTGTGTGTGTGTGTGTGTGTGTGTGTGTGTGTGTGTGTGTGTGTGTGTGTGTGTGTGTGTGTGTGTGTGTGTGTGTGTGTGTGTGTGTGTGTGTGTGTGTGTGTGTGTGTGTGTGTGTGTGTGTGTGTGTGTGTGTGTGTGTGTGTGTGTGTGTGTGTGTGTGTGTGTGTGTGTGTGTGTGTGTGTGTGTGTGTGTGTGTGTGTGTGTGTGTGTGTGTGTGTGTGTGTGTGTGTGTGTGTGTGTGTGTGTGTGTGTGTGTGTGTGTGTGTGTGTGTGTGTGTGTGTGTGTGTGTGTGTGTGTGTGTGTGTGTGTGTGTCATGATTTATAAGACAAGGAAAAAGAAAAGGAACGAAGGAGAGATTTGTGGCAGCATGAAAAAAGAAGAAGAATAAAGAGGCGCGAGAGGGGTTCGAAGCAATCCGACGAGGCGCGAGATTTGACGGCTGTCTTCTGGGGTTGCGGAGCTCGGGTCGGCTATGTCCCGTCCTCGAAATCGACTCCGCCAGGCTTGAACCGGTCGGCTACGTTCCGTCCTCGCAAACGACTCCGCCAAGCTTGGATTACCGCGCTCGGCATCGTCATCTTGGTCCGAAGGGCACCAGCGGGCCGGACATCATTCTCCGACGATCCGCCCGACGACGATCCACCCGCCACATCCCATGGTGACTATACAGGGTGATGACTATTTGTGCTGACAGTATATATCTTGACTTTGAATGCAATATTTATTTCATTTATCCGACGCTGATCGTATTCCAGTTTTTTCCTTTTTTTTTTTCTTTTTTTCCTTTTTTTTTTTTCTTCTTCTTACAGTAAAGTACGTTTGAGTTCTCCTGCTGGCTCTGGCTTCCATGATTCTCTCTCACCTTCCCGAACGAACCTGACAGTGTGTGTGTGTGTGTGTGTGTGTGTGTGTGTGTGTGTGTGTGTGTGTGTGTGTGTGTGTGTGTGTGTGTGTGTGTGTGTGTGTGTGTGTGTGTGTGTGTGTGTGTGTGTGTGTGTGTGTGTGTGTGTGTGTGTGTGTGTGTGTGTGTGTGTGTGTGTGTGTGTGTGTGTGTGTGTGTGTGTGTGTGTGTGTGTGTGTGTGTGTGTGTGTGTGTGTGTGTGTGTGTGTGTGTGTGTGTGTGTGTGTGTGTGTGTGTGTGTGTGTGTGTGTGTGTGTGTGTGTGTGTGTGTGTGTGTGTGTGTGTGTGTGTGTGTGTGTGTGTGTGTGTGTGTGTGTGTGTGTGTGTGTGTGTGTGTGTGTGTGTGTGTGTGTGTGTGTGTGTGTGTGTGTGTGTGTGTGTGTGTGTGTGTGTGTGTGTGTGTGTGTGTGTGTGTGTGTCATGATTTATAAGACAAGGAAAAAGAAAAGGAACGAAGGAGAGATTTGTGGCAGCATGAAAAAAGAAGAAGAATAAAGAGGCGCGAGAGGGGTTCGAAGCAATCCGACGAGGCGCGAGATTTGACGGCTGTCTTCTGGGGTTGCGGAGCTCGGGTCGGCTATGTCCCGTCCTCGAAATCGACTCCGCCAGGCTTGAACCGGTCGGCTACGTTCCGTCCTCGCAAACGACTCCGCCAAGCTTGGATTACCGCGCTCGGCATCGTCATCTTGGTCCGAAGGGCACCAGCGGGCCGGACATCATTCTCCGACGATCCGCCCGACGACGATCCACCCGCCACATCCCATGGTGACTATACAGGGTGATGACTATTTGTGCTGACAGTATATATCTTGACTTTGAATGCAATATTTATTTCATTTATCCGA
>NW_024609880.1:10910965-10913465 GCF_016920785.2 Ixodes scapularis | reverse complement strand
CCTGTTCCTAGAAGCCCAGACACCATCCAGCTCGATTAGGCAAAAGTCAGACGAGGTGACAACCAGGCAAGGTGCTGGAAACGGAGACACTCACGCAAGGGGAGAGACGCGAAGAGCTATCCGCTGCTTCATCTGTGGGAAGGCTGGACATAAGGCCGAAAATTGCAGAAGCAACGCGCAAGGCAAGAAAACAGTGGTGTGTTGGAATTGTGGCCGCGCTGGTCATAGGGCGGAAAACTGCAAGGGAAGGCAGAACGAGAAGCAGCAAGCCTCGTGCCTATGGACTGCGTCAACAGGGGCCGTCGACGCGCCTGACGACTCCTACGTAACACTGGATAATGGTGACAAAATCCCGGTAGTAAACGCGGCCATGGGAACACCTCCAAAGTTCTTAGTAGAGAACATGCCGGTCGTGGAAGGCCGTCTCGGGGAGCACAAGATAACGGTATTAAGGGATACCGGGTGTAACACCGTCGTGGTCCGTAAGGAGTTGGTTCCCCGAGAGAGCCTAACAGGAAAGTCAAGTCCGGTGTTTCTGCTAGACCGCACCGTTCGATATCTGCCCGAGGCGGATATAGTTGTACGAACACCCTACTATACAGGGAAGGTGACGGCAAAATGTGTAAGTAATCCTCTCTATGATCTGGTACTCGGGAATATACCCCAAATGCGGGAGGCCAATGATCCAAACCCAGACTGGGAAATTAAAAACGAAGAGGGTCAAGGTCAAGTTTTGGCCAAGCCAACGTCGAAGCCGGAAGCACTTCCGAACGCCGTTGAAGTCAGCTTCAATAGTCGCATGACACCGAGATTGTCTAAATGTACTGACGAGCTCCGGAAAGACAAACCAGCAGAAGTTGCGTCCGCGAGGGCGAAGGGAGCAGATGGTCAAATGGAAAGACCAGACCGACCTTTGAAGGTATCGCAGGCGGCAGTGATCGATGCGACAACCGAGGAGCTCGCCATGGAGCAAAAGGGGGATAAAACTCTCATGAAGTGTTTTGGTAAGATAGGGGAAACTACCAGAAAACACAAGGGCAGGACGAAGTTCCAGTTTTTTCTCAAGAATGGTTTGCTACATAGGGCCGTTGAATATTCATCCGGCAGAAGGATAGAGCAACTTGTACTCCCGAGAAGGTTCAGGAGCGCCGTCGTGGCTCTGGCACATGACAGCATAATGTCAGGACACCAGGGCATGAAGAACACGCTCAACCTGGTGTCGGAAGAATTTTTTTGGCCTTGTATGCAGAGCGAGGTCAAGAGATACGTTCGGTCGTGCGATGTGTGTCAACGCACAGTACCCAAGGGCAAGCAGGGCAAGGCACCCTTAGGAAGCATGCCGACTATCGAGACGCCCTTTCAGAAAGTCGCGATAGACATAATTGGCCCTATTGTACCAATCGCGACCTCGGGAAACAGGTACATACTGACAATGGTGGATATGGCTACGAGATACCCGGATGCGGTAGCGTTGAAGAGCATTGGATCCCAGCAGGTGGCCGAAGCACTGGTGGAGATGTTCACGAGGTACGGTGTGCCACAAGAGATCCTTAGCGACCGCGGGACCAGCTTTACCTCAGAACTAATGAGGGAGGTGAGTCGACTTCTATCAATGAAGCACCTCCTGACCACCCCGTACCATCCCATGAGCAACGGCTTGGTGGAGAGATTCAACGGCACAATCAAGCAAATGCTAAGAAGGATGTGCCAGGAGAGGCCCAAGGACTGGGACCGATACCTTCCAGCTCTACTGTTTGCCTACAGAGAGGTTCCACAGTCGAGCCTCAGGTTTTCGCCTTTCGAGTTACTCTACGGGAGAAGAGTGCGAGGACCTTTGGCTATTCTGAGAGAGATGTGGTCAAACGAAGCTCTCAAGCAAGATCTGAAGACTTCGTACGGATACGTGCTGGAGCTAAGAGAAAAGCTGGAGGACACGTGCAAGTTAGCACACACTTGCCTGGAAGAAGCGAGGGCAAAATACAAAGGCTACTACGACAGAAAGAGCTCTAACCGAAGGATGCAACCGGGAGATCAAGCACTCATTCTTCTCCCCACCGATCATAACAAAATGATCATGCAGTGGAAAGGACCGTTTCCTGTAACAGCAAGAAGGAATGAAGTGGACTACGAGCTAGAGGTGGGAGGCAAGAAGAAGCTATTCCATATCAACATGCTCAAGAAATATGAAGAAAGGAAAGAAACCTCACAACATCAACCACTTTGCAATGCGGTGGTGAATAAACAAGAAACTGACGAAAACGAGTCTGATGCCGAAGAATGCGACATCCCGATGCCAATCTGGACCAGACAGCAAGGGTGTGAGGATGTGGTCATTAATAAGAACCTAGAGAGCGAGAAGATAGCCCAAGTGCAAGAATTACTAAGAAAATTCGAAAACATATTCTCTGATGTCCCCGGGAGGACAAATCTTATGACGTGTGATCTTCATCTCACAACAACGCGGCCGATATTCGTGAGGCAGTACCCGATACCTCTGGCA
>NW_024609880.1:10903465-10905965 GCF_016920785.2 Ixodes scapularis | reverse complement strand
GGCCGCCACGTGACGTCATCGAATTCTGCTAACAATCAAATTGTTGTTGTTGAGAAAAAAAAGAGTGCTGCAAAACGTACGTGTCCAGCAGCAGGGCCACCACAATGGCCTTTGCTGTGACGTGAGTGCATGCCACATAAACACCTGTTTTTTGTTTTGTTTTCAGTAATCCGCGAAAACGAATGAGCCAGATTTATACGGGATGTATGGTCACTTCCGCCAACAATGTGTATTGTCGTTGCTGTTTCGAGCGCGCTCTGGCAGCGAGCTTTCTCGGCATGAATTTGACAACATAGCATCCAATTGTTTTCTGTTTGTTTGTTTGTTTGTTTGTTTATTTTATTTTTGACACAACTGTCAGGGAGGTTGGGACAAAAGGCGAAAACGAATCACCTGACTAGGTCTTCAACCCCCGTTACAGCACTCAGCAGCAGGGCACAGGAAATGAATCAAAAACAGCATAAATAAAAAATAAAACAATATCTGTTTTACAGATATTGTTTTACATATCAGTTACAGTAACATATATAGGTCTCGGCGACCTATATATGTTACTTGGCTCGCTCGTGCGAATGACACATTTTGTTTCCTGCCGTTATGAGGGCTCCGAGCAGTGTTCGTCTCAAAGAATAAAATTACGAATCCGACGAAGACGTGCGCGGGCGCCCCGTCGTTCGCTCGTGGCGGAATCTTTGCGGGGAATACGGCGACTCTCTTCTGCTCCCATTTCTGGCTTTTCTTTTGGCGGACGCCGCGGAGCATACGAATCTCGGCTTCGATCCCTGGCGCTCTCCGGGCAACTTTCTTCCTGTTTTTCACGCGGGATTGAAAGCGGAAGTGTCACCGCGATCGCGGGAGACCGGCGAGGCCTGCGCGTTTCTGTATTTTTGGGAGGGACCTACATACGGGCACTTTGGCCGGCCTGGTAGCTCGGCTATCGTTGTCGGAAATCGTCCCGGTCGCGTGTCTTGTAGGACCGCGAATTGTGCGTAATCTCGCATCGAGAATAAATGTATCTTCCTGTCATAGCCTCCTCTATACTGACCAAGCCCTGCAGATCGCCACGAGAAGAGGCCGCCGAAATGGAGAAGGTAGGGCGGCGGACAACCGATGAGAGGAGAGGGGACTTTAGGAGAGCCACGTGACGGGCGCCCCGCTGCGGCGAGACGCCGAAACACACTTCTCCCGAGCGAACAAGTGTGTCTCGGGCCCTCCGCTGCAAAAGCGGTGCGCTGACGTCTGAGGCACGTAGTCATGATTTTGTTTCGGGAAAGGGGAGGGGGGATCAGATCTTGGCGTCGGCCCGCGCGTCGCAGTAGACGGTTTTACTGGACCGTGTACGCAAAAGCTTCGCGTACGCGAGGGAATTGCGGGTCGGCAGTGCGCGTGAGCAGAACGCAATGAAAGGGCTAGCGTATTGCGTATGCGCACGCAACGCTGGGGATTTTGCGTGGCGTGCTTTTGCGGGCTTTGTGGGCCCCTTTGCGGGAAGCTCTCGAGAGATATCGGACCCAGCGAAAGAGCACGTGCAGTTTCAAGATGGCGGTTACCTCGGCTGGCTCAACACGGCCGACGTTGTGTTCGCGAAGTTCAGCAAGAGCAGTGCAACGAGGGAACGGTATTACTAAGGTTGATGCCACCCTTAATAGGGAGTTTTCGTAGACCGCGCTGCCCCTTCCGCTAAGCGTTCCGCAACGAAGAAGTTGCTACTGCGCCTGCGCGCCGATAGCCTTGACTGTGGAGTTCCCGCTATCGTAGCGGGTTGCGGAGGGCCTTGCGGGACGGCGAAAACGATCTACGAAAACTCCCTAATAATACCACTCGCCGACAAAGCAGCAGCCATTTTGGGTCTCGGCGATAATCCGTGGGGCTTATAACCCTCCCGGATACCAACACCTTATCTCACAAGTTCGGAGCAGCGTTGTGGAACCTACGGAGGGAGGATTAGCATTTTCCCCCTCGGATGGAAGGACCGATGGACACAAAGGCTACTTGCCGGCGCACGGTGAAATAATGAAAGGAACAAAATGGCGGTGGAACAGGGTGTGGGAAAGGGGAAAAGGCAGTTGGCATCACTCTATGCGAAGCGCACATGAAGGCACCCTAAGTGCAACAATGTCAGGTCTTTTTCTTAAATAATTTTTGAGTTGGTGTCTCGACCTGTCTGAAGTAAAGAACAAAAAAAAAAAAAAAAAAAAAAAAAAAAAACGCTTTTGCCTGCATGTCCTAGTTTTTATTTTGAGAATGGACAAATATTGAGGTTTTCGGCATCACTCAACTCCTTCACCATCTTCCGAGTCACGTGCGCTGTGACGTAAATGGGGAACGCGGCCCGGGTTCCGGTGAAGCTCTCTCTCTATAGAGCCATCAGTGAGCAGCGAGAACTCACCCGTTCGCGACGACGTGACCAAGTGCTTGCGCGGCGCGATCAGGATGGGGAAAAGAGAAAAGTGCCAACCTGTCCGGGTCCGGACAGGTTGGCCATCTCAGCCATTTTTTC
>NW_024609880.1:7836459-7983959 GCF_016920785.2 Ixodes scapularis | reverse complement strand
TGCGCTCCAATTCGGCGTTACAGGGATTTGTAAACGGCTTTCACTTTTTTAATTAGGCGACCAAGTAAATCAGACGTATCAACGATGCATTTACCTTAATGGGAATATGATACTTTTGTTTGAACGTTGGCACTGTGTTCAATTAAATTCAAAAGTATATTGAGGGCTGGGGAATGACTCTTGCAAAATAATGAACAGGGTCGAAAGTAATGAACAAGGTCAGGCTCGATGGCTGGGGGACAGATGTTACGCGATGGACGCATAGGATGTCACGGGAGATGCGTCCCCCATTTCCCTTTTGTTTACCTAATATCCTAATGTTTGCCATTTGACCAAGAACTGAATCATAATAGAACAACGTAATGTAGCACAGGTTTTCTGGGCGTAGGGTTGTCTCCCCCCTCTCCTCCCTCTTAAATCCGATCCTGTGAGCCCGCGTCGACAGTCTGACTGCACTTGCTTAATTGCTCCTCCACAGCGTTGAAACTTCGTCGTGATATGTCGACATCTTAATGTATAAACATGCACCGCGGTCGAGTTACCCCCCAAAAAAAGAAACAAAGAAAACCAAAGCGTCTTAGAATATCTTACGGCGTCCCTACAGGGTCGCGGGAGATGGTGCATATCTTGGAGCTGACAGATCTAGGGTCGATAATGCCAACCGCGACATTTCCTTGCGATGTGGCCACACGCCAACCGAATTGTGTCTTTCGTGTTGTGGACACGCGACTGTGACTTCGACGAGGCCAAGTCGTGTATGTTCGTGTTGTGCCTTAGTAAAGCTCGGTTGTTCTCGAGAAACTCTCGGTTAGTAAGCGGTATTGTATGGTTTGTGTTTCTCTCGAATAGTTAAGGTGCGTGGCCTTATCTTAGCCGTTAGAACGAAAAGTGATGATTTCAGATTAATTTAAGAACAACAACAAAAACAGGACTGATCAGACTTTAAAATGCCAAAAAAAATAATAATGCCACTGGATATTTAAGGCGGGATAATCTGTCCGTAGATGTGGGCCTTTTTTGTATAAAAATGAGGTTCCTTGTTTTAGGGGCTTATTTTGGTTCAAATATGTTGTTCAATTGTTTAGACTTTTTATATTACATTCTTTTAATATTTCGCCTTTTTCGGTGTCATGTTGTAATATCGGAAAACAAGCATCGGTGTTTATCGGCATTTATCTCGATTGATTTTAATCTGCGCTGCCCGGAGGGCAAAGACAATACTGAGACAAGAGAATAACGACCCAACGGAATAGGAACGCAAGCACGCGTCCCGCGCGCAAATATTTTACAAATATTTGCGCGCGGGACGCAAATATTTGTAAAAAATCAAAATGTGCCGTGTAGCAATTAAACGGTTGTGGTTCCCGAAGGAAGAAGCGCCGTGAACAACTCAGTGGGGGTTGCATTCCGAGGCAACAGAAAATAAAGCTGTGGAAGAAATTTCGCTTCCGCCAAGCTAGATTTTCCTTTCTCTGTGTGTGTGCGCGCGTGTGTTTCTGGAGGACAGTCCTGTTTTGGGGTTTTTGCAGTTTTCTATGCTTTGAGAAAAGCAGTTCGGTATTTTTTTTTCGTTTTTTTTCTTGGTGTACGCCTGAATCAGGAAAATCAATATCGTAGAAAAGGTGCCGCAGGGGTGTGGTTGCAGTTCCCTGGGGTTTTCATACAGTGCCAGCTTAATGGTCACTGTGAGTTCAGTAAACGCGGGGTGTGAAGATCCCATCATATTACGACTCCACAGCCAATTAGATTGTTGCAGGTCTCTATGAGAACGCAAAATAATGAATCTAAAACCAAGGAGCGTGGTCATATTGGGTCACTCCCTGTATTTCTTAACTTGTCAGTAGCGAAAAGGGAAAAGACAAGCGTTTTAGAGCGCAGCTCTTAGGGGCCCGTTCCCGGCTTGAGCGGCGTCGCCGTCGGCGTCGGCGTCGCCGTCGCCGTCGGCGTCGCCGTCGCCGTCGGCGTCGGCGTCGGCGTAACCGCAACCCTCGTAACCCTCGTGAGGGTTACGAGGGTTACTTACCCTCGTAACCCTCACGAGGGTTACGAGGGTTTTTACCCTCAGAAGGGTTACCTTCACAAGGGTTACCCTCACGAGGGTTACTTACCCTTGTAACCCTCACGAGGGTTACGAGGGTTAGTAACCCTCGTGAGGGTAACGTTCGTGAAGGTAACCCTTTTGAGGGTTACGAGGGTTAGTAACCCTCGTGAGGGTAACCTTCACGAGGGTTACTAACCCTCGTAACCCTCAAAAGGGTTACGAGGGTTAGGTTACCCTCGTGAGGGTAACTCTCATAACCCTCGTGACCCTCACAAGGGTTACTTACCCTCGTAACCCTCACGCGGGTTACGAGGGTTAGTAACCCTCGTGAGGGTAACCTTCACGAGGGTTACCCTCACGAGGGTCACGAGGGTTATGAGAGTTAACCTCACGAGGGTCACGAGAGTTACCCTCACGAGGGTCATGAGAGGTACCCTCACGAGGGTCACGAGAGTTGCCCTCACAAGGGTTACTAGGGTTACCCTCACGAGGGTCACGATGGTTACCCAGGTCAAGTGACCCCCCCTGGGGTCACGTGACCTGGGGATACCCCCCGAGGTCACGTGACCCCCCGTTGACGTCATAGCCACTGATGACGTCATCAGTGACGTCACTGATGACGTCACCGGCATCCGCATCGTCATCGTCACTGATGACGTCATCAGTGACGTCACTAATGACGTCACCGGCATCCGCATCGTCATCATCATCACTGATGGCGTCATCAGTGACGCTACTGATGACGTCATCGGTATCGTCACGTGACCCCCGACGTCACGTGACGGCCCAAGGTCACGTGACTCCCACAAGGTCACGTGACCCCCAAGGTCACGTGACCCCCCGCCCCCCGAGGTCACTTGACCCCCCCCCCCAGTACCCTTCCCTCCTCCTCCTCAAGAGCTGCGCTCTAATTCGGCGTTACAGGGAGTTGTAAACGGCTTTCATTTTTTTTTAGAGCGCAGCTCTTAGGGGCCCGTTTCCGGCTTGAGCGGCGTCGGCGTCGCCGTCGGCGTCGCCGTCGCCGTCGGCGTCGGCGTCGGCGTCGGCGTAACCGCGCGGTGCATCATGGGAAATGTCCCATAATGCACCGCGCGAGCCCCCACCGGGGTCACGTGACCTCGTGGGGGGGGCACGCGACCCCCCCAGGTCACGTGACCCCGGTGCATCATGGGAAATGTCTCATAATGCACAGCGCGAGCCCCCCACCGGGGTCACGTGACCTCGTGGGGGGCACGTGACCCCCCCGAGGTCACGTGACTCCCCTGAGGTCACGTGACCGCCGCCGATGTCGCGTGACCCCCCAATGACGTCATCGTCACTGATGACGTCACCAGCATCCACATCGTCATCGTCATCATCACTGATGACGTCATCATCACTGATGACGTCACCGGCATCCACATCGTCATCGTCATCATCACTGATGACGTCACCGGCATCCACATCGTCATCGTCATCATAACTGATGACGTCACCGGCATCCGCATCGTCATCGTCATCATCACTGATGACGTTACCGACATCCGCATCGTCATCGTCATCATCACTGATGACGTCATCAGTGCCGTCACTGATGTCGTCACCGGCATCCACATCGTCATCGTCATCGTCACTGATGACGTCACCGGCATCCGCATCGTCATCGTCATCATCACTGATGACGTCACCGGCATCCGCATCGTCATCGTCATCATCACTGATGACGTTACCGACATCCACATCGTCATCGTCATCATTACTGAGGACATCATCAGCGACGTCACTGATGACGTCACCGACATTCGCATCGTCATCGTCATCATCACTGGTGAAGTCATCAGTGACGTCACTAATGACGTCATCGGTACCCGCATCGTCATCGTCACTGATGACGTCATCAGTGACGTCAGTGATGACATCATCGGCATTGGGGGTCACGTGACCCCCAAGGTCACGTGACCCCCCAAGGTCACGTGACCCCCCTGGTTAGTTTAACCCCCCCCCTAGTGCCCTTCCCTCCTCCTCCTCAAGAGCTGCGCTCTAATTCGTCGTTACAGGGAGTTGTAAGCAGCTTTCACTTTTTTTTAGCGGACTACAAGTAGAATAACAAGAACGACTAAGTTCCTTAGGAAGGTGTTTCTGTTGCAGGGGTATGGCCGAACGTTGTACTAAATCAAATAGTGAACGCTTATAGCCTTCATTCATTCCAATGCTAAGGGAACACGTGAGCAGAATTATAATTGAGCGTAGCAAAACAAAACAAAATAAAACGTTAACTTTAAAAGGAAGGTCACGTTTTGTGTGCTTAGAAGTGCCATCATGCGACCAAGAGGCAAAGGTCTACTTGGATACGGTGTTCCCGGTACATGCATACTTTCAGTGTTACTAACGCATATATTGGTCAATACGTATGACGACGATATAAAGAAAGGGTATGTAACACCTAACAGTCTACAATTATTCTAGGTTCGACGTATCAGCTAAAATAACGAACCATACTCAAATGATTCGTTTCATGTTTGTAAGCCTGCAAAAACAGAAGTATTAGTCGAGCAATCAATCATGGTTCATATAAGGAAGGCGATCGCAAACTCGCAGTAGTACGTTCTGTGCGGCAAAGCCGCAAATATCGGCGTCGTGAAGAATCAGGAATAGTTAATAATGGGTAGGAATTCTTCCCCTTTTTTCCTTTTTTTCTTTAGAAAGCAGTCATTAGGACGGGAAAGCGTAAATATAATTTTGCGTAAACATTGCGTACAGAGTAGAATATGATCAATGTTGGACATAAAAAGTGACCTTAGTTTTCTTCTGCTTGTTTTTTACTTACCTTGTAAATGTGAAAGTTACTTTCTTTATCAATATATGCGTTGCGGTGCTCAGAATCGCCTGGCACAATTGTTTCTGTCGTCCGTTTCGTATCGCGTCTGGTACCTCTACGGTTTTGTTTCATTTCTTTTAGATGACCTGCTGACATATTCTACGGAGATTGTGTACAAACGACCGGCGGATCAACAGATTCGGGGAGGACTGTTTTGGCTGGTCGTTATAATTTCAATGAGGTTGACAGCTGAATGGCAGTTCACTTTGCCGGAAGCAGAGCTGGAAGTTTGAGGATCGATAGTCACTTCCTCTCCCGGCTCCCTTAACCTTGAGCAGGTTCCTTCGAAGCCTGAGCCATTTTGTTTATGGTGTCCTATAGAGGCGCGAATCGTTGATTACACGGGACACAAAAGGATAAAATATTTAGGGTGCGACAACGAGGTGTTGGCACTGATTTGAAAAGTTCGTACTTGGCCCATCCCTGCTCTTATTCACGAGGCCTTCAGAAATTCACGCATGAATATTGGCCTCAATGACAAAGGAGCACCACTTGTGAAGTTCACGCAAGCATCGATACTTTTTCTTATGAAAACAATTGACTTAAATCAACGATTGCACGAAAAAGTTTGGGAATGGCTTATATACAAAACGCTTTACTAAAGTTGGAAGTGGCCCATTTAATTTATTTTTGTTTGATTCGAAGTTTTTATTAGAATCAGTAAGGTAGTGGCTAAACGGTTCACTCTTTGACTTTTTGGATTAGTTCAACTCGGAATGAATCTTTAACTTTCTCCCTTTCACTTGTGAACACACGTCTACCAACCAGCCAGTCACACGCTGATGTTGCTGTGCAGTTTCACGTGCCCTCCGCGTGCACACGGTGCGTCACTTTTCAGGTCGATTTTTTTAGCAGTGTTTTATTTAAGGGGTCTCACTCTTTTTTGTATTTATTAGGCAGGAAGGAAAATAACGTGTTCCTGAGTTTGGAGAGTTACGCAAGGAAGAACCCGAACTTCTTAATCACTCAACGATTCCCTCCACCCCCCCCCCCTCCCCCCCCCCCCGCAAAAAAAAAAGAAAAAGTAAAACAAGAAAATAAAAACAAAATAAAAAGCCCCTACCAAATTGTAGCCGACTTTCTAATTCTCCCCATCCCTCTCAACACCTCCAGCGCCGCCGCCGGGCTCCGGCATAATGAAAGGTCGGTTCTAACATACATCATAGTGCTAAGCCAACACTGGCAACTTGAGCGCGTAAGCATAATTTGAACATAACATAGCACCAATGCAGCACTCTTTCAGCGCCATATCACTGATATAGTGGGACGTCAGCGCTGAACCAGGAAGGTCAGCGCTATTCCCAGTGCTGGCTTATAACGCTAGGTTAGTGTAGTGGCGTATGTGTGAACAAGCCTGGATTTATGTGTGGACCGGCCTAAACTTGAACAAGCCTGGAGATATGTGTAACCACGTCTGGAGCTGTATTTAACCAGGCCTGGAGTTATCTGCGATCAGGCCTGGAATCAAGTGTGAACACACCTGGAGTTATGTGTGTTCAGGGTTGAAGTTATGTGTGAGCAGGCCTGGAGTTATATGTAGACAGGCTTGGCGTTATGTATAAACAGGCCAGGAGCCATCTGTGAACAGGCATGCAGTTATGTGCGAACAGTTCTGGTTCTAATAAACTCTTCTTAGCGCTATTCTCTTCTAAATTTCGAAGGGAGGCGTGCTGAAGAAATTTGAGATTTGGAGAGGATATGAAAAAGGGAAGAAAGTGAGGAAAAGTAGAAAGCGCCAAATGTACCTCGGTCTTTTAAGGAGTCGCCTCGTCCATAGCACCTCCGGGCTCTGAGCATTTATATTCTGATGTCAGTTGTGTAGTGCGTTCGCCATAGACGTAAACTCGTTATTGATTAATCTCTTTAACAAAGGTTACACACACGCAGCTTGAGGCGTCTTGAAATTTCTGGAAAAAAAATTCTTCGCCTTCTACGTCACCGCAAGAAAGAATAGAGGAGAAGCCGGGATTGGAGAAAGAGCACGCGAGCTTCTGACGTTTGTTCTTCCAAAAGGCATTTGAAAGCAGAACAGTAGGCGAGAGCACCGGCCACCGGTATGCTCTGGTTAAAGACCGACGACCAGTTCGCGCTTTCCACTTTTCTCTCGCTTCCCCTCTCCCCCTTCTACCCTGTCCACCGTTGCCTGTTTCCTCCTCCCCCAAGGCGAGGAGGATCTTCTGCCTTGCAGAATCTCGAGTCTGGTCGTCGGTCTTTAACGTAGATCATGCTTCGGCTGCACGCTCATGATCAGCTTGAGCTCATGAGGAGCATAGGTGCAATCGAACGTAGAAAGAACGCGCTGGAGACGGAAGAACAAGAAGGACCCCCGGCGGTTCTTACCCTGACAGTGACTATTTTAAAATCCGACAGCGCCGACTTCACCAGCTTTCTTCTGTTTCGCGTATTCGGCGCCAGGCCTCTGGAGCTTTTGTTCCACATTTCGACCGGCGCGAGCTGCCTGATCCTAAGAGCCAAGTCTTTTCCGCTGGATGACGTCACCTTCTCCAGAGATAAGAAACTAATCGAATTGGGCAGACAGCCCCTATGTAACAAGATCGACCTGCATGTTCGCGTGACGGTTTCGCTGAGCGTTGTAAAAGGCTCTTTTATTATTATTAGTGTTTAGAGGGAAGTGAGAAATCCCGGTACATCTTGGCCACACCACCTGTGGGGGGGGGGGGGGGGGGGCAAGCCAGTTCCGGGATAGGCGAGGGTGGGAGATAAGAGACCAAAAGAAGGAACTAGAAAGGAGAAAGGAGAGAAAGGAGAGGTAGGGGGTGGAGGCAGTTTGAGCTACCTTTTAGAGTTGACGGTTTAATGGCTCGGGGCGTATGGTACCTTGCCTTAGAGGCGGTCTACTAGATCAGCGTGTTATAAGAATGTCATGAGTTTATAAAAGGCTTTGCAGCTCATTCACTATTTAAAGAGACAGCATCGACAGGTTCACATACACCAGTGTCTATGGAATCGAATCCAAGCAGATGCTTGCAGGTGTCACTCTGAAAGTGGACGAGGTGGACTAAGAAAGAACGTTTGCTAAGCAGTCTGGTTAAACACACACCGAAAGGGAGAATGGAGCACCAGCGGTGTGAGGGGGAAAGGTATGAACTTGGCCGAGTTGGTGGTACATTGCAGATAATTAAATGCGCTAAAAACGCGAAGGACTATTAGAGGGGCGTCCATCACAGAGCGCTTTTGGGGTTTTAGTTGACGGTGCCATTAACTCCCCTAACGATACCCGACCATTTACAATGAATGCTCAAATACACCGCCGGAGCATCGGGGACCGTTACCGTATTTATTGGAACCATCTACAAAGACTTCCAAATATCAGAAAAAGTAACCGGTAACTCCTAATTTACTGGAAACATGTTTTTTTTTGTCTAAATAAGCAGGAATTAACTGGTCCCATAGTTAAAAGCCGGGTGACGAACCGAATCCAAACCCGCGCCGAAAACCGGAGCAAAACCTTTATTTTTGACCGAAATAGAACATAAACGAAGCCTAAGTCCTCCTTTAAGTATTGGGGATTTTTAGAAAACCGGTACTGTGTTCCGCGTACCGCACTACCGGAGCCTTTCAAACATGGTTTTAAGCGCGCGCACCGCGGTCACGGTATGCTGCACAGGGGCGCCGCTTCAATAATTCATTTTGTGCGTTTTTCAGAAGCAACATGTCGCACGTTTCCTTTTATCTTCTGTTCTCTTTTAATTACCTTCAGGTCGCCCTTCAATCACTTTCGCCTCTTCGAGCCAGTTGTTCAAGCTAGGAAATTTGGGCGCGCGAGGTAGATGGTTTGCAAGTTCTGCGCGTGCCACCGTCACAGCGCCATTGTTTTCTTATTTGAGAACTGCTGTTTTATAGTGTTTCTGAGCGTCTGTATGACTCCTTAATTTTCGTAGAGCGGTGTTTGCGAAAAACGTGTCGTGATCACAAAACGATAGTAAGCATATCGTTGTTTTGGTGTCCTCCATTTTGCAGCACAGCTTGTGGTGACCTTTCTTTTTCGTTTTTTTACTAATGCAGGTGACGTCGTGTTGAACGCACTTTTTTTCTTTAACGACTTGGAGTTGTTGAATTTTCGCTTTGAGAACCGCTTTCAACCGGCTTGAACCGGTTCGTACTTGGTGGAACCGGTAACAGAACCGTTCATTCGAATTCGTCACTGAAGCGGTTCCCAAACGTAACAAAATACAAAACTACTGAATCCAAACCTGAACTTAACTGGAAGAATGCTTGAACGGCTCGAGTCCCTGGTCACAAATACCCGCGAAAGACTATAGCCCAAGTTTTTCCAATTGAGATCTTTTCTTTTGTTGTAAATTTCGTGCAGCTTTTAGCCGTCCCCAATGCATCAGTGACACACGAGTTTCAACGCGGAAATGAAGGCTAACTAATCCAGGGTATGAACAGAGATAAATAAGCCGGCTACCGCGAACTGGCTCTGTGATCTCAGGAAAAATGTCCGAAAATCGCTCTTAGTCCAGAGTTTTGATCAGATAACAGTTCGTTCTGAAAATCTGGCATCTGCTTCAAATCACTTCCGTTACACATGGGCGAAGACAGTGGGTTCTGCTCTGTGCATTTTAGCTTTTGTAGGTTAAAACAAGGCGAAAAAAAAAGAAAACGGTTCAATTTTTTTTTTTTATTAGCCTATACTGTTGCCGTACAGCAAAACCGAAAAATTCTAAACCTCCTCTGGGCATGTGCAACTTCTTTCCCACGCGATCGTGCGATGGCTTGCTTAAATTTCGAGCTTGCAAATGTCTGCTAGTGTCTCGAAAGCCGTGGTTACACTATTCATGTATCATAAAAAGGGCGGCGCTGTTTTTGCTGCAGACATGATAACAGGATCATCTCAGGACGCGCCATGAGCCTCTTCGCAGTACGGTTGCTTCATACATTTTTTAGCTTCAAAATGCCTGGAGACAGTTTTATTATGCGTTATAACCAATGTGCGATCGTCGTGCAGACAAGAGCCGCGCCTCAGACAGTACCCGCTGAATATATCTTGTACGACACATCAGCATAGTGACCGCAGCTTACGGCTACGCTATACCCGCTTATCACATCAGTATGGGACGGCTGCTTGTTACGTAAAGTTCTAATTGCCCCTAACTTGTCAAAAGCGCAGAAATTATGCTCAGCAGAGCCTCATGAATATCGACGACTTCCCGGAACCTTCTTTTCTATAAGTTACAAAATCCACTCAAACGAAAAAGGACAAATGAAAAATGACAAAGGCATAGAGGGAAGAAAGATGGATTCTCAAAGTGTGCGCCGCAAATTGTCCCCGGGGGGGGGGGGGGGGGGGGGGGGGGGAACGGAGCGGGGAATATCGACAGTCGGCAGAGCTCTTCAAGCAGAAGGCCAAGATTAAAGAGTCGGCGCGGAGAGAGTGCCCCTCCTTATAAAAGGCCATCGATTTTAGCATGGGGGCAGTTCCCGCGGTCAACACGCGGCGCCCGCTTCGGAGGCGATCGCGCTCAGCTCCGAGCCACTTGAAATGGGACGCGGTCCCGGTGCTATCGGGCCAGCTCACCCTCGACCATTTTCTTGGCCCATAGGCCCACTGAAGAAAACTCAACTTCTTGCCAAATGGATTTTTAAGTTGCCGGCATAGAACACGCAGGCCACAAAGTAAACTTTCTCCGAAAAAAAAACTTTCTAACCGAATGCTTAGGTCGCGATACAATTTTTTTGTATTAAAAGAAATATCGGAAGTGCTACAAAAAACACTAAAAGAAAAGGAGCTTCAAAAGTTTATAAACATGCACGTGACAAAAAACAAAAAAAGCAATAACCCTTTCCTTCCCAAACCCCCCAAAAACATTAACCCCCCTCTCCCCCCCCCCCCCCCAAACAAAAAGACAGAAAAAGAGTTGCAAAATAATTTTGTGGACCATATTATTTATATCAGAAGCGAAATAAAAATAAAAAAAGCATGTTTCTATTTTGAGCAGTTCACTCCGGAATAGAAGAATGCTTCATAAACAGCCCGAATAGTCTGGCGATGTAAATATTGCGCTACATTTGTTTTCCTGCTATCGTGCATTTTGTAACGGGCGTCTCCGTCTCAATTAACGAAAAAAAACACATGTTTTTATTAGAAGTTTAGTGTCTTCTTACGGCCACGTTAACACTGTTCCTTCCTAATACAGAAGTCAGGCTGCAGAATCTCCAAGGGGCGTTTCTTTCTTGTATGACGTTTCTCTCACAGTAGTCATACACAAAACTGTCTTCAGACAAGTTAGGGGCCTACATTCTCAAAACACACATAGATACAGTATGTATGAAGCAAGCCTGCTTGAAACATAGTTGAGGGATGCCCGCAGATTATTCTGCCGTCTTTTTTACAGCTTGCACCTTGTCGTTTCCTTGAATCATGAGCAGTGGGACTTGAAGTTGAAGTCACCGAATTCAGTTATGTTAGAATAGCCCAGGACGACGATGAAAAAAAACTCGGAATAAATGATTGGGCTTAGCACTGCGCCAGCACTCGGTTTTGTTCAGGTTACAGTCAATGCCTCGGTGGAAACTCTGGCTTTGGCTCGCCTCCAGTCGCTAAAGCGAATGGGGCTAGCTCAACTCGAGCAATAACCGGGCCACATGACCTAGTGACGTGTGTAACGTCGGCCCTAGCGGACAGTTTGAATAAACATTGGTTGCCAGTACTCGGCTTCGGAATTCCGCTGCTGCTTCTTTTGGCGGCAAACGGTGGGTGTGTGTGTGGCCCACTCCTTTCGTTCCTGAGTCTCGGGTTCTGAAAATATTCGGATGAATTCTGTTCGTTTTCGTCACATTGCTCCTGCGTTAACTAGCTCACAAAGATGCGATACCCATTAAGCAGGCGGTTAAATTGAAGAAATAATTTTAATTTGTGTATAGCGAATGGAAGAAAATATTACGATCCGTGTAATACACCTGTTTTTGTGATCAATTCTTGTTTAAAATATCTCCACAATGTTTGTGTGCTGCGTGTTGCATGTTTCGTGGTATATATTGTTGACTTAAACAGCGCAAATAAGTTACGTAAGGAAGAGACAACAGGAAGGAAAGAGCGCTGACTCACAACTGAGGTTTTAATAATGATGTAGTGAAAGAGAAGGAAGGTGTCAAGTGCTGTAATATTATTAAATTAAAGAAGGTTACAATTATTAACCTCTAAGGGCCATATTAACGGAATGACAATCTGCATTTCTAAGTAACCCAAGTGAATATATCTACGTACAAATATTCAGATGTGATCTACAAAGTTGTCGGTGACCCAACGGTTACTGGTTGTCACAGCCAGAAAAAAAGAAGAAGAATCACGATGTCGACGGTGATCCCAAGGGCGTTGGCTTCCACAGAAATGAAAATTGAGAAGAAGGAAAAAGAAGAAGAAAACAGGAAAAAATAACTTAGGGACTATAATTCAAAAATTGGAGCTCTTTGGCCGTCAGAGCAATCGAAGGCGTACTTATGCAGGCTAGGCCCTTATTCGCGATCTTGCACGCCTCGTACACCTCTCTAGTCTTTTGTTCTTTAAAATGTTTAAGCACCTTAGTCTCAGAAAACCTTGGTGTGCACCCGCAATCTCTCACATGCACAGCAAGATGGCCCGCTGGCGTTGAGTTTAGAGAAAGTGCATGTTCCCTAAGTCTCACATTGATGCACCTTCCAGATTGTCCCAGATACACCTTCCCACATGACAACGGTATTTCATATATGATGCCGCTCTGACATTCCACGAACTTTCTTGCATGGTTGATTTTACATAGGTCGTGTGTATCCCGCTGCTCGTTGATTTTTGGACATAATCTTTTAAGTTTGTCGGGCGCTGTGAGAAGGATAGGAACCTCAAACTTTGCGGCTACTCTTTTTAGGTTATGGGAGAGACGGTGAATGTAGGGCATTACCACAGGTCGGATCTTTGTTCGGTTTGGACTTCCTCTTTGACGTTGTTTTAACATGCTCTCCACGATGGTGGAAATAACTGAAGTCGGGTACCCTGAAGCGCGAAGTCTCTGCAGCTGGTTGTTGAAGCTCTCTCCTGCTGTGTGGTCGCAAGACTTCCTCAGAGCCGCCCCCAAAGTACTGGCAACAATTCCTCTCTTGACGAGCTTAGTGTGTGCGGAGTCGAATTGCAGAAGACTTTTCTTTTTTCGTGGGGCGTACATCCAGCATACACTGTCTTCGTGGAATGTTATTTTGAGATCTAAGAATTGGAGGGACTGGTTTTCCGGCCATTCATGCGTGAACTTTAGTCCCCCGGCGTGTTCTTCGAATGTCGTTTGAACGGAATCCATGAACTGTGTCTCACCTTTGGGTGGGGCATTGAGGAGGATAAGATAGTCGTCTACGTATCTGAATATACGACTAACCTGGGGAATGTCAAGGCTGTCATCAATGGCTCTATTACATTTCGAGAGGTAAACATCTGTCAAAGCAGGAGCTACACAGGATCCTATACAGATTCCTCTCTCTTGTATGTAGTGTTCTCCATTGAACGTTACCACAGTTGAGTTCAAGTAAAACCGTAGAAGCTCAAGGAAGGAATCCACTGCCATTCCACAGTTGTTCTGAAAGGCTACTTCTCCATTGGCTTCAATGTGTTCTCTCAAAGCAGTAAACATCCCCTCGTGAGGTATGGAGTACGTGTCCTTTCCGCGTGGTCATTGCAGAAAAAGGATCGTGGCAAGGAGCCATGTCAAGGTTTCTCCAACGGCAATTGGCAACCCTACGACTGAATGACACTTTTCTGGTCTCCAATTCTGAAAAGGTGGTTGACTATCTGGAAAAAAACATCGTATCTGTTCGGTGTGGCCTATCCCTCGATGTAGAAGACTTATTTTACTCCATACCTCACGAGGGGATGTTTACTGCTTTGAGAGAACACATTGAAGCCAATGGAGAAGTAGCCTTTCAGAACAACTGTGGAATGGCAGTGGATTCCTTCCTTGAGGTTCTAATGCAAATTGTCATTCCGTTAATATGGCCCTTAGAAAGAGGTTAATAATTGTAACCTTCTTTAAGTTAATAATATTACAGCACTTGACACCTTCCTTCTCTTTCACTACATTTTTATTAAAACCTTAGTTGTGAGTCAGCGCTCTTTCCTTCCTGTTGTCTCTTCCTTACGTACTTATTTGCGCTGTTTAAGTTAGGATGTCTATCCAACTCGCCCAGCAACTCATTTTGGTTCGTGGTATATATTTTAAGTCGGCTATTTTTTTATTTGTAATGAAGTGAGCCTCTATTCTGATTTTTATTAAACATAGTTAAAATTTATAAAACCGTGAATCTTGGAGATGACGTAAGTTGAATCTATGCAGCATAAATCCATAAACTTCGTATTCAAGAATAGTTCAAACTGTTTACCAGAACCATCGTGTTAACGTAGCAGCTTGGGCGAGTTAGTTTCTCATATTAACACGCACTGTAGCGCACTACTGCAAAATCACACACACATCCCACACTCACTCGTTACACACGAAAAAATAAGGAAACATTCAAACGAACCGCGATGACTGCCAACTTGATCTTATATAACATGTCTTCTTATACGTCTGGAACTACCAAATTTACCGAATCACGCCCACCGATCTTCTAAACGCCATGAACATTTTTTTTTCTTTTTTTGTTAGGTTTAAAGATGCAGTTTTCATAATTCCTGACGGTGTGTTCGGCTTCAATAATTTCTCTAGTTAATTGATTACTCTGCCTACCTAAGAGCTAATTCTGGCCACCTGGGCATACACTGCCGTGACAACGCTGGCCGTGACTGTGGGTGCGAGGTTCACCTGCGATCTTGTAAAATTTTTGGGTGGGCACAGTAATCAATTAACCAGGAAAATTATTGAAGCCAAACACATCATCAGGAATTATGAAAACTGTATCAGTACACCACCTTTGATCCTCTAAGAAAAAGGAAAACACATTTTTGAAGCTAAAAAAAAAAAAAACGTTTTTAGACGTTTAGAAGATTGGTGCGTAATTCGGAAAATTCGGTAGTTCCAGACGCAGAATACAAAGTATATAAAAACAAGTTCTCAGGCAGCGCGGTTCGTTTGAATAATTCCTTTCTTTTTTGTTTGTAAGGAGTGAGTGTACGGTGTGAATGCATTTTTGCAGTGGTGCGCTGTAATGTGTGTTAATACCAAAACCAATTCACGATATTCAGGTGAGCTCTTCAATACGCCGAAATACTGTGGTTATGCGTCGAGTTTTGGAACTCACTGGGACCTGAGAGACACAATATGCATAGCGTGATTCAAGCACAAATGTTGAACACTGCGCATTTCGAGAACTTGAGGAAAAAAAATAAGAACTCGATGTGGTTCGCATGTATGCAGGAAATGTCTACGGTCATTTCAAAGGGCGTTCAGAGCTGTTGCTTTTGGAGGCATGGAACGACGTCTCGAACACTCGCGGTCCTCCGAACAGTGCACCAGAATTTCGCCTCGGGAGGGTACTGCACGTCGTCTCCAGAAGCCCCCAAGTTTCCTCCAGACTCCATTAAAGGAGAAAAAAAAAAACAGAAATACGCCGATCGAATGGGGAGCACGCTTCGGCCACTCGCCTCTACTCCGTTTCACCTAACTATGGACCGATCGACCGCAGCGGACAGTAAGCGCCATCCCAGCCAATGAAGCATCGCCATTTTATCACGTGACTACTCGACCCACGAGTCCCCCACCCCCCTTTCTCTTGCCCTCAAAATTTACGTGGCACTCACATGGCACTGAATTCATAAGGTTAATAACTGGGTAGTTGGTAATTGTTGTACATAATGGAATGATACAGCGCAAATATACAAAAAGGAAGATGTGTGCGATGTCTTAGGCAATATGTACACTGAATTCATCGTCATCATAATTTATTTTCCTCAATATAATAACATATTATCCAAAAACAACGAACACAATATGAAAACAATATTGTGTTCTAGTATAAGGAATCAGAGGGAAACAGGGCAGTAGCTGATGCAAATAAATTAGTGTTATTTAGAGAAACAATGGGGTCAGGTATTGCCTTTCAGTTTTTCAATGGCAATGGTAATGTACGTACTCATGTGATGAGAGAGTGTAGACGAAGATATTTCGTTCAATTTACAAGGATGACCAAGACGAGAGAAAATGCGCTGAGGGGGTGATGGCGAGGATTATCTGAGATGTTTTTTGCGATAAAAGATTCAGCGAAGAAGATTGGCTGGGATGGAAGGTAGCGTCCGCCACAGTGCGTCGTGTGGTGAAGCGGGGTACAGTTCGGTGTCGGAACAGAGTGACGATTTCGCGGTCGGCCACCTCGCGCTGATCGACCTAACGCAATTAGTGTGTCTCGCTTCTTTCAGTCTCCGTCGCCTCCTCGCACTCCTTTGTTACCACACCATAAAGACGTGTGCGCCCCAACAACGAGAGCCAAGACCTAACTGCTTACATGCGTTTCCTCAAACGCGTTCGGGCAAGCCCCAATAGCTCAGAAGAAAAAAAACAACAACAACAAAATATTAAATGTCTCAATAAACTCAAGCGAAGCATAGTGTACAGCGTGTCCTCAACTGTGATGGGTATTGATTTGTGAGCTTCCGTGTACTGGAGAGTGAAGCTAAATGCCGCTAATTGTAGCAGGCTTGTGTCCCGTTAAATTTGAGGAAATCCATTTCCCACTTAATTGAGCAAATAGGTTTAAGATAAAAAAAATCTTGTGTATAATGGTACACAAAATCAAATTGCGGCTGCTCTCAGCGGAAAAAACTCTTTCCAATAAATTTCGCAGGGGCGTAAGCCCTCTACTTTTTGCGTGTTACGGAGTCACGATACAGTTCCGTTTTAAAATTTCGCGTTACACTTTCAGTTGCACGCTTTATGGGACTTGTCTTTTTTTTAATGCAATCAGCCATATCCACATTCTCCCTAAAGAAAAACAAATAACACCCGTAATATATAATCGTGCTCGAGAAAGTATAAAGTTGTTGGCGTCTAAGTCTCACCTTCTCACAACATCGCGCTCGGTCTCCCTAAGTCGGCAAAGCACGTTCGGGAGCCGATAAAACAAGATGATTTTCATCCACGCCGCACGCAATGACGCTAAGAGATCCAGGTACAAACACGCGGGCAAGGCACCCGAATACAGACGACTAATGTCTCGTCCCCGGCGTCCAATTCCTTTCCTCTCGCGCAGGATTGGGCTCGCGCTCGTGTTCGCTTTCGTCCAAGGCGTCCGCTTCCCGATTGTACGTGTCCGCGGAGATGGCGCGGCTAGGCCCCGGAAGCTCCTACGTGAACACGCAGCTGCTGTGTACGGCCCGGTCTCTGACGGGGCCAAATCACCCCGAGGGCCATGATTCTTTGATGCCTTACTAATGGAGGCTGGCGTCACGATAGCGGGGCAGATGCTTAATACTGCCGCGGTTCGTTCTCGGTGAGGAGTTCGCTTGCCAAATGAGGCGGAGAGGCTGCTCAGGCTTTCGTTGCTGCCATCCCGCTGCCTATAAATAGGTCTCGGTGGAGCCCTCTTCTGCTGGTCGGACAAAGTGGCCTATATCTAGGCGTTCGTGTTCGGCAAATTTGTTTGCAGTTTTTTTTTACTTGCTTGTAACGGGTGGGGCACAACGAACTGGAATTCAGTGAACCTCCTGGATCGCGTTGTTTTCTCACGTATTCACGTTGCGGAATATTTTTCGTGCGTGCGTGGCTTAGTGCACGTGTGCCTGCGTGTGTGTTTGTGTGTGTGTGCAGTATGTAGGGCAAAACAGGAGTTAAGCTGCTAGGACGATCTTGAAAGAAACCTCAAAAAGTGTAAATGGGGCATCCGACGGTTAATTAGTTCGAGGTGTAAGGATAATTGGAAATGGCGTCAGTACTCGAGACGCCAACACGTTTATTTTCGTAGAAAATAGTGGACAAATTTTCTTTTTTTGAAGTATTTCTGGTGATTTTATTTGACTGTTATATAGCCGATACTTTCAGAGGAAGATCTAGACAGGCCCGAATCATGATCTTAACAAATTATATAAAATTAATAAAACAAAATATTGTTTTCAGCAGAAAAAAAAATAAAAATGAAGAAGTGACTCAACCGGGTTGCGTAAACACCGTGGTCATCAATTCCAACCTATTTACTCGCGAAAGATGCGGGACAGCCACCTTAGTGTATTTGTATTTTTTGCGGGTGAGCGGATTCATAGTGGTGCAAGCGTGGAAATGTCGGAAAAGTGCTACTGGCCCTGCGCTAAACTGCCTGACATGCAACATTTTGCGGAAGGCACTACGTCAGCGACCTTTTCCCAAGAAATGGACACTTCTGACGCTGACCGAACAAAGGATTCTTTTCACTAGCGATCACCGTCTAGAAGGCTGTTGCGAGCTGCAAACAAAAGGAAGCCCAACATGTTTGTACCCGTCGGAAAACATTGGCATCGTGCCGTTTTTGTTAGTGTTGGATGCCCTATACACCCGATGCTAAGCATATATCGTCAGGGAAGATGAAAGAAGCGCAAAGTTTGGTGCTGAGGATGTTAGTTGTGCGGGACGATGCCCTTCAAAAATGGCGACAGCTCGAAAGTCGGGGGAGAAAATCTACGTATGCACGGTGACTGACTATAAAAAAAATCCATTTTTAATTATGATAAATGAATATGGAGCCACATATGTCCAATCGATGGCCGGAGCGAGCTTTAGCACTGAAGAGAGTTCTGCAGATATTTGCTTCTGCAACTATCACTTCTTGTTTTGACGACATTAGGCTCAGATGGACGTCGGCTCATGGTGAAATTTTGTGTTTCTTTTTTTGTCTCCAACCGGCTAACGCCATGCTTTTAACTTTTGCGTTCCACCAGAACCGCTAACATCATATTGTCAGGGAGCTTCAGCTTTCTGCGATGCATAGTTTATTTCCAGTGTGCGAAAATACGGTTCACTTCTTTCACGAATAACCGGTAAATCAGCGCGTGTCGGAATTAATACGGAAATAAGCGTCAGTCGGTAAAATAGCATCAGAAATGAGACAAACCAACGCTTTGGTACTGAGAGACACCAGAACGCGCGCACTTTGCTAAAAGTGAGATAAATACTACTCGGCTATTTCTCATCGCCTTGCAAGGTGCTTGTGTGCATTACGTTCACGTTAAACTGCTCGTGTATTATACGTAAGACACGGCGTTCGCTGAAGAGGCGACGACAAACTTTTCTTCGGACACGACTCAGCGTTGTTCAAGGCAAGTTTCTTTCGCACATTTGTTTACTTCGAACAGCAGACGGTTGTGGTGACCAATGTTACAGGACTGTCAACAAGGTCATTTAGACAATGTAATGAAAGTGCGACCGCGGTTTTAAGGTTTTTGGCAGCGCAGCATTTGTGGCGCCACGCCGTGCCACTCGCGCCCATGCAGGGGCTCTAAGCAGGACACTTGGCGAAACAGTTGGTGAGGGACTGGGCGACCGTGATTGGCCGGCACTGCACTTCACCTTGGCGCCCGCCAATCACGGTGACCGGATTTCCCGACGACTTCTTCAGAAATTGTCCAGATTAGAGCCGAAGGAGGTGAGCGGCATGGAAAACTAATTCCGGGTCGGAAGAGTTTAAACAAAACCGTCGATCACTCGGAAACGCACGCTTCGAGAAGCTTTTGTTCTTTTCAAATAAACACTGCCTCACGTGTTTGTTTGCTGTTCGTGCCCTTTTGAAAAACCATCCCTGGGCACCACCAGAGCCTCCGAAATATCTTGACGTAGCCTTCAACATTTGCTGAGTGATCTGAGATGTCCATCACATTGTTCTAAGGAGCCTGGCGTACTCATAAAAAAATTTAGAGGGGTCTGAGAAGACCGTCAAAGATTTGTTGGAGACCCGCGTGGTATTGCGCAATATTTTTTCCAGAAAACACATGACCCACCACAATAGTTTAAACGGGTCCATCAGAGAAATCCAGTGACCGTCCAGGATATACACATCGGGAAAGCTGCTTGGCCATTTTGTACCGCGTGACCGCGACGAGGAGTAACTAAATGTCGGCCTCTCGTCCCGTGCGTGGGGTCTATTTCATAAAGAAGCTTGGTGTGTGGATAAGGGACAGCGCTTTATAGCACCTCTGCGTGCGTCCGGAATCAGAAGATTGTCCAGCGACCACGGGAAAGACTTGACCATGTTGGTAAAACATATTTGGGAGAAAACAGCTGAACAAACCAACTATACAATTGTGAGAAGAACGAGAGAGACGCTTTCAACCACTAGACTGCCAACTGCGTTTAATGAAACTTTTCATCTTCATCGACCGGCTAAGATATTTCAAAACAGAGCTTGCTTCACTTTTTTCGTTTTTTTTTCATTTTTAAACCAGGGCATCCTGCTTGTTTGTCTACTTGTAGGCAGTGCTTCCACCTTGCAAGAACATCCCCTCTTCCCTAGTTAAGGTGAATAAACGACAGGACTCTGGAACGTGCCAATAGTTTAAAGAGCTTGTCGGCATCAGCTCACTTAGCCCTGCATTGCCGCGGCTGCAAGTGCAAGGCAAACTTATACCCGATTCACACGATTATCAAGGTACCTTTAGCTGAGGTACCTTTATTCACCGCGGCGAATCAATTCCCCATCCTCCGCTCGTGACGTTTACGCGCGACTGAATAGCGTGGGCTGATTCGCCGATCGCAAAGGAACCTAAGCTAAAGTTAAAGGTACCTTTAACATAAGTTCCTTTGAAATCGGCAAATGAGCCCTCGCTCTTCGGACGCAAACAAACGTCACGCACGGAGGATCCTGAATTGAATCGCAGCGGAGAGTAAAGGCTTTAACATTAACCTAGGTTCCTTTGCAATCGGCGAATCAGCTCGCGCTCTTCGGTTGCGAGCAAACGTCACGCCTGGAGGATCGTGAATTGATTCGCCGCGGAGAATAAAGGTCCCTCAGCTAAAGGTGCCTTGATGATCGTGTGAATGGGGTATAAGTTTGCCTTGCACTTGCAGTCGCGGCAATGTAGGGTTAAGTGACCTGATGCCGTCAAGCTCTTTAAACTGTTGGCACGTTCCCGAGTTCTGTCGTTCATACACCTTAACCAGGGAAAAGAGGATGTTCCTGCGAGGTGGAAGCACTGCCCACAAGTAGACAAACGAGCAGGATGCCCTAGTTTAAAAATGAGAGAAAATAATAAAAAAGTGAGCAAGCTATGTTTTGACTGATCTTAGCCTGTCGATGAAGATGAAGTGTATAATTAAACGCAGTTGCGCAGTTGGTAGTCCAGCGGTTGATTGCGTTTCTCATGTTCTTCTCTTATTTGTGGGGTTGGTTTGTTCAGCTGGTTTCTCCTAAATATGTTTTACCAACGTGCTCAACTCTTTTCCATGGTGACTTATCTTTCTAGTTACCTGGAGCTCTTTTCTGTTCAATTTTCACCTCATCGATTCGGTGGGGCTAGGCCCCTTATTTCAACCAACATCTGCTAAGCAAGACTGCTCACTTGCTGCATTCGGAAGAATATCATACTGGAGGATGTGCAGGCAGGCTTTTCTCGGAGCGGTTAAGCCATCGCAGGGACACGCCCAGCGGGTTTCAAAGGTCCCTAGGCATGAAAAATGGCGACAAAAACGTCTTCTCACTGACTTTTTGCGTGTCAAATGCCCAAGTCACTCTGCCTCTTTCTATCACCTAAGAATGACCAACGACGCTACGGAGAACCTATCGGTTTCTCGCTTTCTCCTGATATGGCATCGTCATCTTTCCTTGCATCGCCGAAACCGGACGAATCCAAAAATGTTTCCACCACATTTCATTCGGGATTTTGAACTAACTGCGCGGGCTAAGCATGTTTTGGAGCACAGACCAAAATATGCCGTTGCACCTAGGCTTGAAGCCGTTGACCAAGTAGGGCTTGTAAGGAACATAGCTGCCAAAGCAGCACATGAAAGAAGCCCGCGGGTCATTGGTGAAGAGATTCATGTGTTCGGAAACCTTAAACATCAAGCCCTCTCACCTCTGAGCTTTGGACCTACCATACAAGAATTGAGAAGCAAGGACTTTAAGCTTTTCCATTCCAATAGGAAGGAGGTTTTGTAGTTCTAGACGGAGGGGCTTTTGGAGAAAAAGCCCGTCAAGTCATGAAAAAGAATTTCCTCCGGGTTGAAGTAAATAAAACAAAAGCAACAAAATTAGCCATTCTCAGAAGATTAGACAGTAACCATCAAGGAGGGTTGTGCTCCAAGATCAAGGCAGGTAAGAATGACCAGTTCACGGTTCTCAGTCATAATGCAAAACGAGGGAAGTTCATTGCGGGATATTATTGGAGAAAGGAACACAAGGCAAGCTTGCGTGTCCGAATTTTTCTCCAAAAAGATCAACCGTCTTTCGACGCAAGACCTCTTGCGGACTCACATTTCTGAAAATGTGATATTGTTTCTTAAAGAAAAAGGGAACCTCTTCGTGTCTGGGTTTTTATGGACGTTCAAGACATGTTCAACACCCTCCCGCGTGCATGCCTCCTACAAGTTCTTCGGCCTAAAAACGAACACCAATGCCTCACATCATTCCAGAATGCGACAGGGATGCAAGTGGATACCTTCTTAGAACTTTCGTGCTATTACCTATCAGCCACAGTGGTGGCCTACCAAGATCGCCATACGTGCAGGGAAGCGACGTGTGAATAGGGTCCCAAGTGGCCCCACATCTACGTGAAGTTTTGCTAGGAGCGTGCGGGCGTGCCATTCAAGGAAGCATGAAAGATTCGAGAATCGCGGCGATATTTAGGTATGTAGACGATTTCCTTGTTTTATGCACTACAGAAGTGGACGATCAAATCGCAGGGTGACTCAACAACATCCCGAAGAGTTTTCAGCAGTCATGCATGGGGTTCATTTTCACGCATGAACTTCCAGTCACAAAGACCATCAAGTTTTTTTATTTGGTTCTGGATTTCAGAGTAGGTCATGTTTGCTGGAGATACCAAGCCCGTTCAGGCAGAGGGTTTCTCCCCTTACCAACGAAGTATCCAAAACTGTTTAGCAGGCAGTAGCTTTCACAGCCCTGTTTTTTAACCTGAACAAATCATGTGAGCTTCAGATCTCCCGAAGCTTCGAGTTACAAATATCATGACTCGAGTATGCGTTCTACCCACGACACATAGTTGCCTCCGTGTGCGAAAGACTTTTCCGCACCATCAAGACGACGCGTGAACGCAACGACCCTCCACACCGCGAAAAAAGACAATACTTTTTTGTGGTTGTCCCATGAACTCATAGGATTACACATACGTTAAAAACGATGGAAAATCGACACGAGGTATAACTGCTGTGTTCGGCGCCAAATAAGGCGTATTCGTTGTGTCGCAAGGCTAATGAGGGGGAAACCAGCATCAGCAAGGGAGGTGGCACCGCTCACAGGACCGTTTACGCCCAGTGCGACAGGGAGGTTATTTACCACATACCCCTGATATGCGGCCGCTGCTACATCGGACAGACCGGGTGGTGCATAAACGACAGGACTCAGGAACATGCCAATAGTTTAAATAACTTGACGGCAGCAGGTCACTTAGCCCTACATTGCCGCGACTGCATGTGCAAGGCAAACTTAGACAAAGTTACTATCATAGGGCAGCATCGAAACCGGATTGCACGTGAGGTTTTAGAAGCTTTAACCATAAAATAGGAAGGCGACATGTGTGTTAGTTCACCAACTGTGATCTTAACCAGAGAAGAGAGGATGTTCGTGCGAGGTGGAAGTACTTCCCACAAGTAAAAAACGAGCAAGATGCCCTAGTTTAATATTGAGGAAACAAGGAAAATTGAAGCAAGCTATGTTTTGATTGATTTCATCCTGCCGATGCTATCCTGCGAGGTGAAGTGTATCATTCAACACAGCTGGTAGTCCAGCGGTTCAATGCGTCTGTCACGTTCTCCTCTAATTTTTATGGTTGGTTTGTTCAGCTGGTTTCTCCTAAGTTGTCCAGCGAGCGAAAACAACGCCGAAGACGCCACCGCGACTGCACCGTGGACGACGCCGTGACCGTGCTTGGATTTCGTCAACGGCAGCCGATGTTGATTTCGCGTTTGTGGTTTTCGCTGATTGTGTGTGTGTGTGTGTGTGTGCATGTGCGTGCGTGTGTGCGCGCGCGCGTGTGTGTGTGTGTGTAGTGCACCTGCTCGCTTTTAGGAGTTGAAGTATCGTTCGTCCCATGAATTAACCCAGCGGCATTCGAAGTACCTCGAAGGGTATAGTTGGCGAAAAAGAACTCGGTTGCCACTCTTTGGTCTCATTAATTCTGCCTACATCTGTTTGTGCTCGGGTTTCCTGCATGTTGTTTCTTACCGTCTTTACGCCTTTCAACGTTCATGTAAATCTCAGTCTAAATTGTACTTCCAATCAAGTTTCAAACAACTGCATTTTTGGTCCGTGGTTCACAGTCATTTGGGAGTCCAAAGGGTTGAGAGACTGAGTGGGTCTGAAAGGCTGAAGGAGCTTGAAGGTCTGAAGGGGTTTGAAAGGGCTGAGAGGGTCCCAAAAAACATCAGCGCTAAAGGGCTATTTTTAAAAGGGCACCTCTGTCTTCTCACTTTCCTCTACCACATATGCGGGTCTGAATTTGGGGGCAGAGGCGTATGCGTAAATATTTTACAAGATAAGTAGATGCCACCGGCGTGCTTTTGTTTTTCTGCACAGCTATGTGAATGGTGAGTTCTATTCTTGCCTCTTTTTGATCTGTGTCAATTTTGATGTTTCTTGCCTTCGAGAATTTCAATATCATTTACGTTTATTTCACTTGTATGAACTCGCCAAAGTCACATATTCAGACTTTATTTCATAACATTGCTTCACTGAGTTTAGAGATATTCATTCATCGTGCTCATTCCTGTAGCAACTTGGAGCGTGTAACACACATTATGTAGTGTATCTTGTGTGCATGTGAATGGTGAGTTCTATTCTTGCCTCTTTTTGATCTGTGTCAATTTTGATGTCTCTTGCCTTCGAGAATTTCAATATCATTTACGTTTATTTCACTTGTATGAACTCGCCAAAGTCACATATTCAGACTTTATTTCATAACATTGCTTCACTGAGTTTAGAGATATTCATTCATCGTGCTCATTCCTGTAGCAACTTGGAGCGTGTAACACACATTATGTAGTGTATCTTGTAGGATACATATCTCTTGTTTTGACTTGGTAACTTTGCCTTTTATATGACCTCTGTTTGATACTTTTTTTTATTTCTCTGTACGAATAAGGAGGACATTGGGTTTTTATTTTGACAAAGGCAGAAAATAATTTTAAAATTATTTTTACATATCAATTTTACAAAGGGATTTGTTTACTACATTCATTTTAGTACCTGCATTTAACTTCACATGTATTCTAGTATCTCGACTGAGACGGTTTTGTGCAAAATATGCAAATCTATCTCGATTGTACTCTGACATGTTAAATGTATCAGGATATGCATTTAAGCTAATGAGAACATGTATGTTTGCATGTGTGTTCCGCGGAAAGTTTTAAGAGTACTGTTACCCATCTCGGGTTCACCAAAAGTAAAGAGAAAGCGTCAACTGGGAAATGCTGCAACCAAGAGGAATAGAGGACTAAACACATTAAAAGCAACTCTTCACTTAAGCTCAAGATGTCAATCTCTTTTTTTTTGCGTTTAGTCACATATGAATGGAAAAAAATATACCCTATGATGTCCTACTCTTTAGCCCGCACATATTCGTTGATTTTGTGGTTTCTGCGCAATTCTCTCTCCACAAAAGCAAAAGGGTAGTTCCAAATACCTGAAACGAGAGGCAGTGTTCAATCGGAGACGACCGATACAAAGCAAGTGAACTTCGAAACTTGTTAAGGTGGAGGCTTGGGCGAGTTAATAATTTATTATGGAAAGCAGCAGCCCTATGTAACTAGGACGACTGAAACACAGAAATAGAAAAACGAGGGCGCTGACTTAATATTGATCTGCATTTATCTCCTACTTCTCTGAGAGAAGCAGAGTCGTGAAAGTAAACATGAGGGGAATCAAGATCTTTTGCGGAGTTACTTTCTATGAGAGCTTAAAAAAAAAATAGAGCCCAGGTGGGGTAGTGAAAGAATGCCATGTTAATATAGCCCGAGACTGAGGAACGGAGAAACAAGTCGCAATCGGCAGAGAAAAAAAAGAGCAACGAACAACTTTTTTTTTTGTAACAGTAGATTTATATTTGAGCTTAACCGCAGATTCATATAATCACGTTTAACATATATTTTTAATTTTTCACCAACTTGTCTGTCAAAGCAATAAATACAGAAGTAGTTCGAGAGTAACTCAAAACTGAATGCAGGTTACGTAAAAGAACGTTTTTAGTTAGAGTGCGCAGTATTTCCCATCAGCCTAGACATTTTGCGAAAGTGCCTCACCTTTCTGCCGCTCTAGACTAAGGCTCCAACACTTTGAGTATCGTGAAACAAGAAGCCAAAATAATATTTTATGCCACGTCATCAACCTCGTCGGTACTCGCAGAGTCGATGATACAGGCGGATAAATTATACCAACGCTTCCAGAAAGCCCGGCAGCGGGTCGTTGCTTCTTGATAACGACACGCGAAAGAAAGAAAAAAAACATATCACATCAGAGTTCGCCGCACCGCCAAATGACATCGTCCTTATACTGCCGGTGTATGGAATATCATCTGCGCACTACACTACAGAACCAGAAAGTTAGGACGAAATTGCTGACGCCGAATAAGACGCTACATGGACGCATTTTTTTAGCATTTGATTTCATGTTGAGTTATACTTTTCTAAGTAATCACTGCCGTTAAGAATCTATACTGCATATTTTTTGTTGTTATTTTTTTCCTTGCTTAAAGTTTTTTTTTTATTTTTTTTTTTTTTATTTTTAACTGACGAATCAGTTCTGTGGTTACTCCGGTATGCACGCTTGGAATCTGTGTTGAAGAAGGCAGACCTCCTTTGGGGCCAGTACCCTATCTAGAAAACGCCGATTAAAGCCCACTGCAGCCACATGTCTGGGCGCAAACCATATTCTCTCCCGCATGATTGTGTACTACGTGGTTGATCCTACAATCAACCTGCAAGATCGTAAGGTATATGAGACATATACATAGGTAGGATATGTAACTTTACTATATGTCTTTTTTCGTGCATACGCAATTCCACGAAGTGTAAGTAAGCCAAACAGCCCACTTCAGAACGCCATACAAACAGCGTTCCCGGGAGAACTACTGAGGTTCACTTCCCCTCCAGGTTCATTTCCTGAAAGAGGCCTCCGAGTCGAATGACTTATTTGGGGCGACCGAGTTTTGTTCAGGTGTCTGCCTTAGGACATGCGAATCCACGATGCTGGAATTCTCAAATCTTTTGGCAATGCGCAAAATACGGGCGCCGGCCAATAGCATTTTGACCGTGGCCATTTATATTGGTGCAATGTTTTCACGCCAGAGTTAGTATCCAGAAGAGCGTGAAACCGGCATAATGCACGATTTAGGTGATCGTTGTAGAGGCTTGTTTTTGAGTTTTTAAGGGTATCAAAGCAACGCGCGAAGGCCACGCAAGTTCCTGAGCGAGTGCATTTTTTTTTATTATAGTGAGCCTTGGGGAAATGGTTTGCTCTTTCAGCTGGGCTTCGTCCGTTTTTCAAGAATGCCGGAAGTCGAGAGCGAGTCCATGCGCGTATACAAGCGCAAAGCGCAACGTGTGCGGTCATAACAGAGGCAATTTTATTTTTATTTTTTTTCCGCGATAGTCGAACGAAAAGCGTCCGTCAACGTTCTTTTGTAGCTTGGCTGTGGGTTGTTTGCTTCATCCGAAAACATGGGCGGGTGAGTGATACCGGCCGTCTGATCCTCGCGTTTCTCCTTGCACCACTTCGGTTACCGCGCACGCGAAGATTTTTTTGTTTTCGTGTCAGTTCCTGGCATTCTACCCACAACAGATTCTTCCGTCGGGGTTTCTTTCTGAGTGCAATCGCTAGAGATTAGTGCAAGCCTTACCAGATAACGACGTCCTCACTGGCAATGACTGGTTAGGCGTAGAGCAGAACAGATTACGCGCGCAACATCCAGATATATTGAAGCTAAAAATAGTCCAAAAGAAATGCATTCAGTTTAAATTCTGACTTCACCTGTTCCAACTTTTTAATGCTTAAATTTAGGAAAACCACGAAAGAGCAAGGTGGGGGGCAAGAAAATCTCGGAACAAGAGGTTAAATGAAGTTTCAGGGAAGTTCCTCGCAAAAACGCTTTATATAAACGTATTCCTAAGAACTAACTCGTCAAAGCATAGACGGACAGTCAGTAAAAGTCAATCAACGTGGGGTTCCTGCTTGTGTTTACATCTACCCAGACTAAGCACATTTTCGCAATACCCAAGCTTTACACTTTCCGGGATGTTTTTTATTGAAAACTTTGAAATAGATAAAAAATTGTCGTATAAAGGTGATGCCAACACCTACTTTAGTTGGCGTCACAAGCTGTATTGCAAGCAAATCAAAAGGCAACTAAAAAAAAACATCTTGCACGTGTTTTTTTTAGGTTAACCAGTGTTTATTTCAAACCATTAAGCGTCTTGCAACCCTTCATGAAGAAGCTGCATGCCCCCAATTTCCGCATATTGCACCACTTGACGTCACGTTTTTACCGTTGAGAGCAGAGCCTGTCAACCTGACAGACTCAATTTGAAACGTCAAAAAAGTTTCCAAAAAAAATGTGTTGCGAGTTGAAGTTCGGATCACTAGATCAGATGGGTGTAGAACAGGGGTGGCCAAACTGCGGCTCGCGAGCCGCATGCGGCTCTTCGCTCGTTAAAGTGCGGCTCGCGACTCCCTCCCTCCCCCCTCCCTCCCCCTCCACAGTTGTACTGCTTTTGAACCCGCACTATAGTTCGGGTTTTGTTTACTGCTCTGGATAGAAGTTTACCCCTTCCTCCTCCTCCCTCCCCCTCCCTCTTCCCCCCCCCCCCCCCCCCCCCGACCCGCGGATCTTGGAAATTTCGTGGTTTTGTCTGCGGCTCTTAGGCCGGGTCAGCCTGGCCACCCCTGGTGTAGATTATGTTCAAGCAATTTGAAGGCAATTCAGTTACTATAATACATGTGCCGGAGGTACATTTCGAATAGTCAGTGATTCGTCTCAAAATGTCGCCTCCCTGCCTCGGTGGCCAAGTGCCGTTACGCATCCCTAGTCGGTGGAACGGAATATCTACCCAAGTGCCGCGCATTATAACTGGGGCTTGATAGGAACAAAGCAGCCGGTAACAGGAATCTAGATTCCCGAAATTAAAAAAAAAAATAAAGAAAAAACGAGATGGTAGGAACTAATTTTCATTCTTTCGCTGGGACTTGCCTTACGGTTTTCTTTTAATTGGTACGCAAATAATCCAATCGCTCTTTCTTTTAACGCAGAATGCGTTATATGGCTGGCTCATAGCAGCGTCCGGCTTCGCACTTATGGGACGGAAGACTGTCGCACGAGGGCTTCGTCAGCTTTTAGTTAAAACTCGTGTCCTGCCTGAGTAGACACGAGTTGAACGCTGATGGAGCACTCGTGTCCTCGCTGACTGAGCACGATCTCGTGCCCAACGTTTACACAACACGTATTCAATATGCGCCACGCGCCGGTTTTCGGTAATGACCCAAAGAGATACTAGTACTACGGCCTTATTAAGACCCTTTGACACAGCGGCCCTTGACAACGTTAAGGTGGCTGTCCTTTCAGCATTACTGCAGTCAATGTCAACTTGGGAAAGGCAGAGCGTCGCTAGTTGGAACACGCTATTATCGCTCCGCAGTAAGTGAGAATGACGGCATAGGCGATAAAGAACACCGAAGACCAAATCGGGAAATAAGAAGCGTGAACACGACAAGCCAGGCCCCTCAATTTTAAGCTGTAAGTAGAGACTGCAGCGTAGATCTCAATTATGGCGCATTCACACTCGCTGTCGAGCTGCGTTTGCGAAGCTGTTACGCCGACGCGGTTCGCGAGGAACCCCCATCTGGCACAACGAAACGCGGTTGGTGGTTTCGCGGCGATAACGCGAAATGTCCATACATCTGTCCCATTCAAGTAGTTTCGCCTTATCCACGTTCACACTTCGTATCCCTACGGACTTGATGTTAGCCTAAAAAAACAATGGTCATTAGGAATACAAAGTTTCTAATTATTCTTGGTCGTCTTTCGAAAAATAAAGATTTACATCCTACCCAAAGCATCAGGTGTTCGGAGGTGGTCACGCTAAGAACAAGTTATGGCGCACAAAGGCTAAAATACAATATCCTTATTTCACCAAACTTTTATGACATATGGATTTTAACTTTCAACTAATATTGAAATTTGAATTTCAACAAAGGGTCAATGAGGAAAAAAGTCGCTCTTTATTTTTTTTATCAACGCTTATGACTATTAGTTGGATTTACAGCCTGAGTTAGATCTCTGCTGAATTTGTTATGGTGACATTTGTGTATTCCCTTTTCCGTATATTTTTATTTCCTGACGTGCGAACGCCGCTGTGCATTTTAGGCGGTGGTTAAAACACATCAAGAAGCGCATTCAACTTAATGAATAGCCGCCATCAAATAACTATAAAAACTAAGTCAAATATTATATCTGGGGACTCCTCTGGGGCAACTTTGATTTATAATTCACAAATCCACATTGTTGTGTAAATCAAAGTAGAACTCTAGCTTTCTTACTCATGAAGGTTCTATTTCTTCGTGCTGCTCGCGCGCGTTCAAAGTTCAGGCATACTATCTGCTATCTGCTGAATAATATCTGCTATCTGCTGAATAGCACAAGTCCTCCGGCCCCCTTTCTTTTTTTCTTTTTTTTTTTTATGCGCAGCTACGCTTCTTATATGAATAGCTAACTTGGTTTTCTGGACACAGGGGCCAGATTTCGCCTCCTCCTCCCTATAGCTTTTTTTTTTTTTTTATCTAAGGACAGGTTTTGGTGGTACAGATAGGTGCGATAAGTACATTCGGACTAAAACGGTCGTTGTTTGGTCTTTGGGGATCTCGCCCCTCAACAGACGTCAATTGCACCTCTCGTTTTGCTTGACATTAAAGAGCCACGAATAACCCCACCATGGATAAATATATATTTATGATATCAAACGCTTCCTGATAAAAACAAATGCGCGCGAAAGAGATGGTCAAATATCTCTGTCCTCCTGTCCCAATTAGGGTTTTTCCTCGCTTTTCTAAGCAGGAGGCCAATGGATTTTTAAATAATTTAGACGTGTCGTAAAATTTATGAATGACGTGCGTCAAATATGTTAATTACGACCAATGTAAACGCACTACGCAGTTGACTTCGGAGTATAAAGTGTAGAGTCCGGAAATGTCAGCGTCGAGGCATCGGCCGTGTTCTGGTCGTTTCCTCTTCGTGTTCTCAACACGGCGGGGACCGGCGGCTCCGCTCAGGGCGTTGAGAGAGATGGGAATGACCGGGAGGTAGGCGAAGGCTCGTTCGTATCGTTTGTTTCGATGCCAAATAGCCTCTCAGACATTGTGAAAGCAATACACCTATTGCTAAATCGCCCAAGCATCAAAGAGATGGCTGGGGATGGGGCTCTAAGCACCGCATATGCTGGCGTCTGGAGCAGTACCTGTTCTCAAGCGAATGTCTAAAACAAATGTCACCTTGTGCCCGCGTTCGTCGACGACTTATGTCGGTCATTTACTTGAAATCTTTTATACGGGAAATGCGAGGCCGGGCGGCGCGTGTACCATACGTTCCCAGCATTCTCCTCGAGGCTTGCATAATTTAGCAATAGGCATATCGTCGAGATGTCAAGAAGTAAGAGCTGTCCTTCACGGTGCCCACCAAAGTCGTCAACGCTTTATTGTTCTCTTCGCTTATGTAATTCTGTAAATAACTCCCTAATTATAAGTGGTAAAACACCGTTAAAAATTAAGCTGGGGAGCGAAGCCTCGTTTGCAGGCGGCAAAAAAGAAAAAGAAACACGCGGCCAGGCGTGCGCGCGTAGTGCGTGGAACACCAATCCCTGCTCTGTCCTTGAGGCTTGGGTAATGTAGCAAATGGTCTATTCATTGGTTGGCGGCAGAGGCCTGCTGGCGGGAGCGCTTGCGCGTGATTGCACTAATCTAGGAAAGGAATTGTTAATTGGCAATCCGGAAGTCCAGCCACCCCCCAAAAAAACGAGATATGCACCACTTCGACATCATCGATTCAGAAGGGTGGTTTAAATCTGGATTTTAGAAAACATTTTTTTTTTACAGTTACGTCGTTCTCTAGCTTAAGCGTTTTAGGACCCTCCCTCGGGTTCATTTCCAGTTCTTTGCATAACATAGTTAATACACAGGGTGTTTTTTAAGCTTTACAGTTTTGTTAATAAGAAGTCGTAACAGCTAAAGTGACACAGTTTGTGTAGTTGACTTATACGGCAAGGGGGACATAGTATAGGGGCTACTCGCAACGATCGGTAGGCTAATTGAGTGTACTTTGATAAATAACTTTTTTAATTAATGAAAAAATTATGGTTGCGATTGAAAGTCGCTAGGCGTCATAGAAAACCTCAAAATTTACTCTTTTGAGGAAGATATGAGACTAAAACAGCATTTTACGGAATTAAAAAAAAAAAAAAAAAAACGCTTCATTTGGACGAGTTTTTGTTTCGGTTTCTTATCTCAGCGCATCTTTGAGCCCGCGGTCCTGCTCCCCGGTGGTCGCGGCCCGAAGCCACCCCCTCGCCTCCCTTGTAGGATGGAGGGAAGTAGGGCGCATGTTGGTTGCACGTCTCAGCCACTGGGGCGCAGGATCGTGGGAGCAGAGATGCGCCTCGTTAAGAAAGCGAAACCTAGAAACACGTCCAAATGTAGGGTTTCTACGGAATGCCGTAAAATGCTGCCCTTGGGTTATATCCGTCTAAAAAGAGTTGGTTTAGTGATTTTCGATGACGCTCGGGAAGTTTCTAAATGGAAGCATAGGCATATATTCACAAAATTTAAGGGAATTAACAAATTGTATTTAATTAGCCGATTGGTCTTTGCGATTAGCCCCCTAAACTCTGTCCGCCTGGCCGAATAACTTACCCGCACAAACCGCATAAGTTTAGCTTTCACGATTATTTTTAAACACATCTGTAAAGCTTCGACCCGAGACGCGTCTTCATCGGTGTGAGAACCATTCCTGAAGGCAGTTTAATAACCCCACTTTTTGCCAAAAATATCAAAAAAAGTTGTCAAACCGGCAAAAAAATGTATACGCGCAAATCACAAAAGACACAGAAAGGGGGGAAAAGGTATCGATGTGACCGTCAGCGTCAGCCTATGAATGGCAGTCCGGAACTCTTGTGGTACATACTTTATTTCTTGTATAGGTGATCATATTCAAAAGTTTAGATGATAGAACCCTCACAGGTTGAGCTAGACCAGCTATCTTAAGAGCTCTGCAGTGCTGATGGCTACGCTATCGCGCTGCGGACGTCTACATACACTGACTTTTGTGGTGGTCACGTGTAGTGTAGATAGCGTTCAGTCGTTAGCATGACTGCTAAGTCGTCTAGAAAACCTGCGACTTCGAGCCATCGGAGGTTGGCAGCGGGTTAAGGCAACACAGCGACAGGCTTTGGGGCCTCGAAAAGCAAAATAGCCAGCTTATTCGAACCAAACCTCCAAAGCGTGCCCAGTTCAGAATACGAGTCATATATTCTCGCTTCGTATTTAAGAGAAGGACGTGAATACTTCGTTTCTTTACTGTTTTCGCTGCAGTAACGCTAGCATTAACAGATACGGGTACCATCTTGGTTCGGAAATCACCGACGCCACGTGAGCATCGATTTGCGCTTAGGTCTAGCTACGGTGGCTGCAGCTTGGTGATTCGTGGAAGCCGTTGGACGAAATCGGTCTCCAAGCAACTCGCGAAGACGCGCTCCTACGGCCCTATCCCAGCCGATTTGTGAGATAAACTTCGCGAATTCACTTCTAGTATGAGCATATCAATACACACTATACCCCTTGTAACGTAGAATACACCCCGAAATTTCAGTTGGACGTACCGCGCACTGACGTTGAACGGACGGTACAAACTTTCGCGACGGGCTTGATAGTACAGTTGTACAACTCTTTAAAATAGCTAATGTACGTGTGACAGACAGACGGCAAAAAAGTATTGGGGGTTTTCTTGGCCCTACCGCTAATCCTGCGTGTTTTTCTTATGTAGTTGTTAATATTAACATTAGCAGTTTAATATGTTATATCACACCGTTATCAAGCCCCTTGTTAATAGTGGGACCGTCAGTTGGACGTCAATACGGTATACGTAGTGTATAATATTTGACGAAGTGTGTAAGGCTACAACTTTCTTGTTAGGGTGGACTCAGAAACACAGCTCGAACATCATACGCATTACTAGATGTTCGCTGCAAACATTATGCAAGATTTATCTAAGGACACAACTCGAACACAATTCAGGCATATTTGCTTTGTACACCCGCGAGCGATATGAGGGTTGACAGCCCTCTTCTTGTTTTTGACGCTACTGCAAGTTTTGGAACAAGCTCTGTTCCAGAAGAGGGCTAGAACGCAAAGTTTAGACCCCCAAGCCACGTGCCATTTGAGATGTTGAGAGCTAATATAGGTTAGGGCGCCGTAAAACAGACAAGATCCGGGTAAGGTGCTCACCTTCATATTGCCGGAGGGTGTACACATGTGACTTTTGAGCATATCTGCAGACAGTATTTTGTGACCAATGTGACAGGGCCCACCCGGAATTTTAAAATGCCTCGACGTACCCTTCAAAATTGTTTGAAAGGTTTTAGATATTCGTCGATGTTTCCTAAGGGGCCTGACGCACCCTTTAAAACATTCTAAAGAGTGTAAGAGACCCGTCATTGGATTTGTCAGAGGTCTGTAGGGTCTGTCCCAATATTTTTAGTGGAATTACGTGACCTATCAAATTCGTTAAAGCGGGTGTGCGGAACGGATCACGTGACCTTTAAGGATGTATGCGTCGGGGAAGCCGCTTGGCCATTTTGTGTCCGGCGACCGCAACGAGCTGACACGCAGTGTCGGCTTCCCGTCCCACGCGTGGGACATATCTGACAGAGCAGCTGAGTGTACGGACCAAGGATAACGTCTCTCAATGCCTTCTTTCTTGCCCCTCTTTTTCCGTCCGGCTTGGGCTACTCATACAGCGAGCCAAAAAGATACCGAAGGCGCCGCCGCCACTGTACCAGGGACGCCACTGTGACCGCGCTTAGCCTTTCTCAATAGCGGCAGGCGTTCATTTCGCATTCGTGGTTTCCTCTAAAGGTGCTACCGACAGTGCACATCTGTGCGTGTGGTGCACCTGCTCGAGTTTTTAGTTGAACTACCGGACATCTCAGTAATTTACCAAGCGGAATTATGAGTACCTCCATAGATATTTGCTTTTTCTGCAACAAAGAAATAGGTTGCCACCATTTGGTCTCATCACTTTTGCCCGCACCTGCTTGCACCAGGGTTTGAGTACACATTGGCTCTTATTGTCGTGTTTGTTAGAACAGGCATATAAAAGTCAATGTCTGAAATAAACTTCCCATATTCTTCTTAACTGCCTTTTGAAATATGGTTCACAGTCATTTGTGCATCTAAAGGGTTGAAGAGCTGAGAGGGTTTTCAAAGCTGACGGATATGAAGGATTAAAGGTATTTGAGGGGTTAAAGGGGGTTTCAGGGGTGAAGGTCCGTGAAGGAATCAGGTGTTTAATGCGTGAAGGGGTTGAAAGGGCTGAGAGGGTCCAATAACACATCAGGGCTGACGTGTAATTTTTAATAGGGAAACACGTCTCAAGCAGTTTCTGTAGGCCGTCTTTTGCATCAGATATTAGCAGGGTGAAGGCGGCTTTAGTTTTGGCAGGATTTTTTTAAAGAGACACTAAGAAAGACAATTTTCATGCCATGGATGCATAAAATGCATGCCAAGTTGCTGTGTGCAACATCATCACAAAAACACGCAATACCCAACAGTGTGACATACGTGGTGCCAAAAAGGGACGAGTTTTTATAGCTTTCCCATGGACGAATCCAAAATTTAACTGCTACCATTCAACTTTTTCTGTATGACGCAGTGTGCTAAAATATTGAGAAAACAATTAGGCACTGTGATTGGTCCCCAGCCTTCACCAGTTTAGTAGTTGCCATGGTTTCTAATATAATTCCGCTTAAGAAAGGGAGTACTTGTCCATCAGTATAATGGAGTATTATAAGGCACAAGAAATTGTCTTAATACTTTAAATGAGATCATATTCTGCGGTTTGGAGGGAATGTATGAAATGGGTTCTGTTTATCGTGAATTAAGCTTCTTGGAATTTTTAAAGAAACGCGATATATCGTTTTATTCCACTAAGCCAATTAAACTTTTGTTGAGTTTATCTTGCAACTTAATCCTAGATGACACTATCCCTGTAGAATTTTGTATCTGGTACATATAATAAAAAACCAAGCTTCATTTTAAGGTGATCAAGAAAACTTCCCAAACAGTTTTATTATAATTTTTTTTGAAAACAGGCAATTTATGCGTAACAAAAATATGGCGATAGAGCCTATTCTTAACGTCAATAAGTGACTTATTGTTTTCATACTCAAATAAAGAAACTATTGAAAAATAATTTATAAAAACTTTACTGCATATTACATAAATAATAAAAAATACAACAAATCCAAAGTTTTGCTTGGATGGAACAGCGCGGATAGACACTCACTCCCACAGGCACACAAGAAGGAAACAGACTCGCAGCGCTGACTGACAACTCAGTCCCTATATTTCTTCTTCCTCAAATCTTCAAATACTCCTTCCTTGTTAATGAGGACATTTTAAATTTTTACACACGAGAAACCTAATGGTCAATAAAGATTAATGAATAACTAATAATTAAATAGTTAAATGACAACTAAAGAAATATTATTAAAATATAAATAAAAAAAATTAAAAATAAAGTTAAACAAAAATTTCCCCAACACTATTGGCGCATTGATGTTATCTCGAAATAATCGAGATTACATCAAATCATTGATGGGGAAATTTTCGTTTAATATTTTTTTAAATTAAATTTCTTATTTATATTTATTTTTAATTTATTTTTTTAATAATATTTCTTTAGTTGTCATTTAAATATTTAATTATTTGTTATTCATTAATGGTTATTGGCCATTTGGTTTCTGGTGTGTAAAAAATTAAAATGTTCTCATTAACGGGGAAGGAGAAGAAGGTGTAGATTTGAGAAAGAAGAAATATAGGACTAAGTTTTTAGTCAGCGCTGCGAGTCTGTTTCCTCTTGTGTGCCTGTGAGTGTGACTCCATCCGGGCTGTTCCATCCAAGCATGAATTACCAAATAGCCCAAGCATTCACATTATCAAATCCAGAGCGAAATAAGAGGAATGTGAAAATCCGCGGAAAAAAAATTCAATTATCACGCTCCGAGGGCGAGATCATACTTTGATTTCCACTATTTACACTATGCGTGAGTTGAGATTTTCTTACTCCGCAATCAATATACGGGTTGAGGTGCGGCGGCTTTGGGATCTTGATGAATAATTTAACTGCCGGAAAGAAAAACCGCCAGGAACTGTCGCGCCCGCTTCGGTGCTGTTTGTCTCGGTTTCGTCGCTCGAGTGCCGGGTAGGGAAATGTCAGATTCTCGGGGCCCAGACGAAAAAAAAAACAAGATAAAAAATCAAATGAAAAGCAAATAGTACCATTCCCCATCACGCTTCGGCGTGACATTTCCTGACTTCGCGGAAATGAAGGCTCAACTGCCTGACGTGCCGATGAGGATCTCAATAGTCCCCTTTACGTGGAAATAAAGACGGGTGTTTTCTGAAGACACCGTGGGAACGAGGTAAGTATGTACTTAAAAGAAATCGGTCGGAACGTCCGAAATAATTCCTTTCAAACGTACTTGAAAAAAAAGCAAAAAAAAAAAACAAGAAACGGCGTGTCTTGATTATATTAGCGTAGTCACAAATCTTGAACAGAAAAAGCAAATATTACAGCAATTGAGACGTTGACGAATAGTGTGTTACTGTATGCTCCGCACGAGCGAAATGTGCACCTTTCTACCAGCTATCATCGAAGCAAAAGTGACGTGTAACTGGACTAAGGAAGCATGGGCGGCGTTTAATAAAAATCACCACAAAAAAAAAAAAAAATAAGAAAAAACTTTCGAGACATTTGCTACTGATTGAACATACGGTGTTCATGAAAAAAAAATAAAGGCGTGTTTTTCGGCCCCGCGTAAATAAACCACGCATCGCAGAAATCTTAAACTTAGTGAAAATGTGACGCTATCTGTTAAAACAAACTCCAAAACCGTTTTGTTTTTAATGACGGTGTTCTTTTTAGAAAATAGTGGAGTAAGGCAAAACATTTTTATTATCTGACATGCACCTAAACCTAATATCGCCAAAAGAAAAAGTGACATTGTCGCCTCTTGTAGCATCTATTGCAGTGCAAAAAAAAAAAAAAAAAAAAAAAATTGTCAACAAGAGCCAGAAAACAATATTCACTTTTTTCAGGCAGGTTTTTTTGGGATGGCCGGTATATTTCCTGGAACTATTGAATCTTCTTGTAGTATTCTCCATGACATTTTCTAGAACTACTCATCCTTCTAAAGCAATCGTGGAAGCGCTAGCGCAACTGAATAAAGCAAACTTGTCAGGCTGTCACAGCCTCCTCAGGAGTGTAAAATCGCCGTCCGTGCAGTTTCGTTATTCTCGGTGGAGAACATAAATATGCCGCACGACGCGAGGTCTCGATTGCGGAGCAGATGGCTGTTTATGTCCACCGGAGTGCAGTCGAGGAAGTTGAGTTGATGAGGGCAGAGTGGGCAGATGCACCTTCGTGGTACAGCTGCGCGGAAAACGAAAGCGCACCCTGCTGACCGGAGAAGACGGAGGGCCCCATCGACATGAGAACAGCGAGGAGCCACATGACTTCCACCAATACGCACGAAAAGCAGCGCGTAAGCACCAAAGGCGTCGAAACCCCCAGTCCTTTGAAAAAAAAACATATCTTCTAAAAAAACATTCCGGAAAAGCACACATCCTGCCAACTTCCATCTCCTACAACTATCCCACTAAAAGCTGAGCGAATATTCCAAAGCCCGTCTTTCCGCAACGCAACAGCTTCCGCTGTCAATCGCATCAAACGTCGTTTGCTTATTTACAGCCCTCATCCTCGTACAGTACTTGAACACTTCGGAGTGTTTCTATTGTCTTACCTTGGTCTACAACGAACAAGTTTGCAGGCCGTTGTTCTCCTACATGCACACACTTATCAAAAATATCTTGATACGACTGTACATGTATGAAAACGTGCGTCTGTTTTTTTGTGTATGGATAATTGCCCAAGGAGCTCGTTCATCCGGGCATTCTGTATATTGAAGCGCACGTGCCCGAGACGGAGATTCATGTTCATATGCATCTAATGAAACCTTTGTCGCTTCAAAGAAGGAATGTTTGCAGGTGTGTAAGCTGATGTGCTCACTGACAGTTGAAGAAAAGCAGGACGTGGTGAGGCTCCGAAGATCTCATTAACGCCCTATATATAGCCAGTAAAAGGGATTCGATGAGAACGCCGAGGACGAATCACGACGCAAGAAGCGTGCAGATAATCAGCCACCCCCTTCTTTTCTTAAGCTTTCGGCGAGTAAAGATAATTTCCTGATGCTCCTTTTACCCTGAAAAAATATGCGCGTTGACATTCATGGGAACACGCAGCCGGGGGATCGCTGGAAACAACAGAAGCATCCGAGCGAACGACGAAGCTCTGAATGCAAGTAAACTCGTAAATGTCGACGAAGGCGGGAACAATTGGCATGACGCTTACCGGTCTAATTCTTCGGTGGTTTATTTTTCTAGTCGGATCGAAATATGAGATTCGTGTTTTTGCTGAGATTACTCCGTCGTTCGTGGTGGTTGGCTATACGTGCGTATTCTGCAGAACGACTAATTAATGCACGCACGTTTCTTAGATTATCGTGTGAGTAGTTCGTTTCCTTACGACGAGCACGACAGTCCCGATAGGAGATAAGTTATCGTCGTTGTAGCCGTTCAAAGAAATTCGAACACAGGCATATTCCACTCATTGAGAACGAACGTTACTTCTCTCACCTAACATTCAGCATACACCGTAGAAAAAAAGAGAAAGAAAGCAACGCGTCGTATCTGCATACCTTAGTATTAAATCTTAGAAACCTCTAAAAAAATGTTCGAGCATTCTATTTAGCTCAGAACCTGTAAGGAGTTAGGTCTATTAATGGAGCAAGAAAATCAGTAGACAAGGTTCAGAAAATGTTCCGAGCAAACTATCCAATGTATGAAGCGCTTGAGCACATGAAAGGTCGTCTTCAGTGTCGCAGCTGAATTCGCGTTTCTAGGGCAATAAAGTTGCTGATCTGCGTCATTGATTTAGGGCTCGAAGTAGGAAGCGACGAATGGTTATGACCTCACTGCGGTAGAAATAGTACACGCGAAGAACATCAGAGAAGGTAACAACAGCCGATTCGACGCTAACGAAGTTGTACACGCACTGTACTCCGTTTCACCTTACGCTGGAGCGCAGAGGAAGATGCAAGCACTCGATGCCAACACCATTCTGTGTGTCTTGTGACCTCCTTTAAGGGTGCTGCGAGGCGCAGGGTCCTTAGATCACGTGATACAATTGCAACACTGGATTGGTTGAGATTGCTCGTAGCGGCCCCTGTGGTCCATGGTAAGATGAAACGGAGTATAGCCAATGCGGTTCACACTAGCTGGCAAGACGATGATCACTCGCAATTACGGCGAGCAAAACACGACCGGCACTTTGAGGGGCCATTACCGGGCATCGTAGACACCCGGTAATGGCCCCTCAAAGTGGGCTCAAAGTCAAACCTCACAAAAGCGAGAGCTTTACCCGACCATCACGAAGACCGCGCTGCTGAAAACGGCCGCTTTTAGCAAAAAGTAGGCTCCCTGTTGGATGTCCAAAGCCGTTGATACTGTTTCTTAAAAGTGTGCGTGACCCCGACGACAAATTTTCAAGCGGAGCAGTCGAAGATATATGCTCAGTAGTCTTAAACGGGAACTCCGCCAATTTTTCAATAGCCTTAGATTGGGCTGGAAATTCCCAGACCGTATCAGTAACCCACGTTCAACTCATAAAGAAAATATTTTCATAAAAATACATAAATTTCTTTCAGTTATTGAATTTTCAATTTACTCCGGCTGCGAGGGTTTCAGGAGGCGACTGTCTACAGGGAACAATGAAAAACCCCTTCTTTTCCTTACCCGCGTACGTCACCGGCGGACAGACGGACGAGCAACCCGGGCTGCCACGAAGCAGTTTTCTGGGCGCCAGCGATCGAGATTATTTTTTCATAGCTTCCAGGTTGAAAGTTTCTTTGCAATGGGTAGCAATCTGTGCTCTGGGGTAGATTTGAGGAACATTGCCGGGATCTTTCTTTTTTCCTTTCTTTGCATGGGAGCAGAGAAAAAAAAAGCGCTCCCTGGTAGCAACTGATGTCAGCCATGCCAAGGTGTTTTCGCGCGAGCTGTTTACACAGAGTAGTAGTCCCGCATGTAACAACCTCGCTTATGCTCGAAATAGTTCATAAACTTACAGGCTTGAGTACGCGGTTACGTACTTTGTGGCCCCGTGCTGCGACTAGAGTATGGTGCCATGATCATGTCTCCGACTGGTGTGTTTAGCGTCCTATCCCGCCCATACATCAAAAGTGGTTCCAAAGTGGCAACAAATGACGTCAGAGAAGCCGGAGTGTCATGCTGTTGCCTGACGGGATGCTGGCGGTTGGCCGTAGAAATGCTGGCGTAAAGCACGCGCGAACGCGAGTGTCGCTGTAGTCACGGCGTCCCAGGCGTCCCAACTTCCAGCTGCAGTAGCTTCCGCGGACTGTCGAAGTGAAGAGCGACCTGCAGCAGAACAGGCGTCTACCATATACGCCAGAGCTGTTGGAGCGTCGCAAGGATCGCAACCGGCGACAGTATGACACTTGTATGACGTCATCAGGCGGAAATCCAGGGACCACTTTCTGGGACGCGGTAAACACACCAGTCGGAGACGCGTTCTAGGCACCCTAAGTAGAGTACTCTTCTGCGGTTGGAACAGCTTCAAGAGCGGCAACCGCTGACTCAAGTCGGGTGTAACCATAAAAATTCGTCGAAAGTGGAGCCTTAATAATATGAAAAAAAACAGTGCATATTCTAGCAATATAGTCGACAGTTTGCTCAGCCACATTTGTTGATCCCAACTGCTTCATCTTCTTTTTTTTAATAAACACTAAATTTGTTTCGGATATCGAATGTAGCTCGGGCTACTCTTTGGGAGTTTCACTCACGCCGTCGATCTGTTGAAGACAAAAAAGTGAAACGTCTAAACAAAGCTCAGGTGTTGAGCTTCATTAACATATGATAGAGCCATCGCCTGGTTGGCAGATAGTTTTTTTTCTCAGAAAAGAGGTGGTGAAAGCGTCTTCATTTTATAATATTGCGATTTTTTTAAATAGTGCTGAAAAGTTTTTTAAAACTATGAAAATATTAATGTCGTTCAGAAGAGGCATGCAAATTGACAGCTGTTTGAGGCTGTGTAAAACCAAAACCTAATTAAAAAAATAAACACCTTATACAGATTGACACTTTTCCTCGTTTTCACTCGTGGATGAGGGCTTGGTAAGCGTGTCGCATTCTAGTTCAACAGTAAAATAAAAATAATAATAAATATGTGCATACATTTTTGGGGGATAAATTTCAACTTATTTTAAATTAAAAATATTATAATGCGTTTTTATACTTTACACAATATTTCAAGCAAATATTTTTTATTTGAAGATCAATAGTGAATTTGCGTATTTTACATGACCTTCATTACACCTTTATGTATGGCTTCGTGGTGCGAAGTTCTTTAGTTTCCGTTTCAGCTTGAACTTCCTGAGCAGAAACTTGCCATCTGGCCCACACGAATGCAGCTCATTGCATTCCATGCATTTCAACGCTTACGAGATTCACTGCCTAAATGTGTTAGGCCACAGTCCAGCACGCGCATGTTCATCGCTTTGGAAGGCGAGCAAAGTAGGCACCACAAGCACAAACGGTAATAGGGGCACCGACCAGAAGCTTTTTTTTATTTTCTACAGATAGAATACTCTACTACTTAAGCACCGAAGAACATAGGCATGCTACAAGGCTAGTTAGGCATGCTGGCGTATGAAACAGTAACGTTTCTAAAGAAAGTTTAAAACAAGTGGCACGTGCGTTCGTTCAGGTAAGAAGAGCGCGTGGTCCACCTGTATTCACATTTTGAGCATTGTCCATGGTACTTGGGTAATTTGTCAAAATATGAATTTCGTGACTCTTCGACCTTTCTTCGCCAGCGTAACTGCGAGGTTCTGATAGAAGGGGACGAATGTTCTAGCGATTGTGCGAAGCTAGCGAGCCGTGGTTTGAGCGTACAGAGTTGCAAAAATGTTTTTTTCAATATCTTAATTGCTTCCGTTTTCTTTCTTTATTTTTTTTTTTGTTTCACTTTCCCATAATTCAGAAGGTAGGCCAAGGTCACACTTGGGGAACTAGAGATTATTATCAAGTTCAGATAGAACGAACAACCAGGTTTCGTTGCTGGTAGACGCGAGGAAGGCGGGCGCCAGCGTACCCGATTCCCGGCGCGCGCCTCGCTGTCCGCCGGTGAAGTCATGTTTGGGTGGCGGGAAAAACTGGGAAAAAACGGCAGAACGACGTTCCGGTATCGACAGCGAACAAAATATATTTTTTTAATTAACAGAAGCGAATCTGGGGAAACAAGAGAGCGTTTCGGATTCAGGAAGCCATTTGCATTTAGGTGATGCCTTTGGATTAGGTAGCTCAAAAAATTGGCGGAGTTCTCCTTTAAGCACACGATGCCGTAGCTCTTGCAATATGAACACGCTGCGTGACACAGTTGTGGTAAGCATACATAAACGCATTTTTAGAATATTTTCGGATAGAGCATCAAGTCATCTCAAAAGTCAAATTTGGGGGTTTTACGTGCCAAACCTACGACGGGCATCTGGCACGCCCCAGCGGAGGACTGAGGATTAATTTCGACCACCTGGGGATCTTCTGACGTGCAACCGAAAGCTCGGTTACACGGCGCCTTCTCCGCAATAAGCCCCCGTCAATCAAATCATCTCGACTTCTACAACCTAACACAGAACTCCGCACAAAAAACACACACAAAAAAAAACACAAAAACATAGGAATGCTTGAGACATGATTATAGGCAGCTTCGGTTTGAATAGATAATATTGTCACGAATGACAAATGATGAGGCGGTGAATAACTGAAGAAACTGAACGGTTGATGGGGCGAACTTGTGCCAGAAACGAAATAGAAACGAGCTAGCGTCGCAGGCGTAGATATCGACGAAGCAGCAGGATCGAATACGGTGGCGAAACTGACTGCGGCTCGCCACGCGCAGCACCTTTTGTAGCCGCGTGGGTCTCTGGAACGTTCGGCCTGGAACTTCCAGTGCATGGAACATTCGGAACTCAATCAGACGAGAACGCCAAGTTGAAAGAATGAATAAAAGAACATTCCTCTAGATGGAACCAAACGCAGACCTTCCGCGCTACAGTCAAGTGCGGTAACCATTCGGCTGCGCACGCGATCACTCGGCGACGTGCGTGGCAATATTAGATTCGTACGACGGGAGTGTACGGGAGCACGAGCTTCAGTGCCGATTAACGCTGCGCACTCGCACAAGTCCTCTGATCGGAAATTAACCAGAAAGCTGCACACGAGTGTATACGGGTAGACATTGAGAGAGAGAGAGGAGGAGGAGGAGACGAGGTCACGCGGGCCGTCAGAACTCAAAGCTCTGATTGGAAAGGTTAGTGGATATGCGCAAAGCCAGCTGTTTTTTTCTTTGCTCACTTTTCGAACACATGCAAACGCGGAACACCGGCGCCAGGCATTAGGCGTAGAGTTCGAACGCATTCCAACAGTGGGTAAAGACAAATGCAGCGAGCTTTGCATCTGTGGTGGAACCATTTCAACTAGAGCGCGATGTTCTGACGTCCCTGAGAGCTCTCGAATACTTGCTCCTCTTCCTGAGTTTCTACCCGCATAGTTTTACGCAATGTTCTTGAATCTACCAGCTGCAAGTTCCATGGAAGAACTTGGTTCGAAAATGGTTCTTCAGTCTTCTCCACACGCGAGCAAGTATATATGGGCGGATGTAACTCCCCTCGATAATTCTGACGCTTGGCGTTTCTTGCGAGTACTACTAACTATGGGAACGCGCAAGATACAGAAGAACTAGGCTAGGTGGCGCAAGCCGCAGCCCGATGCAAAGGGTACAGCCGTTAGGGTCCCTCCATCCATTTACGTATCACGAGCGAGCGCTGCACCGCCATTCGCTTGCGAAGGCAACTAATTTCTGGGCTTCGCCAGCGTTTGCATTCGAGGGCCGCACGATTCACGGGCCACATGCTTTAGCGCGTTTGACGCTACTTGCTCGAACAAACCTAACTCAACCAAAATGCTTTATGCGGTCATTCTAGCGTTACAAGTGATACCGCTCTCACGGGCAAGGGTGAAGGGCAGTCTTCGAACGACGTTGTGGATGCAGTTGTGGTTGTGGCCAGCAGGTTGTGGGCAGCCAACGTTCCACCGGTTCTTTCGCTCCCGTCCGTGTGGGCTGGCCTGATATACAATGGCTTCATGCACACGCGCTTTTGCCTTGAGTGGTGACACATCTCAACCATATTTCCGCCTGACCTTTTTACAGCGGCAACCGTCAGTGCCCAGTCCCCCACTTTCGCAATGGCGTGAACGTAAACGAAACAGTTTCCCACCAAACTTTAGCGAAAAATGTAACGCCACGTGATCTATGCACCGATTGATTTTCCCGTTAAATTTAGTGGAAACCTTGATGTCAAGTGACCTGATGTCACGGAACCTACCGACAAATTCAAGTTCTCGCTAAATTTACCGGAAATTAATAGTTACGTCACATGACCTATGCACCAGTTCAGTTTGGCCACTGCAACGTAGAATATTTTTCTGGCTTTTCCTTGAACGATGTGGGGCAGTGCTATTTTTCGTCTACTCTTAAATATTGTATTTTTTGTTATAGTGCCTTGAACGATGAGCAAGTGACGTTATGCTAAAGTGCCTGCTTATTTTCTTTAGTTTCATATATCTCATTGCCAACTGTTCAATCTCTTTTTTGTTTAGTGTTCTCAGTGTATTTCTTTTTTTTTCGTGCACGCTGCTTGTAGCTGCTGCTTTAGGGGGGCTTAGGACTAGTCAAGCTGTACACACAGCTTTTTTCCAAAGCCCCCACCAACACTGTACCTTTCTTGTTGGAAATAAATCTATTATTAAATTTGACCGGAAAATTAATATCAGATGACCTGACGTGACGTGACCTTCATCCTAATTCAGGTTTTCCCTAAACGTAGCGCACAAATTGAGGTCACGTGGTCTATGCACCGATTAAGTTCCCCCGCAAATTGTGGTGGTAATACACTTCACGACCTTGCTACCGCTGTCTAAACGAATAGCGTCTTGTGATTTTCAATCTTCTTTTTTTTTTCATTTTGAAGCGCGCGTAATTCTCCGTGACTGAGCTCGAGCTCGTAGCCTTTTCTCTAGCGTGTTACGCGCTGAGCTACTCAGTGCAACAAACAATGTCCTGACCCTAAGGAAGAGAGACATATAGGCACCCTAGGCTGATAGCGTAGGGAGTGCCACAGAGCGAACTCTCTCTTCCTAGACGCCAGGCTTCCCAGGAAACTTCAAAACTGACTCTGATCTACACAGTCTTCCAAAAAACGATCACAGGGCTTTTCTCAGTGCGTAAAAAAACTGCACATCACCGAAAGCTCATTATTCTTCCAAATGTGGCGATATCGGTCCGTGTCAGATACCAAAGATTCAGGAGTGACCCTTATCTTTTTCAAAAGTAATCAGCGATATTTTTCTAAATTAATATTACGAAAGAGGTACATGGAATACAACTGTAGTTTGTCTTCCATGGCCCTCGGTTGTTGTCATAATTTAGACAGCAACACGCTCAATCATCCAGATTTTTTTTTTTTATTTTCAATGAGAGAATAGCGGCCGACAGAGCTGTCGATTGCATGCAGCTGAATAGCGCCAGTTACCGAAAATGGGCGAGAACAGACGAAAACGGGCCCCATTTTTAATTATTATTTTGTAAAAATTGCTTTTTTTAAAATAAGATAACCGTTAGCTCTGGAATTTTGTCATCTGGGCTTGGAATGAGCGTTCAGGAACGTCCAGTTTAATTATATAATAAAAAAAAACAAAAAAGAAACATTGTAATTTTTCTTGACTTTTTTCGTCTACCTTAGGGGGAGGGGGGATGTTGGCACGCCGTAGTAACCTTGGCTTTACTAACAAGTCATGGAAAGGTGTGCTCCTTGTTGCGGAGGCTGCGCATAGAAGCGACGGGGTCCGCAGCTCGAGGAGGCAGGTGCCTCCGTGCTCCAAGCGCTCGCGCGCCAATTCAGTTCACCAACCGACGAAAAAGGGTCCCACTGGATGAAAAGCCGGAGGAATGCACAGGAAATATCGCGGCGTGGCTCGAAGAAGTTTTAAAGACGCTTCCGGTTTCGGACCAGGAGAAATACCTGAAGCTGGAGCGCGCGAATGAACTTGCAGCTTGCTTTTCACACGTAGAACCAAGAATCGCGTAACAAAAAATTAACAAAATAACGATACGCTCTATCTTTGTTTTTGTCCTGCAGACTAAGCGCCTTTAGACCGAAGCCTGATTCCCATGGGGCGTCTCTTGTGCGGCACAAGGGACGTTCTGGAATCGCAAGGAACTTCCTACCATGGAAATGAAGCTTCAATCGTCCATCGAACTATTAAGAGACGATAAATAGTTCAGTCCGTCCATCCTCGAGCGAAGGGTACATAGCAGGAATCGGTGACATGAGGGTCACGTGTTACACGGTCCACGGACGAAAACCTCAATTCGGTCCGTGTTGGAAGTGTACCATTAGGAGCGAAGGGTACTGCCGCCTCGAGTCAACCACAGACGGACCGAAGCAGGTGTCAGGTCTCTGCAGTTAAAGTGGACTCCGACAATCGATTGTTATCTGCCTCGCATCGACCCCCTCATTAACTCGCTGGTATCGTAGCCATGGAAGCTTTTGGAGTAATGTCCAAATGAAATACAGTTGTAATGTCAGCATTTAGTTGCGAGAGAAAAGGCAAAAGACAGCGATGGCTTGTCCACGCTGTGTGTGTCGCCCTGGCTTCATCGAGCGGGTGAACACATTTAAATATTTAGTAGTGAACCTTTCTGGAGATTCATCATGAAGAGTCACATCAACCGCATGTGTTCTAAAGCTAGCAAAACATTAGGATTTTTAAGAAGGCATATTTTTCTCGCAAAATTCGTTGTTAAACGTTTAGCATATATTATAATAGTCAGAACTAAGACGGAGTATGCATCAGTGAAATGAAACCCTTATTAAAGCTATTTAATTAACACACTGGAAGCTGTGCAAAATCGTGCTACTCGTTTTATTACTCTTAACTACACTAGGAAAAGTGTCTCTTTAAAAGGGTCCATATCCCTACAAACTCTCGACACTCGTAGAAAACTAGACCGGCTCTCTTTCATATCGAAATTGTACTGTCACCCGTGGTCTGCCTAAACCTCCATTTCTCCGGCCCATCCTATTTCCTTGCGTCTCGAGCAGCCCAGTAAAGTTGACACCATATTTTTTTTGAAAACCAACACATTAAATTACTCACCTCTTCCATTATGCATATAAGATTGAAATAGCTTTGATTTCTAAAATGCTTGTATAATGTTTATAAAATGATGTTTCCTGAGCATTTTTTCATTTTCGTATAGTGTTTTCTAGTCTTGCTTCTGAACCTTGAGTATGACCCCCCCCCCCCCCCCCCCCCTTTTATATGATGCACTGCTCACGAAGCTCTTACGGTAATAATATGAAATTAAATTAAAATAGGGTCCTACCTGACCGCGCATTTCGTGGAGACTGTTTTCATGCGCGCGGTTGAGACCTTTCCTTTTTATCTCGAACTTTTAAAACTAATTTTATAGTGCCAAAATGAAAAGAAAAAATCGTCGCAGCTCGCGGACGAGGCAGTGTGAGCGAAAGGTATAGCCCGTGCCTCAGAATGCACGGTTAGATGTGTGCGCCAGGGCTGCATCAAAAACTGCCCTCAAAGGTTTAAAGCATTAAGAGGGAGACGGTTCATAAAGTTTGCGGATGAAAGTCGTCCTTGCCGTATATCGCGTCAGCTAATGGTCTACGGGTAACTTAATCCCCCGCGTTACGACGTAAGCCGCACAAAACCGAGAGTTCGTGTTTTGCCCGGGTGATCTCGCTTCTTCTGCTAATTTATAAGTTGAAAACTCTCTGCTTAGCTCAAAGTAGGCGGATAAAACAACCATGACGCTAGAATTTGCTCCGAACCATGCCCGGAAAGATGCTTCTGCGCTCCCGATGACGACTTTCAGTCCTTGAGCCCCCTGTAATGCGGCTTTTGAAAAATGCAAACGTTTTATCACTCATTTGGGTCTCTGAAAGTGTACTTCCGACAAAAAAGGTGCATCGTCTAAAGCAGCAGACGCACAGCTCGTACACCATACAAACGACACGACGTTGCCTGCATACGTGATGCCGGAAATATCTTTGGATGCGCGCCCAGCATGTTTCAAAGCATCTTTCGTACATTTTTATGCTTTGAACGTGTGACCACTGTGGCAGTATACGAGTAAGAAACAAGCCTTGGACATTGTTTATAGAGACTCTCTATTGTCTGATGTAGTAGCAGTGTGAACGCGAATTCACACGCGCTTCCTTAACCTGTAGATCATGTAAATGTTAAAAGTGTTCAAACTGTCTTCCAGAAGTTGACGGTTCCCGGATGGAAAAGCGATACTATACCTTGTTTCAGCTCCAGTCTAGATGCAGCCGACGCTACGAGCTAATGAACCATTCGTACAGCGTCAAAAAAGCGCGAGTCACTATAGCCCTTTTCTAAACACGATTGGTTTAATGATGGTAAAAAATGTACAGAAACACGACGAACACATTGATGGTGCGCTTTCGACGCTGTCTGATTGATCCCATCAGCACGTAGCGTGATAGCTGTGCCTGAACTTAAGGTGGAACGACGTTGAGCCGCTAAATGAGCTGCGCTTCTGAGTAACCACACTCCAAAATGTCGGTGCTTCAAATCATTGTTTCCAGCAATCTGAATCTTTTTTTTCTTCCTAAAATCGCTGGAATGGTTTTTCCTTCCTCCAAAAATGTTAAAACAGTTGATGACAAAGCAAAACAATACCGAGTGAGTTGCCCTAAAGTACCTTGATAGTTTTTTAGAAGTAAGGACAACCAATACAAATGAGAAAGGACATTCCGCTCGAACAAAATGACGGCATTCAGTTCAAACCTCTGCTTTGCGCCCGCCATTCGATTCCTAAAACTTGCACCGTCAAGCACTCGGCGCTTCAAAGGAGGTTGCTAATTCTAGGAAGCTGTTATCTAGGGACTTTGTTGTCTGACACGTCATCTCGAGGTTAAGAAGTTTCGTTTTAAGAGGCGTACCGATCGCCAATTGCACACGCTCTGCACAAAGCTCCAAAATGGAGGCGCCTACGAGGAAATCGAGGAACGAAGCGCTGGCATTCTAAGCATATAGCTTAATTATGGGCCGCTAGGGCTTTTTATTTGGGCTGGAGGAGATCCCTGCGAAGTATCGGCACAAATATTTCTTCCGTTCGCATTGGGCTAGAATAGAGAAATCAGTTGCGGGGAGAGGCGAAACGGTACCGAACATTTGTATAGGGGTAAAAAGGGAGGGAGAGGAAGAGACAAGAGATCGCGGTGACGTCTGAACACCAAGATCTGGCCAAAATGATTAGCATGCAGATGTAAAGCTAGCTGCCTCGGCCTCTACTCGTTCGCTCTCCCAACACGTTCCAACAGAGTGTAAGACATACCCGACTATAGCTCTTCGTCATCCCGCCAATTTTTTGGAACAGAGCTCGGTGTTCTGGTTTGTTCTGATCGCTCGGTATGGGATGATGTGTGCAGCGACCTAAAGAATACTTCCTGGAGCGGTTGGAAACATGAGTTATTTTTATGTTAACTTCTTTCTGTTTTTTGTTTTTGTTTTTTTGCTTTAGAATAATGTTTTTGTGGTATGGTTTTTTAAGTCTCCGACGTCAGGGAGCCTTGTAACAAAAATGAAACACGTTTACAATTCTCTGTAATTCCAAATTAGAGCGCCGCTTTCGAGGGTACAGAGGGAGGGCACGCCCCTCCTCCCCCTCCGTAGCCTCCCCTCCTCCTCGCCGGCTGCCCTCCAATTCGAAGGAAAGTTTTCGCTAAATTTCCCGCTAAATTTAGCGGGAATGTTTCTCCCCTACGTTTAGTGAGGAAACTTTGCCGCTAAATTTATCGGAAAAATTTTCCCTCTATCTTTAGTGGGGAAACGCCCCAATAATGCAACGCGCGCGATTACGCCGACGCCGACGGCGGCGCCGCTTAATCCTTAAACGGGCGACCAAGAGCTGCGCTTTGAAACTTTGTAACACAGGCGTACGATAAGCACTTGGATTTTTCCAATGTTACTTGACGTCCCGGTGCCATGTAACCCTTTACCTTGACGTCACGGTGTTACGGGACCGCGTAGCATGACGTAACTATACCGCGTAACCACGCAGCTTGATGTCACGCGTCGACGTATCTTCCCCTTAAGCGCGTTCAGTAGCTGCTCCCTCAGCTCCGAGATGAGTCACTCGAGTCGGAGTCATCGGAGCGCCTACTGAAGGCCAAAAAAAAACCCGCGGCTCCAAACCTACTTCTACGCAATTTCCGCTTCCTCCCCTGTGCCAGGCGGTCTCCGAATAAACTGGAAGCAGACGATGGCGAGCACGATCGCTTTTATTTGACGCCGGTATTGAAGAGGTCTTTACAAGGTCGTTGAAGAAAAAGCGGGTGACTGTACACATCAGCGCTGCTGTTCGAAGCGATGCAACGCGATCGAGCCCTTCGCTTGGCGATGCAAAGGCAGCTACTGTTATAAGAATCGACGAAAAACGTCGTCAGCGCACGCAAAATATAGAGCTCGGCGAATCTACGCCACCGGTTGGGATACTTTTATACCGCCATGCGTTTGTTCTGCCCTTCGTAACGGAACTTCCTATAAAATCTATTCGTATACACACGGGAAGTTCGGCCGCGCTCGGCGATCAAGGTTTTGTCGGCCGAAGCAAGCCTCAGCCAACGTACACCCCGATGTAGCTACGCAAACAAAACATTAATCGGGATTATGCTCTGCGTGAGTGTCCAACCGGCTTTCGAAGTCGCGTTCATACCCTGTTTTGCTCTGTTCAGCGCGGGCTGGACTATCGTCAATATTACCGAGTTTCCGTGCAACGGCGATAAAAACACGGCGTCAAATGAAAGTTTGCGTTGTTTATTAGCATATTCAATCCAAGCAAAATACGGTCCAATGCATTTTCCGAAAGAGCCTTACCTGGAAAAGAAATTCGAACGCGTTATTCGTCTATTCATGAGCACTTTTCATTAACAAAACCCAGCAAACCGCACACCCGCGACAGAGCCGAAGCAGCTTATCCCGCCATTTTTTTTCTCTCTCTCTTAGCGTCGGAAATGATCACCAGTCAGGAAATGACGTCATCTTTAGCTCGTTTGACTCTGTGTGCACCGTCTCCGGACTCGGTGCTTCGGAGCTAGACTCCGGCGCCCCGGAGTTACGTGCACCGGAAGTGACTTTTGGCCGTCCAATGGAAGGAGTCAGTGACTCCTTGACTCCGGGGCCGCTACTGAACGCGCCCATTGCAGTGTATCGTGACTCTGCAACTTGACGCCAGTGTCCAAGGATCTTGTGACGTCAGAGTGTCACATGATATATTACTTGACGCGATGACGTCACGTGATGTCACAATGGCACGTGACACACGACGTATGTGACGTCACGGGACTTGAAGTGGGGGGGGTGGTGTCGCGTGAACACCACCCGCTAAATATAGCCGAAATGTCGCAAGTCGTGGTATAAGGCTTTCAGGGCTTCATTCTGCGTCAATTTATTCTTGGGATCAAGCTGAAAACGATATTTTTATTGAAATATCGCTTGGTAGCAGCATAGCTAGTTTCCATGTATAGAAATTGGGCACATTTGGAAAGCGCGTGAACGAAGAATGAACGGCGCAATCTGTGATAAGGATTACGGCGATGTCTCGTTCGTTTGTGATGTACTTGCAATCTATCGCACCGAACAAGAAGTTGTGCAGTGATATAATTACTGAGCGGATGAGAACGACTAGAAGGTTAGAAGTCCCACCTCCAGCGCTAACCTCGTAATTAGACACCACTTCGGCGTCTCGTGGACTTCGTGCGTGCAAGAACAGCTTACGCACGGTTGATGGCAACGAGGCGCATGATGAAGGCGGAGCATTCGAAGATAACGCCCTGACGCTCTCATCACGTCGGTAATTATAATTGCTGGCACTGCACTCCCATTTCGATCGCTATTGAAGAGAAGGAGTGATAATACCTATCGACTGGCGCGTCAAAGAAAAAGGGTTCCTATCTTTTGTGGTCGGTCGTGTTTTTTCGACCTAACGACACCTGGAAACGAACTTCATATATGCCTCGGTTTTCAATCGACATCGTTGCTTCGTCCACAATAAGGAAATCTTTTTTTTTTTATTTCTAAACATACTAGGAACGTACTCGTAGATAATTGAGGCATGGGCTATTGAAAAAAAAATGCAATCGATTGGCAGCGCGCCGATCGTGAGTCAAACGGTGATCTGATATTAAAATATCGTAGTGTTGACTTATTGTCGATACGTTGTTGATGAATAAATCAATTTAAGGTCTTGATGCCTTTTCCCCCCAAATATAGCGGGAAACGGAATTAGTGGATAGGTCACGTTACGTTAACTTTTCCGCTAAATTTAGCGGGGAACCTTAATTTTTCTGTATGTCCCATGTACGGATGGAAAATTTCCGGAAATTTTGAAAGCCGAATAAAAACTACGAACAAAAGAGTTTTTTTTTTCTTTCGGAAGTTTTGGTGATATTAAAAAACTTGTCGGAGCAGGAATAATGCAGCAATAATCTAAAGGATAGCGATCAAGGTCAATAACGACGTGATGTTTGTGCAAATTCATCATTTACATTAATTGTGTTTTAGTGTTAATCTTAACTTTACTCAATATAGCGAACTCCTCCCTATTCATCTGGCAACTGTCAGCAGAAGAAACCCGATTCAGAGGCTAAATCCAAAAGAATTTATTCGTATCGACCGGTAGATCGCTTAAGTTTTGCGAAGACCCTTGGGCGCAACGGGCTAAGTTCTCGGAACACGGGAGCGGGGCTTGCTGTGATTTGAACTTCTGAGCTGCCATGGTTACACCTCGTTCAAATATATGGCTGAACTTCGGTGTGCTCAACAATGGCAAAGGGCCAGCTATACGCAGATATGTTTCTGTTATGTACGAATTTTTAAACGTACCCCGTTTGAGACTTCAGATCGAAAGACATTCAAGGCGACATCTGGATATATGACCTGGTGCAGCTTCAGCCCTATTGGCAAGATCCGAATCTGCAACTATGCATCCCTCAAGAAGAAGACATTCCGTGAATGTCGTGCGGCGATAACGTCCACCGCCGGAAAACGAAAGTCCAAACTCTCGAAGAGAAACTGGTAGTCCTATCAACCAGCATACTTTGATGCAAGCATTTCTTGACAGAATGGCACGGAAGTGCAAAAGAAATCTTGGTGGGGCGCTTGAGCGAGTATACCAAGGTCTGTCCAAAACAGGGCTTCTGGTTAGGAGATCTAGAGAGTCAAAAGATCCATTGAGTCAAAAGGTCAAATAACGGACCTCTTAGCGCGTTTAACCTCCTGACTCGCCAGACACGAGTCAAGAAATAAAAGGTAGGTTAAGAAATCCAACGCGCCCTGAGATCTAGCGAGTCAAAATATCCACGGAGAGTCAGGTCAAATAATGTGTATCTTAACGCGTTGTATCTCTTGAGTTGGCAGACGCGAAAACTGCGGCGTCATATTGCAAGGGGGTCACGGAATGTCCCTCATTACTCGTCCCCTACTCGCGGGGAGGCACCTTTATATAAGAGCAATTTTCATTAATCAGTGGTCATAATTATCTTGTTATTAAAGGGGACTTCAGCGAAATAAATGTGGCAGTTACTCCCCCTATGTTGTAATGTTATTGAAGGGGACATCGGCCAAACAAGTGTGGCAGTTATTGTCCCTCAGTTGTACGATAAGGATTAGAAAACAATTTTCGCCTAGGCGGTCTAGTTTCTGTTTTAAAAACTCAAACAGACTTAAGTTTGCTACAGTGACTGTCACGCTCCTCCTTGCCACCAGCAAGTCGTCAATCGTCGTTGTTTTGCATTTCGTCGTTCCTTTTCCACCTTTTTTTTCCAAGTTTCTTCGAAGCCCTCCTCCCCTTTACCGGTGGTCGGACAGGGAGTCAAGAGGTGCATGTAGTCACAAGGACCAATAATGGATCTCTTGACACCTTGAACCGCAAGAATCGTCAAACACGATTCACGAGATCCAATGTGGGGTGAGGGGTCCGACGCGACGAGAAATCCAACATGTCGAAAGATCCACGGCAAAACAAGGGGTCCAGCGAGTCAAGAGGTTCAACATGTCGAAAGGTCCAATAATGGACATTTTGACGCGTTGGATCTCTTGACTCGTTGGACCCATTGACTCGAAAGCTCCAAAAAGTGTCGCACTTTTGCGCCTCTGGTTTATCTTTTCATACAGATAACGTAATTCACCAACTTACACATTTGATCGCCAGTGCTAGCGCCACATGTTCAAGTATCTTCAGCATTCTGTGAAGCATAGCTCATTTATGCCAGCCGGAAAACTGGGCTTTATTTTCTCTCACGAACCCGGCATTTAGTAGGCTGCGAATATTATTCCTCCACTTGCTTTGTCAAAGAAACCTAATGGCTCTTTTTAGTTTCGACAACATCATTATTTTCCATTTAGACGCTCGTTGCAAAAATTAGCTGAACAGTTTTTTAATACTTGAATAAACTGAAATTCGGTTCTTTTTCCGGATGTTTATATTCAAAAAAATAACCAAAACAAACTATATTTAAAAAAAAAGTCTCGATTCTTTTTCGAGCCTTGGCATCCCTAGTCCCATGACCTCAAGTCAAGTGGCATCAAGTTTCCCGTCTTATTTAGCGTAGAAGCTGAATTTGTGCATAGGTCACAAGAAGTCCATTTTTCGGCTGAATTTAGCGGGAAAACCAAATTTGTCTTGAGGTCACGGGACATCACCTTTCACGCCATATTTAGCGGAGAAACTGAATTGTTGGATACGGCACGCGATGTTCATTCTTCCGCTAAATTTAGCAAGGAAACTGAATTTGCCTGTAGACCCCGTGATGTCATGTCACGTGACATCAACTTTTCTGCAAAGCATAGTGGGAAAACTGAATTGGTGCATAGGTCACGTGACGTCATTCCTTTCGCTAAGTTTAGCGTGGGAACCGACGGCGTTTACGCTCACCCCGTGACGAAATTTAAGAACTGGCCCCTCACAGCTGTAGCTCTAAAAGGGTAGAAAGGCGTCCGTTGGTAATTGAGCAATGAGGCTTTTCATGAACACACGTAAAGATGAATTCATTCAGCACATTCAGAACTGAAGTACAGCGGTCCCCATTAAGGCGACTATAGTCGTTGGCAGCTTCAAATGCGCAGGGCGTCAAGAGTCTTATGCAGCGTATTATCACCTGCAGACAGTAAAGCTGTACCGTTAGACGATAACAACGCCTAAGAAACAGTCAAAAACCTTAAGATAATATGCCCCGCCCCGTGCTTCTTAATGTGTCAATCACTATACATTATTTTCCGTCTCTAATTCATTTATCTGTCACGCTCAACCACGCTCAAACAAAGGAGTTTCTCCCTTCATGCCGGAGCATTCTAAGTTGCTGAAAAGGGTGATAGCTTCTTCTCGAAATGAAAACGTCCGCTGCAAGGTCACGCAAGTGTACCTTGAATATCAGTTTTTGCAAACAAGTAGACTGCCTTAAATTAGATAACTACTTGGAACGTTTCCCGAAGAAAATTGCAGAAGCGGTTGTCTCAAACGTTAAAAGGAAAAACCGAGAAAGCACATGCTTCAAAGAAGAAAGCCCAACCTGTGGTCGTGCCGTATATTCACTAGCTTTCACGCAGCCTTTAGAAAGTCGCAGCCCACATGGAAGTGCCAGCGGTGTTTTCATCCCCCCTCGGAACGTTCTGTCCTATGTTCTAAAATGACGACAAAAAGGAATGAGGTGATGTGTGTGTGAAGGAACACTCGACACTTTGTTGCACCTTGAGTTCAGAAGCAGCTGACGCTAGGAGCAAATGCGAAAAAGCAGACAGCGCCAAAAGCGCTCTATCATAGCGTTCGCCAGGTTTCCTTAGGCATTCTATCATTGATGGGCCAATCATAAAAGCAAAGTAGTCAACCAAAAAAAGAACGAGACGTTGCGCGTTCTTTTCTGTCGTCCTTCGCGTTTTCCGTTTTCCTACCCCAGTCTCACGATTACCATCGTATGAAAAAAAAAAGGTACAGTGACTTGCACTTTTGAAGTTGCTTGATTGCACCAATACCTTGCAGCGTCGGCTGCGTCTCAGACTAAGCTAAAACGATGTGTAGTCAGCACGTAGAATCTGTTACTTCAGTCGTCTGTAAAATCCCTATGAGTTACGCTAAAGCATAAGTGGGCCAAAAGGCAAGCTGCGAAAACGATAGGGCACGCAAGCACACGATATCTGTGAAATAATTTCACTGGGGCAATTTGGCTCTTCATTGTGATACATGCCGATGCGACCCGGGCTCTAAGAAAAAACATATTCTTGGGATGAAGCAAATTGTGGCGAGAAGTGTATGAATCATGCAACATATGAAATTGAAAGGGGGGCAGAAAATGTATAAGTGTCCCGTCAGTTCACCTATTCGATGAGAAGTTTCTATATATACTCGAGCAACCTGACAGGGTTAATAAATAATCTCGTTTCATTTTAAGAAACATTAAGTTGAAAGTAGCTCTTCGTTCTGAAAACCTCTCCTTTGGCCCCTGTTTTACTGCGCATCTTATTTAAAGAAACACGTACGAATCAGCTCATATCTTCATGATTACAATTCATACGTTACGTACGTGAAACAATTTGGGCAGGCAGTATATATAGTGTTTTATCACCCGAGACAGTTTCTTTAGTGACTGCAAATAAGGAAAAATAACATTATTTTTTCTTCGGTGTAACTTATACACATCGGTGTAGGCTGGCATCCTTAAGCTGTGTGTGGCGGTCCACCGGCATACCAAGCAGCAGATAAAAGACGACGACGTTACTCGTCGATACGAGCCCGGTGGCACGAGAGAATAAACAGAACGTTTTCACCTAAGCTCGGAGTCGGTCGCACCATCTATTCCGTCCTCAAGATCGAACGCGCTACACTGTGGTCAGACTGCTTATACCTCACACAAAAGGCAGTCTGCACATCACTGTTGCGGAGTTGCCGCTTTGGAGTTGGAATGATTCCGGAATCATTCCGCATTTTCGCGACCCCGGAATGGAATGGGAATGGAATGGCGGCAACGTTGAGGGGAATGGAATGGGAATGGAATTAGATGCCTTTTGCCCGGAATGGAATGGGAATGGAATGGGCCCGGTTCTTTATTATTATTTCTTTATTATTTTTTTTAGGGGGGGGGGGGGGGAGGAGGGTGCGTTCAGCTAGACGGAGCCAGTCAGCAAAACAGCTGCTCAGAAAAAAAAAAAATGTGCGGGAAACTACTAGCAATACAAAAAAAAAAATACAAGAAAACAAGCGTCAGAGCAAAGAGCAAAGGGGGGAGGGGGGGGGGGCGGGGGTGGCGGTGGCGCCTTTCACGGACGCGCAGACGGCGGGCTTTACTGGTGTTACACGAGAGCGAAATGAGAAACCAAGCACCAAGCGAAGAAAGCGGCAAAGAAAGAAGCCGCCATGAGCGGCTCCTCATCGTGCTTCTTGTATTACTTTTTAATTTATTTATTTTTTTATTTACTTATTTTTTTTTTTGCGACGGCATGGAGAATGCACGCGCGCGCACAGACTGAGATCTGGGAGCAAGGGGCGACTCATAACTCGCAGAGCTCTGATAACTCGTTGACTCGCACGCCGCCGCAGAAAGGTGTTCAGTTATTCTTTTCTTGTAGTTCGAGGAGCGTTGCTTAGCAGGTGGCCAACCTTGCTGCCTTCCACGTTCATTCGCGCGCACTCCTTTGAAGTGCGAAAAATGCGAGATTCACTCCTCACTTCTCCTCTTGCGCTTTGCTCCGACGCTTGTTTTTCTATACTGCATTTTTACGTGTAAGTCTACCTTTTACTTGGTGTTTGTTCCAATGCTTGTTTTTTTGTGTTATATGTTTTACATTCAAGTAGGTTGGGGTTACAAACAAGCTAGCAGACGCCCGCTCATTTCCTTCGACTTTAGTCTCTGCATACTTTGTTTCACCTGCGATGAACCGCTGCGGACGCTTCGCTCCAGGCAATCCAGCACCGTGAGCCTAGTAAAATTAGTGCTTTTTTAAAACATTTAGAGTTTTTTTTTTGCAATTGTCTATGCGTTTGACAATGTCAGCTTTATCCTGCTTATGCCGGAAACATTGCGAAATGTAGCTGTCAAGTCCCAATTTTTACGTTTAGGAATTAGAGGAATGGAGTGCAACGATTCAGCCATTCCAGGAGTGGGAGTGGGCCCAGTGTCCCTAATCCTAAGAGTTAAAAGGAATCGAAATATCGAAAATTCTAATTCCCGGAATGGAAATGGAATGGAAGGGGGGTGCCCATTCCGCAAAACTGCTGCACACAGTTTTGAGCGCGAGTAACCCCGAGATTTGTGCTTCGAATTCCGGATGGCAACGAGTTCAAGGAGAGCACGCGGCATTCAAACCACGGATAATGCGGCGACTCGTGATGGCAGACTATCCTTTGTATGATGTATGAGGAGTGTGACCGCAAATTTATGCTTTTCGTGTTAGAGGTTTGAACCTCATCATTAGCGTCATCGACCGGCAAGGTCAGTCACTACCATGGTGGAAGAAATGCATTTAGGTGGTGACTCTGGTCGCTCTTCCCGCGGGGAGCGAGCGACCAGATCGTGTTCGGAGCTAGCCTCGAACAAGGAGCATACTCTGTTTCACCTTATGATGTACCGCAGGAAAGGCTACAAGCGCGAGCTCCTTGCTCTGGGGCACATCCCGGCGGCACAAGCTCTCGTGACTTAAGAGCAGCTGCCAACGCTATGAGCTCGCGCTTCTAGCCTTCGCTGCGGTACAACATCAGGTGAAACGAAGTGTAGTTGTTCCGCGCCGCCGCCGAGGGCGCTGAGGTGTAGGTACCGTGGATATGATGTCTCTTCTCGGCGGCCACGGTGTCGGGGGCGTAGCTTGCTCGCCTTTTTCGCGGTATGGTGGTGGTGTGCGGTCAGTGGCTAGCCTCATGTTTTGGTTTGGTGCTGTGTCAATTACCGGTGCCACCATCGTGCACGAAGATGAGCATTAACCCGAAGAAGAAGTTATGCTATAATGATCGGAAAGACGTGCTTCGTTTCCAACTGCAATTCGGGGTACCGGAACTGCGCAGAGCGAGTGTCCTTGTTTAACGCTCCATCGAATGACGCTCGCCTGGAGCAGTGGCGTCGTGCAATCCCGAGGGCCGATCGCAAGTTACTACCTAGTCTCCTCATCTCGTTGACCAAGGGAAGACCAAGCTTGTCAGTCTAATTTCTGTCGAAGACTTGGAATGCGAAGATGTCTGGACAGAAAAGGCTCAAGAAACCAAGGTTGTGGACTGCATGCTATATTACAGGGGTGGCCAAACCGCGGCTCGCGAGCCGCATGCGGCTCTTTGCTGGTCCAACTGCGGCTCGCAGATCCCTTGTAAGGGGACCCCCCCCCCCCCCTTCCCGCATTTTCCCAGGAAAAAAAGAAGAGATTTCAGGCAGAATGAAGTACGGCTGGCGGTTTGGCCGCCTTGTACCTCCATACGTACTGTCGTACAGCCTTGTGCACTCATACGTACAGTTAGACTCTAAACAAAATTTAAACTTGCGCCCCCCCCCCCCCCCCCCCCCGTGGCTCTTAGAAGTTTCGTGGTTTCATTTGCGGCTCTTAGGCCTGGTCGGCCTGGCCACCCCTGCTATATTATGTAACTGGGTTTTTGTGCGTGAAAATAAAAAAAAAAAAGCTACACGCTGCCCTGCATGCCGATCCGCTTTCAGCATCGACAAGAACGCTTCTACTGAAGCAGCACTGACAAACGTGAAGAATAGAGGAGCCCTTATACACCCAACAAGAACCTTTTCTAGCTACTGAAGAGAGCGGAACAGTTCTTTGTGCAAAATAAAAGCCACAAGCCACAATCGACAGTGTTCTTGACACATGCACACTAACGCTTCCATGCGCTGAACACAAAGAAGAAACAATTGCCCAGTTGCTCCACTACTACTTCAGCATGCAAATGCGACAACACTGTAAGCTTATTACGATGAGTAGGAACAAACAAGCTCAAGAAATAAAAAAATCAGCAAAGCAGCGCTCGTCTTGGTTTAAGGGCATGAGCGAGAAACACAGGATGTAGGAGATGGCGTTCTTTGGTAGTATGCAGTGAATTCAGCTTTTATGTACATTTTAAAGCAAGAATATTTGTCAGGTATCTTTTTACCTGTAAGACGGGGTGACACCATATTGTGCGAGTATAGATGAAAAGTGATTTATATCTTAAAACCGCTAGTAGTGTTTGACCTTCAGTCACTGTGTCATCATGTCAGTCAGAATGTCATCATACTGTGTCACTGTTTCAGTCACTATGTCTTCATAAATAGGAATTTTTTCTGCTCACAAGGTTTGTATGTTCCACAGTACAAGTTGACATTGTATGTATAAACCATTTGTAATGCTAAAACTTTAATGCGCATGTAAAGAATTATTTAGGCCCCACTATGTAACATTATTATAATTTTTTTCTTTCAATAAGGCAGGATCAGGGTAGAAAAAATCACCCGACCTCATATAAAGCCACGTAATGTGTGTAAACAATTTACGGAACTGTTACTAAACATGCGAGCACGACCCAGGTGTTTACTCAAACTTACTCTAAATTATTGAAGGCCCAGTAGATTATGTTGGGAAGTTTTATATTTATACGAGTATTTTTGTCACGTTGAGTCATCATCGGAATGTTCTCGTTAAAAAAAAACAACAAAAAAACAGGAACCGCACGGGGGAAAAGGCAATCACTGCTAGTGCGCCATCATAAATTCATCAATTCACTACATAGTACACAGGGACCGAGTAAAGAATGCATAATTTCCTTCACAAGCCCTCTATACAAGCCTACACAAGCCCCTCTATGCGTGAGCGCCATCTATCCCCGTGCGAGTGAAGCATGCTCGGTGCGCCGAACATAATGTGGTCGCCGCGTGAGTGAGAGAATCATCACCTAAATGTATTTCTTTCACCGTGGTCACCACGGTATACTTTAGCTTCAGGAAATAAAATTTAATGTATTTATGTTTCGTGTGCTCTTTCTCTCCCAAAAAAAAAAAATATATGCTGAGGCCATATTCTGCAGCAGTTAACTAAAAGGCGAACACTTCTGCAATCTTAAAGGTGTTAGGCACACCAAAATAGAATAAAAGCGAAATGTATTGCTAGAACCCATGAGAGGTTACAGAAATGTTAGTATATTTCTGCTAACTTTGTTTAGTAAAAAAAGAACTTAGTTTCGGGGGTAAATTTAAATTAGCGGCCGCTCCCTCGGATCAAACATGGCGGCCGTCCGGAAAGGCCGCCATGTTTCTAAGGTCAGTGACATTCTGCCCATTGTACAAGCAACGCGGTGTTGCAGACGGCGCAATTTGATGGTCTTCTTGAACAAACAGGCAGACTTTACTTTATCCGCGTGTCGACCGAGAAAGTCAAGACTTCAACCTCCTCGTTTACCTTCCGCATTTTGAGTACGTGGTTTTGAGATGATGCTGTCTAAGGCAGCACTGGATTTGTGGGAGTCGTTTATAGTTCCGACGCGTCTGACTATGAGCGCAGCGGCGTTCAGGGTCAGGCACGTTGGAAGGCAGCGGCGATTCGGGTAATTGTTCCCATGAAATGTTGGAAGGTAGTCGTTTAGGCTATACCCGCTCGCGAACCGCGGAGGGGTGGCCTCCAGGACTGTGCATCATAGCAGAATTCCAATTCCCCTGATATCGTTAGTCAGGATATGGATACACACATTAAATGAACTGTTTTCATTCGCTCACTCACCAGCTCCAGCCACGACGGTGAGATCGTTGCGTACAATGTCGTAGACGATCTTGACGTTGACAGTGCATGGTGCGGCCGTGAAATGGTCTGCACACAACGCCGTCACCGTTCGAATGCATCCAGTCATCGCGCGACGTTACGTTTTCATGCCTCAGGTAACATAGGATTCTTTGTGTACAGGAACAACAAAACCGGTGGCTGCTTCTGCTCTACGTTTCCAGATCCTACAGCCCCAAAGACTTTGCGGGACACTTGGAGCCGCTTTCGCGTTCAGAGATACGCAAGGGTTCTCCTCGGCAGCCAACGGATGTGATCCTAAAAAACCCAGCAAGCCGACGCTAATGAACCGAGGATAGCTAACGACGAGTCAGTTGGGTGCACGTGCACGTTGGACGGAAGTTTCAAAGGGGGAGGGTGGCAGGGGGGCTAAAGAGAGGTTATGGTTCGATAAGTCCAGGAGGAGAAGGAGGAAAACTTTATTTAAAAGCTCAAATCCGAGCCGTCTTAACCTTCTGCACTGGAAAAGGAATTTTCCTCTACAACTTGGGTCAGGATTGTTCGTGGCAGAGGGTCTAGGATCTCCCGCACATCAAGAAGTAGGGGAGGCCAGAGCTCGTTTTGTAGGTCAGGAGGAGGGGCGGCCCAGTTTACCCAGGAGTAGTGGATATGAGTAGCATGCGATGGTGCGATCGTTGCGTACACGGAGCTCGGACGAGCATAGGTAGACCCAAGAAGGAAACCGCTTTCAAATACACAATCAGGATCGTGCGGTTTATGGGCACCACTATTGGACTCAGTGGGCCCAACCACATTATAAGTTGGCCAATGTTGCCTCATGTTGCTTCACGCTAGAAAACTACCAATAAAAATTTGCAATCAGTAGAGAATTAAAAGTCGCCAATTTTAGCGCATGTACTAAGGAACAAATTAGCATTTTATTTTAAAGTGAATTTTTGTCTATGTAATTCTCGTGCCCTAACCCCTTCAAAAGGGTACAACATGATAAATTATTTTCTAGGTTGTTGAATATGAAGCGCCAATCAATGGTAAGTACGAGCTGTCAGTTAGGGTGAAGCCTCAGTAAACAGCCATACGTAGCTCAAGATTGGTACCTAGCTACCGCATTCGAAGTCACTGCTCAGTACTGACGCCAAGAAAGCATCAAAAGCTAGGCATAAATTTTGGAGAACACTAACGTAAACTTTTAGATTGAACTAATTTGGTGCAGATCCAAAGCACGGGCCTTTGGTCCAACGCAGCCTAGAAAGCCCAAAATTGGAATCATGATTGAGCTTTAATATGTTTAAAGGCAACAAAACATACCGATACGAATCATCGGTCTAAGCATCCTAGAAACCGCACGGCTTAACTCACGCGCGGTCTTTCCCCGTTAGAAAGGCGGCCAAACATACCGATACCTCTTTTTGGCCTAGAAATTTGAGAAAACCCAAAAAAGAAAGCAATAAGCTAAGGCGTTTCTGGGCTGCTTAGGGAGCGTACATAGTGTTTTAACCACAAGAATGCAAAAGAAAAAATCACTTTAGTGCGCTATTTAGCGTTAGGTGACGCTACCCAACACCTACCTCGTAACAAGGCCGTTGTCCTGAATGTTCTACATCACCTACTGAAGGCAAACCCAAGACACGGACAAGACACTAGTACGGCGGAAGCCTTCGGCCGGACTCGTGTCTTTGCTTATTAAACACGATTCGAAAGCTGACAGAGCACTGGTGTCCTATATGTGCGCCGCCTGAGTTCCGGGAGGCCCCACCAAGAAATTTACCACTATAATATACTGAATGCGTTATGCTACCAACGTTTCCGGCGTGGCATGGTTCTGCACGCGGAATCTCTCAACTTCACAACATATAAGTGGGATTGTGGGCTACAAGAGTAAAGCGTAATGCTCCTGCGTTGGGATTGCACGCTTCGGTTTAAGCTGTAAATTAAAACATCCGAAGAGGCTGTGCCTAGAAGTGCGTCAAACGAAAAGCGTGAATGAGCCAGCGGAATTCTCATCTGTCTTTCTTGACTCCGGTGAAGTTAAACGATCCGAGAAGAGCTCCGACTGCGTGCGATGCAACCTTTAAGGGGACCTTTACGAACCACCGAGAGCAAGTGTTAGGAGAGTCCTCTGTAATTTGCGCGTTGTGTTTTACTCTTATTGTTTGAGAAAATAAAATGTGCCGGGTCATCGCGATGGAATCTCGGTAAACAACTCAGAGCGAATCATTAACAATTTATTGGCAAGAACAGAGGCGTTCTGTGTTGAAAGTTCTGAAAAGGCGCGGGGTGGGACTTCGATAAGACGGCGTAAAAAAGAAGCGCCGTGAAATTTACTTGCTGGCAGGAAATCAGCCCGGCTCAATTTGTAATTTAAGGGTGCTAAGCGCATCATGTTTGCCCAGAAGCACGCGTCGAGTTAAGAATAAGGAGCTGTCTAAAACGCGCTCCCAATATTTTCTGCAATAAAAATAAAAATAAATAGTAGCGAAGATTGATAGCCCTTATCAGAAATATATGGTACCTCTACAAGATGCGACTTCTACAGAGCACAAAACGGATATTGCATGAAAATGAAACTGAGGACAGAATATTTATGTACGACCTTGTAAGGATAACCGGAACGCTGATGTACGCCCGAGAAAAGAGTTAAAAACTCCAAAAGAAACGGGACCACTCATACTAGTTGCAGGAGCTCTATGATCACTCGCGAAACCTGCAGAACCCGAAACACTTTTTTCAACGACAGGCGCTTGGATGAGTTATTAAGTACACCTATGGTGTAGATTTAACAGTGTTTATTTCAAGAAAAACCTGAGGATGATTTTTGGTGTTGTTTTTGTTTTCAGATATCGCTGTATTTCAGTCATCTTTCACGGACAGATGCTAAAAGAGGTTATTTAGTTGAATAACTCTCGCTCAAAAATTCAGCCTTCGTGTCACAGTTGGGAGGGCTTCGATGAAACCTACTCTAGAAATGAATTATTTTCGGTTTTATTGATTTTTCATTGCTCACAACAAGAAATGTTTTTCTTTTTTTTCTTTTTCTCTCTTTGCTAAACCCTCTTCGTTCATCATTTAAATATACTGGGATGTTAACAACCTGTCCACAGTATAGCTCCGAAAATGAGCAGAGTAGTTAGACGAGACGATTTGAGGGTGAAATGGTTCGTCTTTCCTGTCTGTACTTTTTAACAATGCAATAACAAAGGGAAACATAACTGACGGAGAGGAGGAAATTAGAGGTTGCGGGGTAATCGCAAATCCGAGCTCTGTTCGGAATGCATTGTGCACAGATGCAAAGCTAGTTGGCTTTGTATTTAGTCAACGTTCGAACGCGTTAGGACGCGTTTGGAGAGTGAGCGGAGACAAAGGCTGGTTCGTCTGCCCACTGGCCATTCCAACCGAAAATTGGTGTTCCAACGTCCCCGCGCGCTCTCCTCTCCCTCAATTTCTACCCGTATAAGTTTTCGCTGGTCAACAATTTCGTTAATCTCCACTGACCCTCTTCAAGCGCTCTTCAATAAATAAGTTATGAAACTCGCAAGAATATTTTTTATAAATACATCTTGGCCAATAAAGTTACCAGGTACCGAGAAGATCTGGTACAAAGACGATTAAAGACGGTAATGCCATGGATGCACCAGCGGATGCGGCACCGTTCATTGCAGTTCAGCGTTGAGACGGGAACATTCAAATCCGACGGCGAAATAATATCAAGAAAACGTAATACGACGGCTAGCGCGTTTTCAAATTTAACGTGCGTTATGCTTCTCTAGCCTTGACTACGCTAGCACTTGTAAGCTTTAGCGCGACCGCTCTTGCTTCGTTTTTTTTTTTTTTTTTCGCGAGTCAGAAATGCCTACGCGATGCCGCGGGAAACAGTATCACGGGCTGAACTCACGTGTATCATATTGCTCTTCCTTGCGTGTCCACCCTTCAAGCGCAGTACAAACAGGGGTGTCTTGCTTCTGTTTGAATACGATAATATTGTACATTCGTGTGGAGAGACGAAGCAGCGGGACCTGACGTCAGACTTAACGAATAAGAAAGGGAAGACGAAGTCATGCGATTTTCTATAAATAATGTTAGATTGAAATGATGACAGCATCAAGCGCTGTATTTTATGCGTTTCGTTTTTCTTCTAAGCAAAGAATACCGCGCTATTTAAGAGCTGTGTTGCCCCAATAGGACCGTTCTTGTCTGGAGCTAGGTGGGCAGGCCTGAACTCGAGTGGCCGGTGAGAGGGTCCACGTTGAGTCTCAAAAATTCCTTTTGTTTAGCAAAACTTGCTGTATAGTCTTATTCCCTGAACATAATGGTACTTAGTCCCCATCAATGACCGACTTGACGTCTACGTTATCGAAGTCATCGGAAGAGCGCAATCCCTCACAAAGATGCGACCACCATCAATATTTGCTGCGCTAAAGCACTTTTTTATGCTCATGCTGAGCATGAACGTAACAACTAAAACACCCGTCCTCATTCCACGCTGAGTCTTTTGATGAATTATTTTGCAATCCTTATGCAACCAACAACAGTGCTTTCTGCAGTCAATTTTTCTAAACTAAACTTTATAGCAATAAAACATATTGGAAGAGGAAAGAAATTATCTCGCGCATTTAGAATCAACTTATTAAGACGACACTGTAACCAAAAGTATGTCACTAGATGGTCAAATAGTTAATAAAGAAACCATAAAGTTCTTAAAATTTACACGTAAAAATAGGCGATTAGATTGATTGAGGTAAACGCTAGTATTCTGCAACAAATTACGACCCTGTCTGTATTTTCGTACTTGATAACACAGTAGTACTCGGTCCAACGTCTTGTAGGAGCGCCCTGATTTGGGTTAATGCGTATCTTTCCGTATCCGAGTTTAAATTAATAAACAACATTTATTGTATTATCGGTCTCCGTAATACACAAAATGGGTGCCATAACATTCCTCCTGAAGGTGTAGAATGCAATGTGCGCAAGTTTTGTCAAATTTGAGACCTGAGCGCTGCGAGTGACCTACACAAAAGAATTTGTGGGGGGAAGCGCGGGCACCGATGTAGAAAGGGTTGACACCAAACCGCCTGCACAAACATGAGAGAAAAATAGCAAAAAACGGCGAGGCCTTCCAACACCCCAGTTTCATCACCTCAAGGTTTGCACTCCCTGTGCACCTGAGTTCTCCTCCGCGCATGTTCTGGGGGCCAAAAAGAACTGCTACGCGCACGAGATCTTGGAGGCGTATGCCATAAAAGAGGCGCCGAAGAACATTTCGTCGGCCTCGTTTTCGCTATCGGAGAGAGAGTTGACTTTCTTAAGACCAGAGTTGGCGGCCTTGGCGGGGCGGGCAAGTGGTCATTGCTCTTGAGAGGGAAATCGGGATGCCACCTTCCTTCTTCTCCCTCCTGCTGTCTCGGTGTTTTACATTCCCCACTGCGCTATCCCCCCGTTCTTTCTACACGGGCCCCTCTCTTGCCAACCTGCTTCCCCTTCCCCCTGTTTTTAAGTTTCCCTCTCCTATAGACCATCCCATTTAGCACTGTCTGGGCGGCACCAGTTTGTTCGACCGCAGCGCCCTCTCCACACATCCGGGGAAGTTCAGCGGGTTCGGCGGGGTAAAACGAGAGAGAGGGCACGCGCCGACTCCGCTTGCAGACGACAAACCGGGAGGTTGCCGTTCTCCATCTTTGGGCTGTATCGGCGTGCTCTACCGAACATCGACCTCTCGATCGTTACTGCCGTTGTGAAGTGGTTCGCGTTCTTAGAATAGTTGTGGCTACTCCAAAATCAGCCTATAGCACTCTGTTCTATTTTGCTAAATGATCAACTAGCATATCTTTTTTCCGTTACTTAGATAGCAGTTAAGTCAGCCGGCAGTACTACCCTCAACTACTGTTTGTATTGCGGCAGGAGAGCACGTTTTATTTATTATTTCAGACTTCCACTCATGGTCGCTAAAGGCCTACACCAGTACGAACTTTTGTATAGTAAAAAAGGTACAGCAACCGGATTTATTTTTCGCCAAAGAAACCGGCCAATCTGACACAGTTTCCCCTATTTTTGTTTTTTATTTGCACGCAAGAAACAGTGCAATTGAACCCTGTTAGTCTTTTTATCTAGCATAGTAATACACGATAACTGGCCTACCAAAATCTGCGCATCTGCGCTTGAAATTCCCAAAATGACGCGATTTTAAACAGAGTTTGTACGCCAGCCGGATGCTAGGTACTGCCCACTCGGCGGAGCAGACGACATACAGGCGAGAGGGAAGGGCATTTTTTTTCTCTTTTACCCTCTCTGCTATGACCCTAATGGAACGGTCTATAGCGGGGTTCCCAAAGCAATGCGGGCCGGCAATAAATCATTTGTGTGTTGAAAGTTGAAAGATATGTTGTCCCGTCCCCTGTCTCCACGCATAAAACCCTTTCCAACGTTAAATTATTACCATCACGCTCACTAAAACGTTTACTGCAGCAACGGGCGTGGGGGCGTGGAACCGGCGTCATGTTGGTGCCGCGATTGACAAGCACTCTTCTGCTGACGCAGGCTTTTTGCATCGCTGCGCCGGACTGGGCCTGCTACCACGTGTCGTCCTCGGACGAATTCTACGACGACAACAACTACGAGAATGAAGTGTGCCCAGCATTCGCTTTTGGCGAAAACGACATCGTCCGCTACGAACAATGGAGTGCTCCGAGTGCTGCTCTTGGGGACTACCGTCTACATAAGTCAGCAGGCACCATTTCGGCGCTGGGGCGTGGAACCGGCGTCATGTTGGTGCCGCGATTGACAGGCACTCTTCTGCTGACGCAGGCTTTTTGCATCGCTGCGCCGGACTGGGCCTGCTACCACGTGTCGTCCTCGGACGAATTCTACGACGACAACAACTACGAGAATGAAGTGTGCCCAGCATTCGCTTTTGGCGAAAACGACATCGTCCGCTACGAACAATGGAGTGCTCCGAGTGCTGCTCTTGGGGACTACCGTCTACATAAGTCAGCAGGCACCATTTCGGCGCTGGGGCGTGGAACCGGCGTCATGTTGGTGCCGCGATTGACAGGCACTCTTCTGCTGACGCAGGCTTTTTGCATCGCTGCGCCGGACTGGGCCTGCTACCACGTGTCGTCCTCGGACGAATTCTACGACGACAACAACTACGAGAATGAAGTGTGCCCAGCATTCGCTTTTGGCGAAAACGACATCGTCCGCTACGAACAATGGAGTGCTCCGAGTGCTGCTCTTGGGGACTACCGTCTACATAAGTCAGCAGGCACCATTTCGGCGCTGGGGCGTGGAACCGGCGTCATGTTGGTGCCGCGATTGACAAGCACTCTTCTGCTGACGCAGGCTTTTTGCATCGCTGCGCCGGACTGGGCCTGCTACCACGTGTCGTCCTCGGACGAATTCTACGACGACAACAACTACGAGAATGAAGTGTGCCCAGCATTCGCTTTTGGCGAAAACGACATCGTCCGCTACGAACAATGGAGTGTTCCGAGTGCTGCTCTTGGGGGCTACCGTCTACATAAGTCAGCAGGCACCATTTCGGCGCTGGGGCGTGGAACCGGCGTCATGTTGGTGCCGCGATTGACAAGCACTCTTCTGCTGACGCAGGTTGGTTTCTGTCCTGCACGTTTTTATGTCTATGTCTTGCCGGTTCCACCCCATGAGCTGCATGCATCAATGAGTGCTTGTCGAACGACGACCAACTGTGTCAGGCGGCGTTTTCTGTTACTCAGAAATTACGCGTTTTACTTTTTGCTTTTACTTCTTTGCGGCGATGTTGAATTGAACCCTGGCCCTCAGGTGCAGCTAAAGGGACTGCTGGATGGGCAACAGCGTCTAATGGCCAAATTAAATCAAATCGAAGCAAACCAGGCATCGGCCGATTCCAGACTGAATGACGTGTGCAACCGTATAGGATCAGTGGAAGCGAAAATTGATAAACTTGACAATATACAGACTGTTCTTCAAGAGTATAAAGAAAAATGTGGCGCACAACTTACGCAGATACAAGCTCTGTCATCCCGGGTAGAAACTCTCGAAAATCGTAGCCGCCGCAGTAATCTGATTTTTTATGGATTCCCTGAATCAAATGCGAAAGAAACCGCCGCTGCTTGTGAAGAACTTGTCACGAACCTGTGCCACACTCGTTTAGGCGTAGATCATATTCTTATCGAAAAGGCATACCGGCTAGGCAAGCAGTCTACTGATCGTAACCGAGCAATCTTTGCAAGTTTTTGTTTTCTGAAAGATAAGGAAAGAATCATGTTTAATGCTCGCAAACTAAAAGGTACAAATTTAAGCACCTCAGAAGACCTCTCCGAATCTGTTCGTGTTGTAAGAAAGCATTTATGGGAATACGCGAAGGCTCACCGTCGACCGGATAGCAAAGTTGTGCTAAAACATGACTGCTTGCTCCTAGACGGGGTCAAATTCACTTGGGATGATGAGGCAAAGCTGGTGATTCAGCATTGACTACCTAATAACCGCAAAGAATGTCCAATAAACATAACCCTTGTCAACTGTAGAAGTGTGAAAAATAAAGTAGATGAGCTACGGCAGCTTGTAAACATGACTCAGTCACAGGTTGTAATCGGGACGGAGTCGTGGCTGGACGAAAACGTTCTCGATCGAGAGGTTTTCCCTGACAATTACTTGTGTTATAGAAAAGATAGAAATTCCCACGGAGGGGGTGTTTTTATTCTTGTTCATGAAAGTATTGTTTCCAAAGAAATGCCGATTGAAACTGAAAACGTTGAAAACGTTTGGTGCGAACTTTCCTTGGGTAATGGTGAACGGCTGGCCATCGGTGCCTTTTACAGGCCACCAGGTACACAGCCGAGCGTTTTAAGTTCACTGTCTGAAATTGTTTCTACTATTAGATGCGCTAAAATTATAATTGGAGGTGACTTTAATCTACCTGCAATTAACTGGAAGGCGAATAATCACAGGACTGGTGTAGGAGGAGAATTATATAACGAGTTTTTCAGTCTTATGGACCTGTGTTCACTTGAACAGCACGTTCTTGAGCCAACGCGAGACGATAAAACGGGCCACATTCTAGATTTACTTTTAACCAATACGCCAGACATTATCTCAAATACGCAAGTCATCACTGGCATCAGCGATCATAAAGTAGTCGTGGCAGATGTTAACCTTGCAAATACCAATGTCGGTCGGTCAAAACCGCGGAAGGTGTTTTTATACAACAAAGCAGATTATGATGGCATGTCAGCTGCACTTGATTCGTATTTTCCAACCTTTGAAACGTTGGCTGAGGAACTGAGTATCGAGGATCTCTGGCGTGTTTTCAAGAACAAAATAACTGAATTAACGAACTGCTTTGTTCCTTCTGCTATGCTTACTTCGAAGCGTGCACGTGACAAACCTTGGGTATCTCGCCAGCTCCGTAGCCTTATTCAAAAGAAGCGAAGGGCGTTCCTCAAGTACCGTAGCACTCAACTTGCAGCCCATCTTGCCAAGCTGAGCGAACTAACTGCACATGTAAAAACCAGCATTCATACAGCCAAACAACAATATTTCCAGGCATTTGAAGAGAGGGTGAAGAATAATCCAAAGGAGTTCTGGAGATACGTGCGCAGCAATGCCAAAAGTGATATCTCCGTTCCGCCGCTTAATCACGATGACAGTGTTGTACATAGTGATACCGATAAGGCCCAGCTTTTGAATTCATTTTTTTATTCCGTGTTTAACCCGCCTGCACAGCGGGATGTTTCTTTCGATGCGCCCTTTGTGACTAATGAGATGCCTCCGATCACACTCCAAGTGGAAGGGATTAGAAAGCTTTTAAATGAACTTGATGTAAGCAAGGCAACAGGCCCCGACAACATTTCTCCTTGTATTCTGAGGTCATGCTCTGGTGTAGTCTGCCTGTATTTTTATGTTCTTTTTGAAAAATCTTTAGATACATCATCATTACCGTCAGATTGGAAGCTTGGTCGGGTGGTCCCGATACACAAGGGTGGCCCAAGGAACGTGGTCACAAATTACCGTCCGATTTCATTAACTAGCATCGCTTGTAAGGTAATTGAGCACGTTTTATATACAGGCATAATCCATCATGTAAATGCCTCGGGAATACTACATTCCTCCCAGCACGGCTTTCGTCAAGGCTACTCGTGTGTGACACAGCTAACAGAGTTTGTACATGAATTGGCAGGTGCTCTTGATGGCCGTGATAGCGTTGACTGCATTTTTCTTGATTTCAGCAAGGCGTTTGATGTTGTCTCCCATGACTTGTTAATTGCGAAACTTCACGGTTATAAAATTGATAAGAAAGTGGTATATTGGATACGCGAATATTTGTCTCTCCGTAAACAATATGTTGTGCTAAATGGCTGCCAGTCCGAATTTGCTGACGTGACATCAGGAGTCCCGCAAGGGTCCGTCCTTGGGCCGCTGTTGTTTATGCTGTACTTGAATGATATCGTGGGTGTTGTGTCATCACCAATGCGTCTCTTTGCAGACGATTGTGTTGTTTATCGAAAAATACGAGCGAGTGATGACGTCGACATTCTACAGGCAGACATAAATGCAATTACCGATTGGTGCAAACTGTGGGAAATGAATATTAATTTTAAGAAAACTGTCCACATCCCATTTACGAGACGGCGTGTTCCGTCCCTGAGTACTTATACCATTAATGACGAGCCACTCACTGTTGCCTACGAATACAAATATCTTGGTGTATTCCTAACCTCGACCCTAAGTTGGAGTAAGCACATTGACTATACTGTCTCTAAAGCCTCGAGAATGCTTGGCTTTCTCGCTCGTAACTTTAAGCCTGTACCACGTTCCTTGAAAGAGAGACTTTATTTTTCGCATGTCCGCTCAATTTTAGAATATGCCTGCACTATATGGGATCCTCACACTGCTGTCCAGATAATCAAACTTGAAAAAGTACAAAACCGGGCTGCCCGTTTTGTTTTAAACAATTACGACAGGCGACTTAGTATGACTCGTGCGAAACAGAACCTAGGATGGAAGGAGTTAAGCTTTAGAAGGAAGAACCTTCGACTGAAATTTTTTAATAACATATTTCACTGTAGGACTGGGATAGATAGAAATGCCTACCTTCACCCGCCAGATTACATATCGCAACGAAAAGATCATGTGTATAAGGTCAAGGAATTCCGCTGTAAAAGTGACGTCTATATGAACTCTTTTTTTCCTAAAACAATACGGGATTGGAACGGTTTGCCAGCCTCGGTGGTCAACATTGTTCCTAACGATATGTTTTATTCAACACTAACCTCGTAGTGTCTAGTTAGTAGTTGAGTAACGTTCGGAGTGTTTAGTAGACTGCATTTTTTATTTTTTTATGTAGCCTGCACTTTGTTGTGATACTGAAAGATTTATGGCTTGTGAATATTGCTCTTTTAACTTTTGTATAACTATTCGTGTTCTTCATTTCCAACTTCTCCCCCCCTACTGTAATGCCCCATGGCGCTGTAGGTATCTGAATAAATAAATAAATAAATAAACATACTTCTTCAAGTTCCAAAGCTAAGCCACAACGCAAGAAGCGGGAAGGCGGAAGCAAATGTGCCGAGTGAAAAGCCAGAAACAGGCCCACGAAAGCAATTAAAACGAGACATCATCCAGAACAACACGCGTTCCAAAGAGCACTGATGTGATTGTCCTAAGCCATTTTGGAGCACAATTTGGAACAGCCAGAACAGTGTTTTGGAGCAGAAAATGTGGCCTTTGGAGCAACCAAAACAGTGTTCTGGAGCAGCCAAGGTAAGGTTTGAGTCAGCAAAGTGCCTCTTAAAGCAAATATTATTAGGAAAAAAAAAAATATATATATATATATAAATATATATATATATTAAGTGCTGCACAGACGAAGGGCACTTTGTGCTGTGTTGTGTTTTGAGGCGTCTTGTTGTGAGAGAACTCGCTGCTTGTAGTTTTAGTGCTGAGACATCCCACAAATGTATACAGTGCTGAAGGCATTGCCGAACAATTCCGAAAAACTGCTTGCCACCGTTTTACTGGTTCCCGACGTGCCAGAGTTTCGTGCAAAGTAAGCAAACGTAAAACAATAGATTGCAAGCATCCCGGCTGGTGCCTCTGTCGTGCAATCATGTTTGCATGCACGTGAAGGCGACTTCCGCAGGCTTGCAGTTGCGCGTGCTTCGTCCATCGAGCTGAGACAACGGCTGTTCAATCGAAACCGAAACCGTGGGACTCCTTTCCATCACCAACTGATTCCTAAAATTGTGTGCAAAATGTAACTGTCGAGCATATGACACAAAAAAGTCAAGCGGCACGTGCTTGCCAGGCCGCCAAACAAGGTGCAAGCTAAACACACACAAAAAGAAAGCACCAGAGCGTGTCGTTGCAAGACATCGTGAGCCAGGATCAGAAAGTTCTTGGAGCGTTTTGTGCAATAACTGAACTCGAGACAAACAAGCACGATGTGCGGGTTCAGCATGCAGACATTGCCTTCCTTGCTTTGGTTCACTTCTCTTCACCAACTTTCAATCGCGGCAGGTTTTTCACGTATTGGGGTCCCTCTCAAAAGCCCACCGAGAGAACACAGGTAATCGATACTTCGACACAGCAGTCTTTGAGCTAAAGAGGGATTTTTTTAGTAACGTATGATTTAAACAAGAAGAGGAATGTTGACGAACATGCGGCGGTACTTAATGTCTTTAGAAAGCGCCATATCTGCAGTAACGTGGGGACGGCAACACCCGACGTCGCACGACCACTGTGACTGGGAGGCAGGGACCATATATAGTTTTCCCACGGCCATTGCTTTCAGGAGCGAGTGCTTCAGCTCACAAAGTAACTCCCACCGCCCAAAAACTTGGTTTCGTTTCACAGCATGACGGTATAGCTGGTACCCGGCACGCTAGCGTCGGAGCGTCCGCACACAGCCGTGTCTTTCGTTGAATATATTTAAACAAAAGACCCGAGACGAGACCCACGAGAGCGCGAGACGTGAGCCGCCGGGAAAACCATGCAGGACAGGATGAAGGGTACTTTGTCTCAGGCGGCCGCTTACACCACACAACACATGCACGCTCAATTACGGTAGTCAGTGTAGTTTAGGTTTTGAATGGTGACCGAAATTGGTGTTTTGGCGCCGGCTTGGCGCTGATTCCCTATATTTTGGCAAAATGTAACAGGATGTAGCAGGGTTAGCTCTTTGGCGCAGCTTGGCGCAATTGTCGCAGCAATCACATCACTGAATGAGGCTTCTATAAATACCGCGAAAAATAACCAGCTTGTTATTGAATGATGGCCCCTTAAACGAGCAAATTTTGATATAGATTAAACAACGGGCGTCACGTCGGCGGCATAGCATACCCCGCGGAGAATTTCCTTTGCGTTAAGGGTGGATGTAGAGAAAGCTGTAAACTACGGCAACAACATTAACACGATTAATTTTTTCGGCCGCTGAAGCACTTTGTTTCCGGAATTGAATATTCTGGAAACAAAGTGTTTATGATCTGAATCACATATTCTGTGATTCAGATCAAACACAATATAGAAATGTTCGCGAAGAGCATTTTCTTAAGGCTAAGCTCTTATGGCAAAACAAAGATATCTTGATAGTTGATAGCGTCCAGATATTACATATATTGGGAGCTGGGGAGAATGTGGGTTTTGAACATGTGCAGTGTTAACTTTCGGCATCCCTATGCAATGATAATTTTTTTTATTCTGCGTATATTTTGTTAAGTTAAAACATATTTCTGTATAGCGGTGCCACTGTCATAATTGAATGTAATATACGCCGGTTAAAATCCATAGAATAGACTAATAAAACATAACTATTTTTTCTTAATCGGCTCCACAGATTTCTTACAGTATGAAAGAACCTAAATGTTTCATTTTTTTTCAATATTTCCTCCGCACTAGTTATACCGCGCAATGCAACCGCATCGGAAGCAGATAAAATCGTCTGGGTTCTCGATGTTTCTAGCCTCACCTTCATATTTCACATTTCTCAAAGTGATGGTCATATATTCTCGATTACAGCTTAGTTGAGGACAACCAGTCTGGCTTTGAATAGCGTTTTCTGCATTTGATTTAGACGGGTATTTTCTGTGCGGGCTGTTTATATTCTATCGTGTGATTATTATGTTTCATTCAGCAATAGGCTTATGCTGATACACTTTGCTGCTGCTCCTCTAATCCCCCTTTCCCTTTTTGAATGTGTTTCATGGGTTCAGGAGTAAGTAACAAATGATCTTTGCTAGGTCCCAGGACTTTCGGGGAAACTGTGTTCTATATATATATATATATATATATATATATATATATATAGAGAGAGAGAGAGAGAGAGAGGTATTCTTGATAGCTTGTATTTGTGACAGGCTCAAAAGGAAATAGGGGCCCGCAATGTTTATCAGTCCCGGACGCAACGGCAGTTAACGAATTCCGAAGTAACCCGAATCTCAAGCACCGGGGTTGGAAATGTGGGGAGTCGGCGAGAACCACCACCGGGTCGGAACGACGCGGCGGGGGGTGCGGAGCGGCCTAGCGAGGTGACAAGTGATGCTGACCAGACGCTAGGGAGAGTGGGGACGATTCCTGGAATTTTGGGGGCGCACGGGAAAGAGAAAGGCAGTCTACCCTGGAGCATCGGAGGGGGCAAGACGCCACCAGGACTCCGAGAGGTCTCGCGCGGCTCTTAAGATCTGTATACCAGTCTGTAACTATATATGTAAATAAATCAGATATATCTATTCGTACCCTTCACCTGGGTGTCTCTCTGTCACTATATCTCCGTTCCCTACAGAAAAAAAACAGTTTAAGGTGGATTATGGAACACGAAAATTTAACTGGATTTCCAAGTTTCCAGCAAGAAATCTAGTTAGATTTTCCTGTTCCATAATCCACCTTAAACTGTTTTTTTTGGGTAGGGTTGGCCAAGGAGGGATCGGGGTTGCCATCATCACATCGGCGGCAACCCTACAAATAACTTCAACCTCTCTCAACGACACCAAAAAAAAAGAGAGGAAAAAAAATATTAACTATCTTCTTTTCTCATACTGCACCATCTACTTACACAACTAAACAAACAACAATAAAGTTAGATATATTTCAATAGCTCCAAACATAATGCAACCTAATGACAGCTAATAAAACGAGCAGTTCGAGTTACACATGTACAACAAAAGAAATCGTAAAACCCCCCAAAGGTGACGAAAAAAAAAACAAAAAAAAGAGCACTTTCCACCAAATCAATCTAAAATTCACTTTGGCATTTATAACAGCCGTTTTCTACGTTTTATCGTGTACAAACTGCAAGAGGACCATCCTAAATCCTCTTCGTTCTTCATAAACCGCATGGAGTAGCATGTCCTCCGAACGTGATCCAGAATACGAAGCAAAACAACAGTAAGCGTTCTTTGATAAAGCAGCCCAGGCTATTGTACTCACTCTGTCATTGATACAGATATCGGTGACAATAGCTTCCTTCAAAGCAAAGCAATTTCCTTTCCCACTGCGTTTTTTTTTTCTTTTTTTCGTTTTTTAGATTGGCAGCGCTTATGTCTAATATAGTGGATACAGCACGCTGACCCCTGGCTCGAGTGCCAAACATGCCTGCGAGAGCCAGTGTTTCCTAAGCGTAAGTTGTTGTCGGACAAATTCTACGAAATAATACGAACAAGACGCGTTGGAGTACGTAGCTGTGATCCTCTCGAGCGCTTCCGTCTAAGCGGTTTCCGCCTGCGCTAATACTGAACTGCACGTTTCCTCCGGAGATAAATTTTTAATATTTAACAGCTTTATTTTAACTCTATGTGTTTCAAAGATTTCACTTGATCACGTCAAGTAACAGTATATGCCCACGGGATTGTTCCTTCCAGGAGATTGACCGCAATGCTTTGTGACTCTGCACCAAAATATTATTTTATATTATTGCTTTGGTGCTAAGAAAGTTGCGTACCTCGAACAGCATGCTTCTTTGTGACGCCAACACGGAGGCACCCTTTTGTGTTCAGTATAGTTGTCTATTCAGAATAAGTTGTTCCCCTGAGTTCAATAAAAAAAACTACCAAGCATGGCTTCCTCCACCGATTAAAGATGTCGGAAAAACAACCCAAATTCTCGCGATGCCTTTCCGTTGCTCATGTTTAATTTATTTGACCATATTCACAAGTAACATCTGCAGATAATCTTACGACTGCACCGATTGTAATATCTGTTAAGCAAATAAAAATTAAAAATATGAGTGACCAGGGCAATTTTTTATCCGGTAGCTCTCGAAGTTATTGTAAAACACAACTATCAAGTCTGAGGGATAAAACCCCTTCGTGACCGCATGCTGTACATTAAGTAGTTCTTTTTTTTAAATATTTGTTTATTGCGCGATGTACATTATGTTCTGGCCTGGAGGCGTACTTAGTATCAGAAATTGAAGATTTTAAGCGTGGGACCCACTCAAGGCAAATTTGTACCGCCAGTGTTTATTACATTTTTTCAATTTACTCCAGAACCTAAAAACAATATTCTGAGGTCCGACTTGCCTGCCGCAAGTGTGACTTCAAAAAAACGATACAAACAATTAGTAATGGTGGGGAACTTGAACAACCCAACGTCTACCCCATTTGCAGCTGCTAACGACGGAACGGCGATAATGATCTGGTCGCTTTTTGCGGGCTTATCGTGCGCAGAGTTACAAAGTATGTCCTCTGCGCAATCAAGCGACATTCGAAGGAAAGAGAAACAAGAATACTCTAGCTAACTTACGAAATTGTGAAAAAAATACCAACTCTTTCGCGTGCAGAGACGACACGAGACATTGTGTTTGCACCATATCTTCCAAACACTCTCTGTTGGCTCTCTCGTTGGCGAACGGAAGTGGGCGGCTCGAATGTACCAGAAGGCACCGCTATCATCACTCGCACAACAGGAAGTTTGGAAAACCGATCTGTTTAGTAAAAGCTAGATTATTCCGTCAAGGCAAACATATTTCTTTTATGTACGCATACGTCGTGCATGTTGTAGCAGGCCAACAGGAAGACGCTGAAGTTTGGTTTATTATGTCCGTTTAGTGCCTAGACGCTGCATCATTGCATCTTCATTTATGTGTATCACGTTGTCTTGAGGTTTTCCACGCACTTCCCACGTTTCATAACAAAGTTCGTCCCATCCAAGACAACATTTGTCTTCAGGGATTGTTGACCAAATCTTTTACTCGGGTTGGAAGTACATATTTTCCCGTTTGTAGAATACCAAGTGCCAGCTTTTTAATATGTTCTTGAATTTAATCCAGCTGTAACTTAAGGGTTTCCAAGTAGTCATCACTTTAAATCAAGAGCTTATAAATTTAATCCAAGTCCACACCATTTTAATCCCGCCGCCATACATTTTGATTGAGGAGTCGGTCAATGTAATACCTTCATATCTTTGAACTAAATATAACAGCTGCTCATCGGTGAGAACTGTTTTAGATGCCTGAGGTGCATCCAAGTCCTTAATGAATTTGTAATGTATATCCGCGTTTCAAGAACATTTTTTCATATTCCAAGCTCATTCCTTTGCTGCTTGCTTTCATTGTGCCGAGGTTGCAGACGGCAACACAGCAGTTCCCGTTTGGTTGCAGACGGCGGGCAATTTTGCAAATTTTCGTAGCAGAAAAAAATAATTGGAAATGCGCGTCAATTTACGCAAGGAAGAAATGATCCTGTTACCTCAAAGGAGCGAGAGTAGCAGACGGTTCAGAAGGGCGATGCATGAAACAATGTAGATATGTTCAAGGTGACAGATTCATCGTCATTGACGGCCTCAAGTAATGAAATCAATAATGGCATCGCTGCCATTACAATAAAATGCTACAGATGTATATTATAGACTTCACACTTCTTCAAGATTCGACAAAATAACCCTTCAGTTCAGTCGTGAGCATCAGCATTCTGTAGTACAGACTTCCTTTGTACTCACGAAGCCTGGCAGTTCGACGACGGAGCCATACAGTGCCCGGTCGCAGATTCGGCGTGCGAGAATCTGGTAATGGACATCCTGTGTCCACTACCATCGGTGGACCTCCTGGATATTTTTTGCCATGAACGTAAACGGTTGTATCTTAAGATATAGACGCTTGGCATAAACGAAATGATCAGGACAGCCTGTAAATTGCCTTCTGAAATAACTATCACAATTACTTTATTATTTGCGGTAATTTCTAGTCGAAAGCGCGTAATTCTGACCAGTACACAAGGTGTGCGTGAGCGCAGTGCCACCTGTTGCTTACAGTGCAATTGATTCTACAATTCATTTAATATTCCTTACATCACCAACATTGTTTTATATTATCACCATGTGTGCGTTTTATTATGTCCACTTTAGTTTGATTAAACGATGTATCTCAGTAAGAATAGTTTATTATACCTTGCCTCGAAATTGCCCTTTTTCACCCCACAAATGTTTAAAAATATCCGTTATCTTTATTACTGAGATCAAGTTCCGTATTCCATCAAATAATCATGAATAAAAATATTGAGTATTTTATTTATTTGAGCATTTTTTACTTCACAAAAATTCCTTTGAAGGCATATAAGTTGGAGATAGTCTGCGCTCCCCCTTTGCTCCGTGCCCCGTGCAAGACCGACTGCGTGAGCATGGTAGCGTGCGGGTCCAATGCGGGCACCGGGGGGGGGGGGGGGGGGGGATCTAGCTTCGGCATTTCGGGGGGAAGGGGGGAGCTCGACCCCCGAACCCCTCCTCTGCCTACGCCACTGCCGGTCGCAGAATTGAGGCGCGAGGATCTGGTAGCACAAAGAATCAAAGAGCCATTTCTCGGGAAATCTGGATGTCAGCGCACAGTTTCTGCAGCGGCAAGGACCCAAAACACACTTGTTCGCTCGGGAGAAGAATGTTTCGGCGTCTCGCCGCAGCGGGGTGCCAGTCACGTGGCTCTCCTCTGATCCGTTTTCTGCCGCTCCACCTTTTCTATTTCGGCGGCAGCTTCTCGTGGCGATCTGCCTTGCGTCGTCAATATATAGGAGGCTATGCGTATAATAATCCAAAGACGCCCTTCAAATTTATGAGGAAAGCAACCTTAAATGCGCATATATAGAATGTCACCGACACACAATGACAGTGTTTATTTATCACCGCAAATTTAAACTACGCATTATCAAACGCTCAGTCTCTTCGCAAATGTATCGCTAGCGGTCCGAACCAAATCCCAAATTTTCAAAAGTAACTGCGTTATTCCTTTCAGAGCCTATAAAGGTACCTTTGAAAATTTCAATGGCAAATGGGGCCCATTTGTAGTAACAGGAGAATTTCAGCACCATGTATTCGTGGCCGCCATTTTCCATTGAAAATTTCATAAAATCACTTATAATTTTTGAATGAGTTGAAGAATAGTTCTGAATCTTTAGCATCTCACTCTGACCGCTCGAGATACCTTTGGGCGCGCAATGAGCGTTCGGCAATTCGTAGTTTACTTTTGCGGTGAGTAAAACACTCAATTATTTTGGGACACCCTGTGCACTGAAAACTCATGAAAGACTCGCAAGCGCCTGACATCTCGAACGAAGTTATAACATACGAGAAGGAGACATTGTTGCAAGGTACGTTGTTGGGCTAGTTGGTTCATCTTAGTAAAACATATAAAATAGCGCAACAGAAAACAAGGACAAGAAGTATACAGGACAGGCGCTAAAAGTATACAGGCAGGCGCCTGTCCTGTATACTTCTTGTCCTTGTTTTCTGTTGCGGTATTTTATATGTTTTACTGAGACATTGTTGATTCACTTATATCAAGGGAACAAATTGAGCGACTCTTGGATTAAAATGGACGGCGATGGGATTAAATTTGTGATAACTTGAATTAAATTTATTAGAACTTGTATTAAAAGTGATGACCACTTGAACTAACTGGAGTAGAGCTGAAGTGGATTCCTAGATGCTCGGAATAGAAAAAAAAGCTGACACTTGCATTAATATGCGCAGAAACACATGTTGATACACATTTGGCGACGAATAGTTTATTCCATCGCAGAGCTCAGTTCTTAATTTTCCGGAGCTCCTCATACTCATAACTTATGCTCCTTAGTGCATAATTTATGAGTTTCATTTAGGCATGAACTTAATTTATAAAGCGATGCAAATGAGGATTCTAAAGAGAGCTACGTAATACGCTATTTTCACTCTGACCCTAAGAATCACAGGGATCATCATGTCCCGGGCATTTCATTGTCGGTTAGATGCCAGTGAGATTAGTGTGCAAGGCGATACAAACCTTTAAAAATGATGCAAGAAGCGTGAACATCATAAAAAAAACATTCTGCGTTTTTTAAACACTGTAAGCAGCCGACGATGAAGCATGCTCCCCAACACGCCGTACCACTGAAAGAGTGACCGTAACGCCAGAATGATATCTTGCTTGTGTCGGCTATATATAACACAAGCTATACGTATATCAGACTAGGTGATCGAAAAAACAATTGTTTCTTCGATCGCCTAGTGTGACATATAGCTTAAATTATTAGAATAAACTACTCTCGAACAAAACACCCAAAACTTTACGATAATCGCATGTAAGAATGCTTGCGTTCCATATGTTTAGACAAGGACATTACTTGTTCCGTTTCGGTTTTTTAACCCTTCAACAGCTAAGGTAGCAAAATGAAGGTTTTAGCACTTCCCTGTGGATCTACTGGCGGCGTTCCTGTGCAGCTGCACAACTTAGGCGAAAAATTGTAAACAGTTTTACGGGATCTTCCTTTTCCACGCATCTTGCAGCACGTGGCGATAATCTTCAAGTGGATTAACTACCCAGAAATAGACCCAATATGCGAAATTATAACAAATCTCGTATGTATGTTTGTGCGTAGTATGTCTCCGAAATTCAATAAAATTTTACAAATTTTCGTGTCCTCTTTACACTGTGTTTATGGTGAGCCATGTGAGCATGCGCTTTCAATGACTCCTCCATGCGTGCCGGCATCCGCGTTCCGACCTTTCCTTTCTGCGAGCGTGTGTTCTGAACGCCAAAGGCGACCGAATGCTCGCGGGCCATCACATGTTATACCGCACATGGCTCCGTCGCTCGGCAGAACAACAAGATAACGCCTCCTACTTTTCTATCTTTGAGAACACTGAAATTTTTTTACGTCGAAACAAGGGAAAAAAATAACAAATAAACGAATAAGTTGAAAACTTTGCCTCTTTGTTTAACATTTCGTTTTTTTCCTCATTATTTATAGTATATTTACTTGCCTGTGCGTGCCCCATCTCTGCGGTCATTTCGGTAGTGTTCGTCCGGAGCACTTATTTTCTAATCAGTACATCACACGGAAATGGCTCAATATGAAAGAAGTCATTACTAGTAGAAACTTAACGTTGGTAGGGATTATACAAAACCAAAGTGCCATCCATTTCGCCCTAGTCACGCATCTCAAAAGCTAATTTCACCCGCTTATGAAGTATTAGAAAGAACGAGCTCCATCAGAAAAAAGTCAACTGGACTATCGATGGCATTGAGCAGCTCACTTTTCTAGTTAATATGCAGAGTCCGCGACTGGACGTTGCCTATACGAAGTGCAACTTCGTCTGCGTCTTGCGCAGGGGTTACAGTGACGTCAAAACGCCGTGCTCAGCTTGGCTCTGATCGGAAGGATAGTGGATAGACCTCAATGCTAGCTGCCTTGACGTCTACCCACAATCCTTCTTTCTAACCAGAGCCAATCAGAGCTCGGCGTGCCGATGTCACCGCAACCCCTGCGCAAGACGCAGACGAACTTTACGCTCCGCGTTATGTTAACACCTCTTGCTTTATGCTGAGTTCTTCGGCGTTTGTGTACTGCTAGAGATCTCGTTGGGCTGTGAGGCAATAATGAGAAGCCTGGGACTCACCACGCCTTGTATTCTTTAAGCTGTCCGTTACAACAGGACGACGATATAAGCAGTCACGAATTCCGAATTTGCAACGCTGCGTATACCGTTCAAACGCGTCTTCTTGTGCCAAGTAAAATAGTTAGCGATTTTTTTAGACTAACTGAACTAGGCAAGACGGAACTGCAAACGCATGATGATAGCTCGAGAACGCAGGATGAAACACAGCCTCTGTCTCCTGACAGTGCGCTGTCAGAAGAAAACACAAACTTAACACAATCCGAGAAGAGTGTTTTACGTGCACTAGGCGGCACCGTTAGCGCGAGCACGATAAAGGTGTTTGTTCGCAGTGCTGCGTAGTTTACTTCACATATTCCTTTCCAGAGTATACCGACCCCCGACGAATGGCAACAACAACAAAAACAAAAGTCTGCACTCACAAGAGCCGACAGCAACCAGCAATGCCGGAATTTTCCGGCGAGGCGAGTCTAGATCCCACGATATCTCTTGTCGCAAACACACTCGGGGTGCCAGTCACCGGTCAAGAGAAACAAAACGAAGCGCAGCGTCCGGTTACTGCCGTAGCGCGTACTTCAGGCGACGTCCCGTGCGGGAGTGGCACCCGGAATCCCAGCGCACAGACACACACGCGGACGGCCGCGCGCGCGCGATCTCGGGGCTCCGATTCGAAGGGAGTTCCGAGCCCAATAGTCAGATTCTCGGCTGGGCCACGACGCTTTCCGCTAGCGCCGGCGCTGGCGCTGCCGCGGCTGCCGACGCCGCGACCGCCACCGCCGCCGCCGTCGTAGTCGGCCATGACGCGCACTGCTTCCATTGAGCGCGTCGACGGGCAACGCCTTCGCAACGATTAGGGTTGCCGCCGTGAAAGTTTAGGGAGCAGTACGAGGAAGCAGACGCATGTGAACCTGTGTTCTGGCGTCAACGGCCGCTCGTGTACTTTGGCGACGGACGGCTCGAAAGAGAGGAGACGAGACGCTGCGTAGAAAACTAAACTCTAGCCGAATTCGCACTGCAGATTGGCGTTGGAAAGCGACAGCATTTTGCAAAGTCTTGTACTGCGTCAGTTTTCCTTTTTTATTAAATGGCGTAGAAACTTGAGCGGAAATCGTAGGACCAGTTTTTTTGTCGACGACCGTGAAGTCCTTTACACATTGAAATCCGATTCACATAATTTTCCTGATCTAACTATCTACTTCCCGCAAACGGGCCTCCCGGGACCAAACAACGGGGTTTACTGATGCACTACTGCAGTTATAAATTGTATCACTGCGTGGGATCTATAATTTATATCACCAATATTTTTAATCTGATGTGTGTTTCCTCCCAACCGGATAAAAAGAGGGCAGGGGAGGGAAGCAGATAAATCGGTGCGCTCCTGTTTGAATTAGTATCGCGCTATAGGGCGCGCGTTTGTGTAATCGCTACTGTAACATGCCAGTTACAAACCTTAGAGTAGAACGTGCACTGCGCCAAATAAACGTTTTATCTACCAGGCAGCAGACTGAGTTTAATCGGTTTTCCTCTACGTTACTTATTGCGTCTGCGGAACTAAAGAAGGGATGGTAGCAAGGCGTAATGGCAAACTAAGTGACACTGTGACAACCCGCTCATAACAGGTTTTCCAGACGGCATATTTTTAGCGCTGCAGTGCACTGAAGACTAACTCTGACCACATCGTTGCACTCTCTGTACAGCCGAAAAGGTTTTAGGATAAGTATTCACACAAATGCGTTTTTCAATGTGGAATTTATTGATTGTTACATGTAGAGGGATCGATAAATTGCTATATTCAACTTCAGAGAGCAATAAAATAAATATAAAATGCAAAACCTTTGTTTACGAAATTCTAAAGTTCACTGAATGCTATTTTAAATGAGCTACCATTGCCATTTTTCGGAATATATCGAATATTAGATTTTAGAAGTTTGCAAGATTGTATTCTGCATTAATTGCCTTCACCTTATTCAGTAACATCAGCATGCCCCACGGGAGGTTTGACTACTAGTGCATTTAGTGAAAGACGTGGAAAACATAACTGCTTCAAGTAAAAAGTCGTCGAGATGGCGCAAAACTAAAGCATCGGGTGGGGGACACGTGAAACAGGGATCCATTCCTGTTGGGGAATATGTATGTTGGTTTAATTTCTAGAAACTGCTTCTGTATACTGTTTGCTTATGCCGCTATGGTAACCAAACCAGTTGTGCTGACATGCTCTGGAATAGGGCCTGTGCGGATGGACGGACAGACGGACGCATATTTAGGAGAGCGGTTCCTTTATGGAGCATTCCGCTCTTTAATGCCCGTGCTGCCGACATTCACACTTTGCCATTGCAGTTTTCAATGGGACACAGAAACGTCACAGCATGCATTCAAGAAGAACGGTCCGTAAGCGTTTGCAAGGTGACGTCGATTTCACTACATTCTTCCACGAATATATCGCTTCAAAGTAGAAAGAACCTAGAAAATTATTTAGTCCAAAAACAATGGTTGAAGCGAGCTGGTGTAGGTAAAACACAGTAACCCAACCCGAGGCTTGGGTATTTGAAAGTCGACACAAAAAAAACAGGGTCTCAAACACACTTGAATTTTAATGGACAGAATATATGCTTAAACGTAACGTTGTTCTGTCCTCCCTTCAAAAGCTGTGTAATAGTATTGATGCAGTAAGCCATCCTCAGAAATGTCTATGAAAAATTCCCATAGTTTCCCCAAGCAAGATTCTACCGAAGAGTCTCACTGAGTTGATATGTGTTTTGCTTTCGTATTTTCATTTGTTCTCTCAAAATCTCAAGTTCATAGGAGACAACTACGCTCTAGATATTGCTTCAAGTGTAGATCATTCCTCGCAACATTTAGCTCGGTTCATTTCCACTCAGGAAAGTTGCCTGAGGAACGACGTAAAGAAAGATGACAAGTGTGTCTTTTGTATCATGGAAACTGTACCTTTTAGTTCCAGATTTTGCTACATGGATGATACAAAAAGCGACATTAAAGACAGGCTGCATGAGCATAAGGCTTGTATAAAAATAAATAGCCGTATTGGGACATATCAAAACAATTGATTGAATGTAATATTTGTGTGCCCGTATGATACTCTACTTAAGTAGTATTGTCTTAAAAGAATGACAGCAAGCGTCTTGCTATAAAAAAATAAAAGAAAAAAAAACAGTGAGTGCGCAGGCGAGCTGGTGGAAATTGATCATGATGTAGAATACCCGAGACTTTGAGACGTTCTTTTCCCCTGTGTTTTTTCTTCGACTTTGGGACGTACATTTTCCCTTTATTTTTTCTTAGACCAAGTTTCCCAGCTTTTAAAACAGTCTCGGGTATTCTACATCATGTCTAGTGATATAATCAATAATAGAAACAAGACGTGGAATTGTGACGAATTTGAACAATCAATATTTCAGGAATGTCTGACCTAAGAAAGATTTTTTTGTTCCCTTGTTTCCGTAAACCTGGGTTGGATGTCTGTTTGTTTTGGAATCTTGAAAATGTATACTTAGTTCGTCTATTTCCTAGGTTGAATGGACTGTTGTCTATTTTATCCTAGTTCTTCCGGAGGTTAGTATGTTGTTTTTTTTTTTGTTTTTTTTTGGGGGGGGGGGGTGTTTTCCTTCCTTACGTTAAAAGGTTGTGTACAATAAAAAGTTGTACGCTTCTGGAACGAATCTCCTATTGTGTGGCGTTTGTAAACGGAAGGGTACTTGTAGAAAAAGTCATTTGTTACTTATTTCACCTCTTGTTCAATACAGCCTATTTAAGGGTCCCTTCTATCCACTATGCATTAGGTGTTTTTGAGACTTTTTTTGTCTTTGAGTCGTGCTTTAGAAAACAAGTCTCAGGTAAACTCGCCATGATCAGGATTACAGTGTTCACTCGTTATTGTGAAATCACTTGTTTAACAGCTTTTATTGGTTGACTTTTTTCGGCTCTGGCTCACGTAGTATTGTTGTTATTGTTTTCGACAAGAAAACACTCGGGTTGGAATGACGTTGGATAGAGAGAAACAAGTCAACCTCAAAAGTAATGATTTTGCTTTGTGGCGCAATTAAGAATAATTATACACAGAGATCGAGTAGCGGGTCTATCTAAATAGATACGAAGGACCTGTAGTTAATAGTTTGTCACCTAAAAATAATAAAAATAGCACGAAGAAGCAGCAGACGACAAAATGCGTGAAGAAAAGGTAAGGGCGCAAACGAGCTGGTGGTGGTTAAAGTTTTGACTAAAAACCCCGAGTCGAGTCTTGAGTTTTGTAGTCAAAAGTGTGTGAGCGGAACATCCAGCAGCAATCACTCTTTCTAGTAATTTTCAGTTCCTAGCTATTTTTAACCTGGATATCCTAGAACAGTTCCTCAACAGCTGCTACAGCCTGTTAAGCACAACTCACATATGCTTTAGGAGAGGCCTCGAAACGTACTTTCTGGGAGACCAGTTTGAGTGCAATTATCCCTGCACCCGAGGAAGGAAGTCTATGCGAAGGATGAATTGAAAATGATGTTTTCACACGCAAAAAAAAGGACGTTGCGGTTTAGCACTGAGAAGTCCTTTCTTCACATCGCTTCAAATGCTCTTCAAATCTTCAATATCTCAGCATCTATTCCTACCTAATATTTTTTAGATGTTTGTCAATACATATATCACGACTTCTTCGACCTTCTTTATTTGACCCATAGGACATACATCGCTAAATACATTTGAGGCAAAATAGATAAAATAAAATAAAATTCATTCTCACGTCTAAATGTTACATGACCATGTTCTCATTTCCAGGCACTCAGCGGGCAAGATGACTGTTTACGCTCTTTTCTAGGTAAGCTGTCGAATCTCTTTATATGTGAAGGCTTTAAATTTTGTTGATACGGTCGCAGATCCCACAGTGTTCTTACTCTGCACACCTAGATGGGCGTTGACCTATCAACATACCGAGCCACAATTGGCCGGTTTTCAACCCGCCAAAAAGCAAAGGCAATGATGGGTCAGCGTTTTCATCGGTTAGCGCTCTTCATTCAGACGTGTTGTCCCACCACAAAAATTCTGTTGCTATCTTTGTGTGTAGCTCAGCTACTAATATGCGCGGGAGATGTCGAAACAAACCCTGGCCCCGATAAGCTGGATCAGATACTGAAAGCTCTGAAGGATACCGAGGAATCCAACAAACAGTACCAGAAGGAAACAACGGCAAGACTAAATTAAATAAACACTGGCATTAATGACATCAGCAGCCGCGTGACTAAACTAGAAGAAACTATAAGCGAGGTTACAAAGCCAAGGGAGGACCTCTCGCTGCATTGAAAGCAGAAGCGCATGAAGTGAAAACAGAGGTCAACATGATATCGCAGAGGCAACGAGAATATGAAGACCTCGCAGATGACTTGAATAGCAGAATGCGTCGTAATAATGTAATTATCAAAGGACTAGCAGAACAAGAACGTGAGAGCTGGTCAGACTCCGAACGCATCGCGAAGACGTTCCTTTCTACCAACTTGCATGTCAGTGTTGGCGAAATCAAACGCACCCACCGACTTGGCGTGAAGAAAGCTGGTTTTAACAGCCCTATTGTGGTTAAGTTTTTGAATTTCAAAAACAAAGACGAAATTATTAGAAACGCGTGCAAACTAAAGGACTCTGCGTTGCGTGTCGTTTGGATTGAGAAAGAATTTTCACCAAACATTCAACTAATTAGGAAAAAGCTACGCGATTTCGCAAAGCTACGGTTTGGGTCAGCAAGTTTAGACTTTATTACGATAAACTACTGGTAAATAATACTTTTTATCGATATGACGCAGATAACGATATGGTGGTAGAAAGTATAAGCACCCGGTCGACACCGCGCACCTTACCAAACACCTGACCGGAAGCTAATAAAAACAACAAAGGCAAGATAGAATCTCGGGAACGGCTTTCTTTTATTCTCGCCAACATCCGAAGCATTCTTCCGAAGCAAGATCATTTACTTTCCAGCATTGAAGCCTGTTCAGCTGATACAGTTATGGGCACAGAAACGTGGCTTACCCAGGAAGTCTCCGACTGCGAACTAAAGATATCTAGAACTTTTCGGCTGCATAGGAAAGATAGGAGCGCGTCACGAGCCGGGGGAGTTATTATCGCTGTTAAAAATGAACTAATCTCTTCCCGCATTGATATTCCGAGCACTCTTGAAATGTTGTGGGTGACGGTGCGGTTAAATTTCAGGTGTTGCTTGATTGGTGTGTGTTACCGTCAACCCGACTGCTCATCTGATTTTGTGGAAAACTTAAACGTAAGTCTAGAACAGGTACAGGCAAGATTCCCTAGCTGCCCCATCATACTGACTGGCGATTTTAACTTACCTGGTATAAACTGGAATATGAAAGTAGCCGATGAATTCTGTGGAAACAAACAGCGATGTATAAAATTTCCAGATACTACGGAAGCATTTCAGCTTCAACGAATTGTTAGCCAGCCAACCCGTAACGACAATATTCTAGATTTAGTTCTGACTACTCATCCCCATTCTATTGATGTTAATGTTTTAGAACATATCAGCGACCACAAGACGGTACATTGTGTTCTTACTACCCCAGTTCAGAGACGTGACGTTCTGAAGAAACAGATATTGATTATACAAGGGCCGACCTTCAAAAAATGTAAATAATATTGTCTGAATTTTCTTTCGATCTTTTTAATTTGTTGAATTTCCGGTCAGTAAATGGCAGCTGGGTGTCTTTCCGAAATAAAATGATTGAGGTGAAAGAGATGTGTATCCCCAAAATTTATATTTTACCATATGCTAGTAATCCCTGGTTCACGACAACTGTGCGACGGTGTATAAATAAGAAAAAGAGACTTTATTCAAAAGCCTAGCGTTCGGACGCGCAGGACGACTGGGAGTCTTATCGTTCACATTCAGGGTCTTGCAAAAAAGAAATCGAGAGAGCCAAACTTAAATTCTTTAACAGCGACCTGTCTAACATTTTGAAAACCAACCCGATGAAATTTTGGAGTGTGGTGAACCCTAAACCAAAGAATTTTCGCCTTTCTATTTTTCAGAAGAGGGTAGTGTTTTGAGCACATTGGAGACAGTAAAGGCATTAAACTCTTTCTTTGGTAGCGTCTTCACGAATGAAATGCCCTTGACTAATAATACTTCAATATCTTCAACGTCCGCTAAAATGGACACTTTTATCATCACCAGTGAGGGAGTTGCCAATGCAATAGATCGACTGCCAACAAATTTAAGCCCTGGTCCGGACGGAATAAGCACAAAATTGTTGAAATTAACAAAATACATATCCAGCAAACTTTTAGGAGCAGTCTTCCAAAAGTCACTTTCTACCGGAACCCAACCCGACGATTGGAAACTGGCCTATGTCATCGCTATTTACAAATCTGGCAATCGCAACTCCCTCACAAATTACAGACCCATCTCTCTTACTTGCGTATCATGTAAATTACTGGAACACATAATTTATTCTCAGACTATGAAGTATCTCGTGACTAACAACCTTCTCTTTTCAAACCAGCATTGCTTTCAACAGGGACGTTCCTGTGAACTTCAACTTTTCGAGTTAATTACGGACCTTCATAAAAGTATTCACTCCTCTCCCGGAACTGACGCAATTTTTATTGACTTTTCTAAGACCTTTGATCGTGTTCCACATATAAGGTTAATAAAAAAACTGACAGATGCTAATATAGAAACGGGTGTCGTTAAGTGGATCTCAGACTTTCTTTCAAATAGACGTCAGTGTGTCGTTATCGATAACATAATCTCTCCCCCAATAGACGTAAAATCTGTTGTACCGCAAGGATCAGTACTTGGGCCACTGCTCTTCTTACTATATATTAGTAATATTCACGTAAACTTTCAGTCCACGATCCGACTTTTTGCAGACGACTGCGTCATCTATCGAACTATATCTTCCCCCTCTGAGAGCGCATTACTTCAGGCAGATCTAGACAAAATTTCGCTATGGTGTGTTGATTGGCAAATGCAAATAAATACGGATAAAACGAAACATATGACGTTCACTACAAAAACCAACACTCCCGAGCATACTTATCAAATTAATGGTGTAGATATAGAAAAGGTGGAATCATTTAAGTACTTAGGTGTTGACCTCACAGTAGAGTTATCTTGGAAATTACCTATTGAGAAAATATTACGAAAGGCTAATGAAACAGTTGAAAACGAGCGTGTTGGTTAATAGATACACAACTTGAAAGTATAAAACAGAGAGGACGAGGACGGGAACAGGACATCTTTCATTTAGCAACAACATAGAATGGCACAACGATAAAACCGCCCCCCAAGGGTCTCAACGTTCTCAAAGAGGGAAAGGAGATACTAGTTATAAAGGAAGGGGAATACACTAAAAGAAAAGTTTGAAAAGCGCATCAGTAATCTAGTTATTTTCGATTACTTAGAATTAACCTTGGTCATTGTCAGTGATAATGCGGAATTATTCTTGTTTGCAGTCCAAAAAGGGAATTGTACTATAAATATAAAAGTTTAAAAAGCTGTATCGTCACGACGAGGTGTCAATATTCTAGTCATCTCTGGTGTTAAGAATTCGACCTCTGTCTTTGTCAATGATAATGACGGTGCAGAAATGTTGTTGTTAACATTCCCCATGGCAAATGACTCGATGATTTCTCTTCCAAATCTGTTATTGTGCCCGCCCAGTATATTAGTATTAGAAAAATGAGGTGTACAGTCATCGCATGTGCGGCTGTGAACGACAATGGGGTGATACGACTCAGTTGAAGCCTTTGGTGCTTCCAAGTTATGTTCTCTGAGTCGGTGGTTGACGCATCTCCCAGTCTGTCCAATGTACTGACTGCCACAGCTTAGTGGAATCGAATAAACCTTCCTTTCTTCGCATTCTACGAACTTTTTTGCATGTTTTACATTGCACCCTCGGGGACTGTCGCTCCCATTAACCTTTTTGCACATCTGTTTGAGGCGCATACGACAATAAAAAACCACACTCGTGTCAAACTTGGACGCGATAGACCTTAAACGGTGCGCGGATTTGTGCATGTAGGGAATCACAGCGAAACGACCTTTCTTTTTTGAAACAACTTGCGGAAGTTGTGGTTTGATAATGAACCTCTCAAGGGTGGAGCGAAGTAGGTCAGCAGGAAAGCCTGCTTTTTCTAACCTCTGCTGCTGCAACTTAAGGCTACTTTCCGAGAAATGCTTGCACGACTTGGAGAATGAGGACTTGAAAAGTGACCTTACTATTCCATGCTTAACGGACTTGGAGTGAGCACTGGTGAAAGGGAGGACTGGCTTCTCCGACCTCTGCTGGAAGGCCCAACAAACACCTGAGGAATGAGGATGCAATCGTAAATCCAGAAATTGTAATCCTTCCACTGAAGGATTTTCCCGGGTAAAAGTAAGCCCTGCCGCACAGCCTTTGAAAACTTCAAAGATGCTGTCAGCGGACGCAGCATCTGGATAAATGACCAAGTAATCGTCAACATACCTAAAAACTAGGCAACCCTGGAAGGACTTTTTCAACTGATCGTTGATAGCCCTGTCAACAAAGAGAAGAAATATTTCACTAAGGACAGGTGCAAGGCAAGAGCCTATACAAACTCCCTTCTTTTGTCTGTAAATATTTCCTTCGTATTCTACCAAAGTAGACTGTAAATAAATATCTATCAGGTCGATGAAGCCCTCAACCGAAACACCGGAGGAATTTTGAAAGTCGCAAATTCCGTGTTCATGGATTGCATTAGTCACAGAATCTAAGATGAGTTTTGGTTCTAGGCTGTAATACATATCTTCAATGTCGAAAGACATAACTGAGTGCGGGATGGAACAAAAATGAAGCGAATCGAAGCGGGGGATTAATTCAAGGGAGCTTTGGACTCTGAAAGGCTGAGGGAGGATGATATTAGACAAATGTTTTTGTAGGTAACGACCCAGAGGCTTTTGCCAACACCCAATTTCTGAAATTATGCTCCTGAAGGGAACTCCATACTTGTGAGTCTTTGCAGTAAAGAAAACAGACAAATACTGTTTGGCAGGACTTTTACTTTTACCCGGGAAAATCCTTCAGTGGAAGGATTACAATTTCTGGATTTACGATTGCATCCTTATTCCTCAGGTGTTTGTTGGGCCTTCCAGCAGAGGTCGGAGAAGCCAGTCCTCCCTTTCACCAGTGCTCACTCCAAGTCCGTTAAGCATGGAATAGTAAGGTCACTTTTCAAGTCCTCATTCTCCAAGTCGTGCAAGCATTTCTCGGAAAGTAGCCTTAAGTTGCAGCAGCAGAGGTTAGAAAAAGCAGGCTTTCCTGCTGACCTACTTCGCTCCACCCTTGAGAGGTTCATTATCAAACCACAACTTCCGCAAGTTGTTTCAAAAAAGAAAGGTCGTTTCGCTGTGATCCCCTACATGCACAATTCCGCGCACCGTTTAAGGTCTATCGCGTCCAAGATTGACTCGAGTGTGGTTTTTTCTTGTCGTATGCGCCTCAAACAGATGTGCAAAAAGGTTAATGGGAGCGACAGTCCCCGAGGGTGCAATGTAAAACATGCAAAAAAGTTCGTAGAATACGAAGAAAGGAAGGTTTATTCGATTCCACTAAGCTGTGGCAGTCAGTACATTGGACAGACTGGGAGATGCGTCAACCACCGACTCAGAGAACATAACTTGGAAGCACCAAAGGCTTCAACTGAGTCGTATCACCCCATTGTCGTTCACAGCCGCACATGCGATGACTGTACACCTCATTTTTCTAATACTAATATACTGGGCGGGCACAATAACAGATTTGGAAGAGAAATCATCGAGTCATTTGCCATGGGGACTGTTAACAACAACATTTCTGCACCGTCATTATCATTGACAAAGACAGAGGTCGAATTCTTAACACCAGAGATGACTAGAATATTGACACCTCGTCGTGACGCTACAGCTTTTTAAACTTTTATATTTATAGTACAATTCCCTTTTCGGACTGCAAACAAGAATAATTCCGCATTATCACTGACAATGACCAAGGTTAATTCTAAGTAATCAAAAATAACTAGATTACTGATGCGCTTTTCAAACTTTTCTTTTAGTGTATTCCCCTTCCTTTATAACTAGTATCTCCTTTCCCTCTTTGAGAACGTTGAGACCCTTGGGGGGTGGTTTTATCGTTGTGCCATTCTATGTTGTTGCTAAATGAAAGATGTCCTGTTCCCGTCCTCGTCCTCTCTGTTTTATACTTTCAAGTTGTGTGGCTAATGAAACCCTGGGATTCCTGAGAATAAACTTGTTTTTGTCTGACACAAAAACAAAGCTAATGGCATATACATCCCTTGTAAGAAGCAAAATAGAATATCCGTCAGTTATTTGGATTCCCCACCAATCCTATCTAGTTAATGATTTAGAGTCTCTCCAAAATAAAGCATCCCGGTTTATAACACGCAATTATTCAACCACCTGTAGTATAACAAGTATAAAAGAGTCCTTAAATTTAGCATCTCTCAAGAACAGAAGGCGAGTCGCCCGTTTTTCTTTATTTCATAAAATGCATCACTCTTCTACACCTTTCCGTCAAACACACATTGTTCCAGCTAACCATATCTTCCCACGGTTAGACCACCCCAACAAAGTAACCCCAATTTTTGCACGCACTAACCTATACAAATGCTCTCCTTTTAACCTTGCCGTTTTTGAATGGAATGCCTTACCGTATGACATCGCAGTGACACAGGATTATCAGGCTTTTTTAAATCTCCTGGTTCCTTTCATTTCACAAAAAAACCTAATCATGTTTGCCCCTCGTCGCAAATAAGCCATAGTTCTGCAGTGTGTCCTTGGTTTTCTTTTTGTATTTGTATAATGTTAACATTGAAGTGCAGCAATTGAACTTTGTAATTATATGTACTGTTTTTTTGTGTGCCGCGGCTTTCTTTTCTTTTCTTTTTTTCCTGTTTTCTGTGTATCACTACTGTCAACGTGTTCCTTTTGTATGAATTCTTCCCTATGTAATGCCCGAAAGGGCCCTTAGGGTAAATTAGTAAATAAATAAATAAATAAATAAGCGAGTGTTCCAGTTCAAACTCGCATTGGCCCCTCGTACATCTTTTTTGTGAAAAAGTGAAGCCATGATGAATTTTTTTTATCTCTCCGCGCATGCAAATGTGAAACACCCCAATGAGATGTTTCACTGAGGGTAGAATGTTGTTTGGTTACTTAAATCGATTAGTTAGTTTGGCAGCAAATGTTAATAAATATTCAAAAACAGCTGCAGATTAAGCAGGATGCGTTTCAGTATGTCATAATCGGGCGAAACAAAGGCCAAACATTTCCAGGCTTTTTCCAAGCTCAAAGTGCATTTATTGACAATAGCATATGAGATATCGCAAGAAAGAGGCTTTTCAAAACTACAGAGCAGTTTATTTTTGCTCTGAATCGGAGGCCACGTGATATCTGAGTTCCAACGACAAGGGCTAATTCTCCAAAGTTGAATCTTTTTATTTATTCATTTATTACATGTTACCCCGCAGCGCCATGAGGCATTATCGCAGTTGCGGGGGAGGTGTGAGGATATATCTGACCAAGAATCACAGTCGTCAGATACAGAAACACACGTTAAAAAGCAAACAGGCTCGAAAAAAAAAGTGTGCTGCAAAATTATAACACTTCAACAAAATGGATCGACAATGGTAGTAAGGTTTAGCCATCAATATAATTTTACGTACAAGTAAAGGTATGAAGACACAAAGCACAGTGTCACAAACCAAGCATTCTGAATACACATTCACGAAAAAAAAAATTCACTTTCCTTTTTCCCTGCTATCACATGACAGTGTATTAAAAATTTATCAGTTGATGGATTTTAAATAGTTTCCTCGGGCGATTCGTTCAATTGTTTAATGGTACTGGCGAAAAATGAGAATGTTTGTCAGCTAAAGCAGAATAGTTCCCTTGATCGAAAATATAAATTTTCCCCTGTGTTTTTTTTTTTTTTACGTTTTCTTTTTTTTTGTGCATTTTATTTTTCCTACTACCGCCTTGTGTTCGCTGATACCGGGAACAACGGAAGTAGAAGAAATAACAGATCGTTTCCTCTGCGTTTTTCTTGCGTTTTCTTTTTCTTTTGCGCATTTTATTTTCCCTGCTATAGCCTTGTGTTCGCTGATACCGGGAACAACGGAAGTAGAAGAAATAACAGATCGTTCACTGCTAAAAATAAGGTCTATCGTGCTGTCCCTCCTGTGGTCTCTGCGTGTAGAAAATGTAACGTGTTGACATAATGGAAAGGCTAAGGCAAAATCAATAAAGGTCTTGTAAGGTGTGGATAAGTTTGTACTGATGGGCAAGCCATCAACCCAGTTAATATCAGGATAGTTAAAGTCGCCTCCCAGTACAAGGTAGTCGTAACAAATTGTTCGAATAGCATTTGTTAAAGAAATAATGGTATCGCCGACATACGCAATATCACAGTTGGTTCATAGAATGAACTAACTGTGAGGAAGTGGCCATTACGAAGCGACACCTTACACCAAACAGACTAAAATAAAAATTGCGAAAAGTCAATGGCGGTGCTTTGCAGACTGTTATGAGTCAGCAGGTATACTCCGCCGCCATGCCCACTTCTGTCTCGTCGATAAGCAGTACAATCAGGTGGAAAAACTTCTGCACTTTTGATTGAGTCATCAAGCCAGGACTCTATACCCCTTACATACTGGGCCTTGTCAGATTAACAGGCTCCGCTAAGTCATCAATTTTATTTTTTACACTACGACAATTCACGAGAAGTACATCAAGTTCATTCACAGTTATGGTATTTTTCAGGGGAGTCCGTTGAATTCGTACTGGTTAATAGATTGTTTTCTCTTTTACTCTCTGTTCATTGTTGTCATAGTAAAATACTTTGTTTCCAATAATTAGTCTGTTTTAGCGCAGTTTAAATTGACTATTTTGTATCCTGGCAAATCCCAGAAGCTTACTTCTTTCATGATGCCCGTTTACAGAAAAGTCCTCGCCGATAGATATTCCGCTGTTTTTTAGCTTGGGCGTTTGCGTTAGTATAGTTTGTTTTGTTTTGAACGAGGAAAGATTTAAAATGATTGACCTGGATCTCTCTGCATTGTCTACCCAGTCGGTGAGCGCGTTATACATGTAAATGGTCAATTTTGATGCCTAGCATAGCTCCGCTGAGCTGCAGAATTTTTGTTTTGGACGTCGCTATGTTTTATTTGTATCCTCGGCAACACCATAGAAACTGAAATTATTTCTCCGATAGCGATTTTCTAGGTCATCATGACTGTTTGCCAACTGGTCTCACTACTCGGTAAGTTCCGTGGATACAACTTGTATTTGCTGCGCTTTAGTCTCAAGGGATTTCAGTGAAGTAACGTCGTTTATAAGCGATTCTAGTATTGAAAACACAGATGAAAGTTTTTCTTTGACCGATGTCTGTGTTTGCTTGATTGCCATCATTTCAGCCAAAATTACGTCTTGGTATGTACGCATACCCTGTAGCAGCTGAAACTGAAACACGCGCACACGCATATATATATATATATATATATATATATATATATATAGAGAGAGAGAGAGAGAGAGAGAAATATTCTAGTTTACTATTTCACTCTCGCAGGTATGCGATGCGAATAGAAAGGATATCGAGACCAATTTGATAGATAGAAAGAAAAATAAACTTTAGATTTCGATAGATAATACATTGATTAAAACAAAAAGTACAAGATGAAAGCGCGAATGACATTAGCACAAAAAAGGAGGAAAAAAAAACGATATGAATGGAAGTCTTGCAGTTCACGGATGCGGCGAGCTTCATCAGAGCTCATTTTCTCGTTGGTGGTGCAGCGGCGGAGTCCGGGTTTGGTTGTGCCGTCTTGGCGGAACGAGGTCTTGCGTAAAGCTGCAAGACTTCGACGTGGGGTGAAGATCTTGCGTATAGCTGCACGCCTTAGCCCCCGTGAGCTTGATGATTGCCCTGTCGGTCCCGAGAACATTTTTTACTTCCTCTTCGTCTCTCGTCTCAGTCTCTCTTTTCGTGCAAACTGTTCGCTCTTGTCTCTCTTCTTCATTTACTTGCTCCCACCTTATTGACCCCGACATCACCACAATCTTGAAAATGTTGTCCAGCTGAGACAACTTTTAGCACGTTTTAAGTCATATTGTTCGCAGTCTATCACAACACAATGCACACTGAAAAACACATCACTTTTGACAGACACAAAAGTACATACATTTACAAAAGTCACTTAATAAGCACCGCCGGGCACATATACAATTCCAAAAATTCAGTAAATTCGTGATATTGTCCATTACAAAAAAAAATCTTATTCAGCAACAGACATACGGCTCATGTAATCAGCGCCCACGTTGTTACCACCCTTAATGTATTCAACAGTAACGTCATATTCCATGAGCATTAGGCTCCAACGTAGTACGCGGCTGTTGACATGCTTTGCAGAATTGATGTAAACAAGTGGATGATGATCACTTTGCAGAATGAATGGTCTTCCAAATAAGGACACATGAATCTTCTAAACCGCCCGAGTAATGGCTGGTCCTTCTCGTTCCACTGTCGAGTAGGCAGCTTCACGTGGCAGCAGTCGACGACTTGCGTACGATACAGGGTGAAGATCATCATTATGGCTCTGCATGAGTACGGCTCCTATGCTTCTCGACGAAACGTTGGTACGTAACACGAAAGGTTCTGATAATTCTGGAACTTTTAAGATGGGCTGGCTGGACAGTAGTTCTTTTAGTTTGTCAAAAGACGCCTGTTCGGTCTTCCCCCAATGCACCTTGTTTGGTGCTCTTTTACGTGTCAACTCCGTGAGTAGGTGAGAAATTTCAGAGTACTGGGGTACGAAATCCCTATAGTAGCCCGTAAGGCCAAGGAATGATTGCACTTCCTTTTTTGTCTCGGGTCGATTGGTAGCTTGCACTTTCTCCAGGGTCACGACTTGAGGGCGCAGGAGACCATGTCCAACGATGTGGCCAAGAAATTTGACAGATGCGGAGCCAATTTCGCTCTTTGTGGGACGGATCGTTAAATCCGCCTGCTTTACGCGCTGGAAGAACAACTCCAGAGTCGTTAAATGCTCCTCCCAGCACTCCGTGGCGATGAGGACATCATCAAAGTAGTGGTAGATGTACGAGACCCTCTCAACCACTTTTATCATAAGCCGGGTGAATACAGCTGGTGCTGTTTTGATACCAAAGGGCATAACTCGAAACAGATAAAATTCAGACGTGTAAGAAAAAGTTGTTATGTGCTTAGAATCTTCGTGCATCGGAAACTGCCAGTATCCTTTGGAAAAGTCAAACTTCGAGAAGTACTGGCTTTTTCCCAACTTTGCAAACATTATGTCCACTCTTGGGATGGGTTCACTGTCGGGAATCAGAACCTTGTTCAGTTGTCCCAAGTCAATGCAGAGACGCATTGTCCCGTCCTTTTTCTTTACCATCACGATGGGTGCTTGATAGGGGGACTTGGAGGGCTCAATGATGCCCCCCTTTGTAGCATTTCTTTTACTTCCTCCTGTGCCGTTTCTTGGATGGAGAATGGTATGGGGTACTGATGGGCTTGAATAGGAGTCTCGCTCGTGACTTACAACTTGCACTCTACTAGGTGGGTCCTTCCTGGGACATCTGACAGAATTCAAAGAAAGAATAAAAACACTTAGGGACAAGGACAGTACAGTTCTTTCAACTAGCAACACACATTTACTGGTGTCTCCTTCAATAGTGCTATCTCCTTCCTAACGTTTGAGACTAAAGAGGAAGACGCGGAAATTAATATATATACACCCGGAAAAAAAACACAAATTCACACCCAATACACTAGAAGATAAAGAATTCAGAAAGAAAGAAAAAAGAAAAAAAAGAAATTTGAGATAGGGCCCCGTGCTCCACGTAGTAAGCCTTCACGTGTTATCTGCATTCCCTATGTGCACAACTCGGCGCACAGACTGAAGGCAATTGCAGCGCGCTTCAACGTTTCAGTTGTCTTCTCGTGCAAGTTGCGCCTGAAACAACTGTGCAGGCGCGTGAACAACAACGAATCCTTCAAAAGATGTTCCATCAAACACGCTAATCAGACCGTTCCCTGTGAAGATGGGGTGGTATACTCCATCCCTCTCTCATGTGGCGACCGATACATTGGTCAGACAGGTCGTTGCCTTAACACCCGCCTACGAGAGCACGTCCTCGAGGTCTCTCGTGCTTCGGACGACACTTTTCACCCTATAGTGGTTCATCAACGCCTCTGTACGAACTGTGAAGCCCGGTTCCAGGACACCCGCACGATTGGCAGACATAAGAACAAGCTCGGCCGAGAGATCATTGAGGCATACAAGATAGCCCATGACGATCACAACATCGCTGCCCCTTCTCTCGCCTTGTCCAGAAATGAGATCAACTACCTGAAACCAGAGCTGGATTAGCCAAAGGGCGCCCTATCTCAAATTTCTTTTTTTCTTTTTTTCTTTTTTTCTTTTTTTCTTTTTTCTTTCTTTCTGAATTCTTTATCTTCTAGTGTATTGGGTGTGAATTTGTGTTTTTTTCCGGGTGTATATATATTAATTTCCGCGTCTTCCTCTTTAGTCTCAAACGTTAGGAAGGAGATAGCACTATTGAAGGAGACACCAGTAAATGTGTGTTGCTAGTTGAAAGAACTGTACTGTCCTTGTCCCTAAGTGTTTTTATTCTTTCTTTGACTCCTGTATTTTCACCAACACGCTCTTTCATCTTTGTCTGACAGAATTTCTTGGTATATTTTCAGGAGTCTGGAAACTTGTGCTTGTTGATCGGCAGTCAGCTCCCTTGATATTTTCACGTCTCGATAAGTTTCGTTTTGTTGCAGTGTTGCACACGGGAGGTCTTCTTCCTCAACGTTCCCATCATGGAATGCGACCGAAACTCGTTGAGGTGTCTGATCAACGATTGTCCTCTCTTCGTACTTTTTCAGCATGTTGATATGAAACAAGCTGGCTCTTGTTCCAAGGTCGATGACGTAGTCAACGTCATTTCGTCTCTCTAAAACAGTGAAGGGGCCTTTCCAGGCGAGGACCATCTTGTTGGTGTCAGATGGCAAAAGAGGCAGGACCCTGTCTCCAACAGTGAGCTGGCGCCTCCTTGTCTTCTTGTCATGATAGGTTTTCTGTGTCATCTTCGCTTTCTAGAGCAGCTCTTGGGCTATTCGGCACGTGTCGTCTAAGCGCTTGCGAAGCTCGACCATGTAGCCGTATGAGGTCTTTGTCTCGTCGCCGACACCCTCTCCTGACCTGAGCTCTTTCAATATGGCCATGGGTCCTCTGACGTATCTACCGTACAGTAGGTCAAAAGGTGCGAACCCGAGGGAGGTCTGTGGCACTTCACGATATGCAAATAACAGTGGTGCCAAGTATCTGTCCCAGCCCTTGGGGCTTTTCTGACACATTCGTCGAATCATTTGTTTCAGCGTGCCGTTGAAACGTTCCACAAGGCCGTTTGCCATAGGATGATATGGCGTGGTTGGCATATATTTAAGCGAAAGCAACCGACTGAACTCCCTCATAAGCCCACACATGAACGATCTGCCGCGATCGCTAATGATTTCTCTGGGAAGTCCCACACGTGAGGACATCTCTAGTAAAGCTTCGGCGACTTTTTCCGTTTCAATGCTTGGTAACGCAACCGCATCGGGGTGGCGCGTCGCGAAGTCAACCATGGTGAGTACATAGCGGTTTCCCTTCTCAGATGTTGGAGATAGGGGTCCCACAATGTCGATGGCGACCCGCTGGAATGATGTTTCGATGACTGGCATATTGCCCAAAGGTACGCTGTCTACTAGGTGCTTTGGGACAGTTCTCTGGCAGATGTCGCACGACTTTACAGATCGAGTAACGTCTCCTTGAACTCCTGGCCAGTAGAACTCCTCGAGGATTCTATCTGTCGTGCGCTTAATTCGTGCTTTGATGGAACAGCGCGGATGAACAGTCACACTCACATGCACACAAAATGAGGCAGACTCGCAGCGCTGACTTACAACTCAGTCCTATATTTCTTCTTCCTCAAATCTTCAAGTTCTTCACCTTTCCCGATAATGAGAACCATTTAAATTTTTTCCCACCAGAGCCCAAATAGCCAATAAACATTAACAAATAACTAATAATTAAATGAATAAAAGACAACTAAAAATACTATTAAAAATTAAATTAATAAAAATTTTTTAAATTTATAATAATATAATATTATTATAATATAATATAATAATATTATAAATATTATATTTTATATAATATTCATATAATATATATACATATAATAAATAATAATAAATATAATAATATAATAAATAAATAAATATATATTTATTAATTTAAGGATGGTATACTAACACAACCAAAGTGTTCGTGTACCATCCTTAGCTTTGTCAAAGAAAGAATTGGATTATCTAGAGATGGTCATCAAAGCACCAGTAGTGATGAGAAATTTTCCGCTTAATTTAATTTAATTAATTTTAACATTTTTTATAGTATTTTTAGTATATTTTTAATTATTAGTTATTTGTTAATGTTTGTTGGCTATTTGGTCTCTGGTGGGAAAACATTTAAATGGTTCTCATTAACGGCAAAAGTGAAGAAGTTGAAGATTTGAGGAAGAAGAAATATAGGACTGAGTTGTAAGTCAGCGCTGCGAGTCTGTCTCCTTCTGTGTGCATGTGAGTGTGACTGTTCATCCGCGCTGTTCCATCAAAGCATGAATTACCAACTTGCCCAAGCATCCACATTATCAAGCGTTTAATTTCCTGATGTCTAGGGAGACTTCCCTCGTGCGCCATTTTTAGCACAAAGTTCCGGAGATCGCTTGGAACAACGAGCTGTTCCATCTCCTTCTTTGATGGCAATTTGTACCGTCGAAACAGAATTTCGTTGGTCAGTGTGAACTCAATGTCAGCTGATCTTGTAGCAACTTTGTTCCCAACCGCTTCAAAACATCTTTGGAGAGTACTGTCTTCTCTCAGCTTGGCGCTCAGCTCCGTCGAGCTGATGGCCAATGGATTCACTACCGCCACAGGTAATTGACCAGAGTTTCGCGAGGCCAACTTAGCTGCGGCCCCGGCCTGTGACTCGTTTGGCTCTGTCGCAGCCGATGAAAGGCCCGTCTCAATGAGAACTGGTTGAGTGATTGAACTGCCACAGTCGCTTGCCTCAGTAACTGGAGCTGTCCTCTCTCCTTGAAGAGGCGTGTCTTGTTGACTACTCCATATAACGTTAGGATCGGAGGCATCCCGCACACCATCCACGCTTCCAAAACGACATCATAGAGAGGATTTTCCATACAGGTCCCCGTCACCTTGCCTTGGAAATAGGGGGAATCAATGTCAACCACCGCTTCAGGCAGAAACAATTCTGTCCGGTCAAGCAGGAAGATAGCGCGGTTTCGTCCTGTAATTTTGACATCAGGAACCAGGGACCGCTTGACTATGACCGAGTTACACCCAGGATCTCGCAAACCGGTAACCTGATGACCCTCGAGTAGTCCTGTAGCCGTGGGCATGTGGTCTGCTTGAACGTGAGTTCCCGTTTTGTCCTCTTCAGCTTTCCCAGCAAGGCGTTCGGATGGACGACTTCCAGACCCGTAGATGTTACGATCCTTCCGACGTGTCAGAGAACATGACGCCTGTCCACCACCGTCTGTCTTCTTCGGACAAGCCTCAGCTTTATGCTCGCTCTTGCAACATTTCCAGCAGAAATTCGCCTTCTGATTGGCTCCTCTTGATTTGGCCCAACAGTCTGCTGCAACATGTCCTTGTTTGTTGCAAAGGAAGCACTACATATTTCTCTTTGCACCTTGAGGATCAGACATCTTAACTTGCCCTGTCGGCTTGTCAGTCTCTTCTTTTTTTTCACCGAGATTGACCAACCCCTGGGCCTCGAGGTAGTAGTCTGCTGCTCCTGGTAGCTTGTCGAGCCCTTGGCAGCCATGTGAGTTTCTCATGGAAAATGCGAGTTTCTCGTGGCATTTATTCAAAGATTCTTTGGAGACAATTTTTTCCCGAAGTGCGTCATAAGTGCGCTCCGTCCTTGCCATCTCCTGCCAATGGTCAAAATAACCTAATAGACGACCAGAAAAGTGTCTTCCCGTTTCGGAGTTCTCTGGTTTCGCCTCTCTGAACTTGACACGATATCCTTCCTCAGTATATCGAAATCGTTGAAGAGTCTGCTTCAGTTTAGCATAGTCCATGGCATCGTCGGCAGCTATGCGTCCTACTTCACTTAACGCTTTCCTTTCAAACATAGGCTCAAGGACAAGACCCATTTTTCCATTCTTGAGGACATTCTTGACTTGTTGCCACCCGCTCAGAACGTTGGATGTATGCATCCAATTCATCGCTCCCTTCGTTAAAGGGGGTATAAGTTTATGAGGACTTCGATACCCCTGCGCGACACTAGGAGACGTACCCTCATCAGATGCACCTGGAACACGAGTGATCGATCCTCCTTGCTGCTCTTGTAACCGCAACTTCAGTTCTAGCACAGTGCGTTCTGCTTCTAAACGAGCACTCGTTTGAGCTTCTACTTCTCGAGCCCTTTCTCGTTCTGTTAGACGCTCCTCTCTTTCGTGTGCGCGTTCTTCGTCTATCCGTTGTTTTAGCGAAGCCAATGAGAAACCCAATTTTTACCAATTACCGTTAACTTCTCAAGGTCCATTCTCAACCGACACGGACACTAGCGAGGTGGAGCTCTTTAAGGTGGAAATTAAGAGCAGTCCTGTCGCGGACGCCAGACATGTAGTGGACTGTTTCACTCTCACAGATATGCGACGCGAAGAGAAAGGATATCGAGACCAGTTTGATAGATAGAACGAAAAACAAATTTTAGATTTCGACAGATACTACAATCATTAAAACAAAAAGTACAAGATAGAAGCGCGAATGACATTAGTACAAAAAAAAAGGAGGAACAAAAAAAAAACGATACTAATGGAAGTCTTACAGTTCACAGATGCGGCGAGCTTCATCAGAGTTCATTTTCTCGTTGGTGGTGCAGCGGCGGAGGCCGGGTTTGGTTGTGCCGTCTTGGCGGAACGAGGTCCTGCGTTAAGCTGCAAGACTTCGACGTGGGGTGAAAACCTTACGTATAGCTGCAAGCCTTAGCCCCCGTGAGCTTGATGACTGCCCTGTCGGTCCCGAGAACGTTTTTTACTTCCTCTTCGTCTATCGTCTCAGTCTCTTTTCTCGTGCAAACTGCTCGCTCTTGTCTCTTTTTCTTCTGCATTTTCTTGCTCCCACCTTGTTGACCCCGAAATCACCATATATATATATATATATATATATATATATATATATATATATATGAGAAGAAAACACTCTAAGTGAAAACAGCAACAACGGACGATTTATTCTTCGACGTTTCGGCCGGAGTCCGCCCTTGGTCATATATATATATATATATATTGTGGTGAAGGAAGAAGAAGAAGTCAGTTCGTCAGAGACCGCCATCGTTCAGTCAACTATCACCCCATTAAATCAACCCTTCTCAAGTCTCACAGGTTGGTGGAGGTGCGAACAACTTCTTGACCTCTTGCTAACATCCTGGAGCTTCGCAGTGGCCGAACTGCGCGACTTACCATGCCCGAAGAAAATGGGAACGACACCGACCAACCCATCACGCAGCGGACCACCCCTGCTATCACTGTGAAACACCGCCAGCACGATCCTCCAACATTCTCAGGAACTTCAGATGAGGACGTCGATGACTGGCTTAAAAACTATGAACGGGTGACTCACCGCAACAACTGGGACGATTCCTTCAAACTGGCCAACGTCGTGTTTTTTCTGAAAGCCACGGCGCTCCGTTGGTTTGACAACCACGATGACACCATAAACTCCTGGGATGGGTTCAAGGCCCCGTTTGCCGAAGCGTTCGGCAAACCAGAACATCGCAAACAGCAGGCCAGGGACCAATTGCTCCGACACTACCAAATTAAAGACGAGTCCGCTACCGCTTACATCGAGGATGTTCTACGCCTCTGCCGGCGAGTAGACCCCCAGATGACCGAGGACGACAAGGTCCGTCATTTGCTGAAAGGACTGTCATACGAGCTTTTTTCGATCGTCGCCCCGAAGTCCCCTGCAACCGTCACCATCCTTGTTGCGGAATGCAGGAAATATGAGGAACTCGACGGCGCACGAATTTTAAAACGCCCTTTTGACCGCCTTTCCGAGGTAGCCCACAGCATTCCAATGGACAACAGTCTCACTACCTTGATACGCAACATCATTCGCGAGGAGCTGCAAGAATTTAAGGCGCAGCTACGGACAGCTCACGAAGGTCTGCAGTCCCACGGAGAACTCCAACGTCTTCGAACTACAATCCAGAACGAGATGCGTGCTGCATTGCACCCCTTGACGACCACGTCACCTGCTTACTCACCAGCGACACCCGCAGTCACCTCGCTGTGCGCCTACCAGACGTTCCCCACTACGCACCCGCCAGCTCAACGAAATCAACCGCGTCGCAGAACAGACATCTGGAGGACCGAGGACCAGCAACCTATATGCTACTATTGCCATACACCTGGCCACATCCTGCGCTACTGCCGTCGGTGGCTCCATGACGCTGGCTATCACCGTTCTACATTCGGCCGTACTCTCCGCACTGACTGTCCTGACGACAGCGCCGTATTTCCGGAAAGCCGAACCACCGACGGCCCTACGCTCCCTCGCCTCCCAACACGCCGTTCGCCGACCTATGAAGACAACGACCGTCCCTCCACTCGCCACTCCCAGAGTCCCGTCTTCACATCCGAAAACCGCCTTGGCCGATCCTTGTCCCCGTATCCAGTTCGTCGTCGCTCTATATCGCCCCTCAACGACGCCGCACCATCGACTTCGCCGCCGTCAAACTGAAGAGAGCAGCCTGCATCGACACCGGAGGTCAGGCTGCACTTACACGATACGCCGCAAATTGTCCTGCCGTAACACCGTCGACTATTACAGTGGAGATCGGAGGACACAAATTTAACGCGTTAGTCGACACCGGAGCTTCTAAGTCGTGTTTATCAGAGCGTGTTCGCTCTCACTTGCATCGGGTGCTCACACCTCCAACCGCCGGACACTTGCTGCGTATGGGAAACGGTGACCTTTTTCAACCGCTTGGTTATTGTACCCTTCCTGTACGCATTGGTCAAAGTCATCACATCGTAATATTTACAGTGCTCACCAGCTGCATCGCCCATGTCATCCTAGGATGGGACTTTTTGTCGTCCGCTGACGCATTTATTAATTGTGCTAGCCGTGAACTTCACTTGACGGATTCTGACTATGCCTACCCTCCCCTCAATTCCACTCTCGCTGTCCTCCAACTTGAAGAGGATTTGGTCCTACCACCGAAGACAGCCGTTGTAGCTGTCCTTATCCCAAGCAAGACTCTCGAAACATCATTCGGTCTTATCAAGCCACTTGCCACTACTTTTGTCCAAAAAGGTGTTCTAATTCCCTATTCTCTTGCATCAGTAACAAAAGGCAAACTTCATGTATGGATCACTAACGCCTCGTCCCAGCCCCAAATCCTTCCTCGTCATAGCCGTATTGCTAACTTCAACGCCCATACAGAAGACAATTTCACGGCGCTGTCTAACACAATATTAAGTCCTGCTCCCATGATCTCCACCGATTTCTCTCAACAAATTGCAAGCATGATAGACTCGAACCTGGCGACACAAGAGCAGAGAAGCTTAGCTCAACTCCTTACGCAGTACTGTCACACGTTTAACTTCGGCACTGATACACTGCCACGTACACCAATTGTACAGCATCACATTGACACTGGCGACTCACCACCCGTTCGCAGTACACCATACAGGGTTGCCGCCGCTGAACGTCGAATCATTCAACAACAGATCGATGACATGCTTAAGAAAAATGTTATTGAGCCATCATCCAGCCCGTGGTCCTCTCCGGTTGTGCTAGTAAAAAAGAAAGACGGCTCCTGGCGCTTTTGTGTCGATTATCGCAAACTCAACAAAGTCACCCGAAAAGATGTCTATCCGCTACCCAGAATTGATGACACGCTAGATACTCTACAAGGCTCCTCTTATTTCGCATCAATGGACCTGCGCAGTGGCTATTGGCAAATTCCGCTTGCCGATACCGATAAACCCAAGACTGCTTTCATCACATCCCAAGGTCTTTATCAATTCACCGTAATGCCCTTCGGCCTTTGTAATGCGCCTGCGACCTTCGAGCGCACGATGTCCTCCTTGCTGAGAGGACTCACGTGGAACATATGCTTGTGTTATCTTGATGATGTTGTCGTCTTTTCAACCACGTTCACCGACCACTTACAGAGGCTCCGCCAGGTCCTTGACTGCTTCCGTGCCGCTGGGTTGCAACTAAACTCCAAGAAGTGCACTTTTGGCGCCCGCGAAATTCGTGTTTTGGGCCATCTCGTTAATTCTGAGGGAGTACGCCCGGATCCTGAGAAAATACAGGCAGTATCCGAATTTCCAGTCCCGAAAAAAGTGAAAGATGTACTAATATTTCTGGGTCTATGCACATATTTTCGCAAGTTTATACGGGCTTTCTCAGATATTGCCGAACCACTTAACCAGCTGCTCCGTACTGGGGTTCCCTTCAACTGGACTCTGGCCCAGCAGGATTCTTTTGCCACACTCAAGAAAACTCTAACATCCGCTCCTATCCTCGGTCGTTTCATTGAAGGTGGGGATACTGAAATAAGAACAGACGCCAGCGGCCATGGCATCGAGGCTGTCCTCGCTCAGGTCATCAACGACACGCAGCGCGTCATCGCATATGCAAGCCGCACTCTTACCAAGTCTGAAAGAAACTTTTCTACCACAGAAAAAGAGTGCTTGGCCGTCATTTGGGCAATCTCAAAGTTTCGGCCATACCTCTACGGCTCTTCCTTCCGGATAGTAACAGACCACCATGCACTATGCTGGCTAGCTACCCTCAAGGATCCCTCGGGACGACTTGGCCGATGGTCGTTGAAACTACAGGAATGCGATTTTACAGTTGTATACAAATCAGGCAGAAAACATCTCGATGCTGACAGTTTATCCCGATGTCCACTTCCTTCTAGCATACCTGGTCCGAAGCATTCCTTTACACTCGATATTACTGCCACGGCCACGCTAGATACCGTCAATATACACTCCTGTCAGCTGGAAGATGGTGCACTAAGACCACTAATTCTCTACCTTCAAGGAATCAGCACGCATTCCACCACCCCACTCATCAAGCGTCGCGCCCGGCTCTTCCAACTTCACAAAGGCGTCCTCTACAGAAGAAATTATGAGCCACAAGGACGACCTTGGCTACTCGTCGTTCCCCGCCGTCTCCAAAAAGAAATCATTAAAGCAAATCACGATGACCCAATCTCTGGTCATCTGGGATTCGCCAAGACGTACTTCAGAACACGCACAAAATACTTCTGGAATGGTATGCACCGCTCAATTAACAAATATGTCAGGGCATGTCACCAGTGCCAAACGAAAAAAAAAACCTCGACCAAGCCTGCTGGAGTCCTGAGACCCATTCCACCACCAAATCATCCCTTTGAACGCCTTGGTATCGATTTCTTAGGCCCTTTTCCCTGCTCGGCACAGAACCACCGATGGATAATAGTGGCCATCGATTACTTTACCCGATACGCTGAAACTAAAGCAGTGTCAGCCGTTACAGCTTCTGAAGTCGCTGACTTCTTCCTGCACTCCATCCTGCTACGGCACAAGCCCCGCAAGCCATAATTACGACCGTGGCACTCCCTTCGTCGCAAAAGTCCTCAATGAGCTTTGTGGCCTCACGAGCACTGTCCATCATATCACAAGCGCTTACCACCCTCAAACCAACGGCCTCGTCGAACGCCTAAATCATACATTGACCGACATGATCTCGATGTACATCGCAGAGGACCACGACAATTGGGACACCATTCTGCCTACGTCGCATACGCATACAACACTGGTCGCCAAGCTGCCACCAATTATTCTCCATATTATCTCTTACACGCACGTGAACCTCTGTCAACGATGGACACCCTCTTGCCTTACCTTGATGACACATTTCTTGATAGTTACGCTGAAGATATATTATGTCGTGCGGAGGAAGCTCGCCAACTTTCGCGCATTCACACATTAAGGTGTCAGCAAGAGCAAGTTCTTCGCTATGCCGACACTCATACTCCGGTTGAGTACACAGTGGGTGGAGATGTACTCCTATGGACACCGTCTCGAGTGCCAGGCAAGTGCGATAAGCTGCTCAGAAAGTTCAAGGGGCCATACCAAATACTTCGCCGAACCTCCGCGATAAACTACGAGGTCGCCCCGGTTTCCCCACACTCGGACCATCGCTCAAAACAAACTGACATCGTTCATGTTGCACGCCTCAAGCGTTACCACCGTCCTGCACCCTAACGCCGGATTCCGGCGCTTTCTGCACGGAGGAGTAACTGTGGTGAAGGAAGAAGAAGTCAGTTCGTCAGAGACCGCCATCGTTCAGTCAACTATCTCCCCATTAAATCAACCCTTCTCAAGTCTCACAATATATATATATTGTTAAGAAGAAATGGTACCGCAGAAAGGCGCGCGCCCGACGAGCATTCGGAGAGCTCGGACTGTTCCCGGACGAATGTCACCCCTACTATCCATCCTGTATCTAATCATTCCTCATTAAATCACCCTATATTTGCAACCTAATACGTGGTGGAGGTGCAGCAAAATCCCCAACCTCTCCCCTCCGCTCATCTGACCTGGAGCTGCGCAGCAGCCGCTTCACCTCTGCAACCATGCCCGATGAGAACGCCAACACAACGGACCAGCGGCCTCTACCCATCTAGAATCGCCAACGTGACCCCCCCGAATTCGTCGGTACCCTTGATTCGGACGTCCAAGACTGGCTGAAGAATTATGACCGCGTGAGTCAGCATAATCGTTGTGACGACATGATCAAGCTCGCCAACGTTTTTTTTTTTTTTTCTGAAAGGCACAGCACTACAATGGTTTCTGAAAGGCACAGCACTACAATGGTTCGACAACCATGAAACCGAAATAAATTCATAGGACGCGTTCAAAGCCGCCGTTGCGGACATCTTTGACACACCTGAACGCCGCAGACAGCATGCCAAGGACAAGCTTTCCAAGCGGTACCAAGCTGCCTCTGAATCTTCGACCTCTTATATCGAAGACGTACTCCGCCTTTGCAGCCGCGTCAATGCAGCTATGCCAGAGGACGAGAAAATCAAGCACCTCTTCAAGGGGTTGTCCCAGCAACTATTTTCTGTCGTCGCGCCTAAATCGCCTCCGACCGTCCACCAGCTCCTTGCGGAATGTAAGAAGTACGAAGAGCTACAAAGCGGCAGGATCCTCAACGCTCCGTTTGAACACATCCCGGTGAGCTTTCTACCCTAATACGAAAAATCGTTCGCGAAGAATTACGCGAATTTGTGGCTTCCTTTCGCCCCTCCGCCGACATTTCACGACCACAAACCGAGACTTCTAGTGTTCAGCAAGTCATCAAGGATGAACTTCGGGATGCGCTTTGCCCCATCGCACAGGTTCCTTTCCCTCACGTCCCGCCACCTGCTTTCTCGCCGCCCATCTGCGCCTTGCAGCACGCATCCCCACACCTCTGCCCCCGTGCAGCATTTGAATAACGTTTCCCCACCTCCTCGACGTTACGGACCACCCCGAAGAACTGAGGCATATTGCACCGAAGACAACCGTCCGGTGTGCTTCTACTGCCACTCATCTGGCCACGTTATTGGCTACTGCCGCCGCCGTATTCAGTCCGAGACATACAATCGCAACCTCACTTCTACCCCACCCTTCAACGACCACAACCCCAGCCGCACCTCCGACGACCACCGCAACTGGAGTCCTCCCCCTTTTCCTAGTTCTCGGCGTGGCCGGTCCCTATCCCCTTATCCTCGACGCCGCTCTGTCTCGCTGTTTATAGATGCCACTGCCGCATCTCCACCGTCAAACTAAACAACGCAGTCTGTCGTGACACAGGAGGTCAGGCTGCATCGCCGTCAACAGCCCCAAATCCTCCTTCTCTTGGCCCTACCACTATCGCCGTCGAAACTGGAAGAGAAAAAGTCGCAGCTTTAATAGACACAGGTGCAGCCAAATCCTGCATTTCTAATCAACTCCGTCGCCGTTTGCACAAAGTGGTAACTGCACCATCTCCTGAACATTTCCTTCGCATGGGAAACAGTGACCTCGTACAACCTCTCGGTCACTGCACTATGCCGGTTCATATCGGTGGTACTTCCTGCATAATTCTGTTCACTGTACTCGAAAATTTTGTTGTCGACGTTATATTGGGATGGGATTTTCTTTCGGCCACTGATGCGACCATTGACTGTGCCAGCCGGGAATTGCTCTTGAACTCTTCGCCGACTACTGACACCACCTGTGAACCTTACCCCATTTTTCTTCACACCAGTGGCGATTACATCTTACCTCCCCACTCGGCTGCCTATATCACACTCATGCCGAACCGTCCTCTTGTATGCACCTCCGGTTTTATCGAGCCCATCGCCAGCCTTGTCACAAAGAAGCCTGTCATCATTCCCTACTGCATCGCCGACAAACTTCAAGGACAGGTTTCTCTCTTCATTACAGATACCTCAGTTGAGCTCCAAATTGTACCCCGTGGTGCCCGCTTGCCCTATTGAAAATTCCATCAAGATACGTAATTTGGGACACTGACTGCCAGTCAGCAGCCTTGATGGAACGTGATGGACCATCAGACGTCATCTGATGGTCCATGAGATGACGTCTGACTGCCACTGCGTAGGGATTTTCATCAACAAGGGCAGCATTTATATAAGAGTAAAGCTATACGCACTCATAAATATCGCCAAATGCCTAGATAAAACAAAATGTTCGAGAAAAAAAAAAGAAGCAGGATTACCGCGGATCAAACCCGCGCCACTTGCGTGTAAATCAGACGCCCTAACCCCTATGCTACGCCACAGCTTAGAAAACTTGATTTCACCATTCGTTTTATACGAGATGCTTCGGTTGCAAATGCAGTTAAGACTTCAGCATGTTATGCGAAGCACTGGTACATCACTCGCCGTACTCCAGTTCTAGTCACCTGCCATGTAGAGTACTTTCGCGCCGTAGAACGATCCTTTTTTCGCGCGTCTCCGGCCCAGTAGACCTGGTACACCTTGTCGTCTTCAACTACACCACTAAAGTCCCTTACATTGTCGGAACTCACAACAGGCTGGGTCTTGTTGAGTAGAAATTCTACTAAAACATAAGACATTGTAGAGCCCGGGCAGGATCGACAGGTTAAAGCAAACGGGCAAACAAAACGAGTCGAGAGTGATCGTTCATGAAAGCTCGGCGAAGCCTGTATAGGCGAAGCGAAGTGGCGTTTTCGGCGTTTCGGCGGGCTTCTGATCAAGGTTGTCGGTCGGCTGCGTGGCATATCTCTAACATTAGCAGTTTTATGGGCTTACGTCCCGAAATCGTTTTCTTGTGCATAGATTATTTTTCATATTCATAGATTTGACGAAATAGTGGTATCCGTACGAACTTTACGTCCTTTGACCGTACATCTGTCTGCACGTCAAAGCGTTTTGACGTACAGTCAGAGCCAATCGGTGTACAATCAGAATCGCCACCAAGACATCTTGATGGCATTTCGCGGCGGCCGACTGCCACCAGGAAACCATCAGAAAGCCGACAAGTGGAGTCTGACTGGAGTTTGACTGTCGGTCGGAATAACTTGTTGGTCAATCAGACATGTTTGACGTACAGTCAGGCGCAGTCAGCGGTCCACTAGAAAACATTGAGTGCCAAACAGGGTTACATTGATGGATTTTTCCTTCGGGTGGCTCACTCACTACTCATATCTACGACAGCTTCGTACCCGTTTCTGACAGTATTAACATTCAGACCTTGTCAGCCCCTACGGACGCCAACATGCGCGTTGCGAAGATGATAGAGGCCCACTTATCTGACGGCCGAAAAGAATCTTTAACCCAGCTTCTTCTTTCATATGACGACCTCTTCGATTCCGACAATCGACCCCTTGCGCAGACGTCGGAGGTCCCCCATCACATCGAAACGGGCGAAGCCTCTCCCGTTCAAAGTCGTCCCTACCGAGTTTCATCGGCAGAGCGCCAGGTCATTCACAACCACGTCACTGATATGCTTCGCAAGAAAATAATTGAACCCTCATGAAGCCCCTGGTCGTCACCTGTAGTCCTCGTAAAGAAAAAGATGGAACCTGGCGTTTTTGCGTAGATTACTGACGCTTAAACAAAATTACTTCCAAGGACGTCTACCCTCTACCCAGAATGGACGACACTCTCGATTTTCTTCAAGGATCATCCTTCTTCTCTTCAATGGACCTTCGCAGTGGCTATTGGCAGATACCCGCTGCGGATATTGACAAACCTAAAACTGCCTTCATTACCTCCGCCGGCCTCTATCAGTTGAACGTCATGCCCTTTGGTTTGTGCAATGCCCCAGCCACATTTGAAAGAATGATGGACACTGTGCTGCGTGGTCTCACCTGGAAAATATGCCTGTGCTATCTAGACGATATCATTGTTTTTTCCCGTTCATTCTCTCAACACTTGAACTGGCTAAAGCACGTCCTCGACTGCTTTCGATCAGCCCCCCTACAGCTTAACTAAAAAAAAAATGTGTCTTTGGAGAACGCCAAATCAAGGTTTTGGGTCACATTGTCAGCGCTGACGGAATTCGCCCTGACCCATTCAAGGTACAAGCCGTTTCCGAATTTCGAGTGCCCAAACATTTGAAAGACGTGCGCGCCTTCCTTGGTCTTTGCACCTATTTTCGGAAATTCATACCCGGATTCGCCCACATCGCCGAACCCCTGAACTCACTTCTCCATAACAATGCGGCCTTCCAATGGAGTCGCGAACAACACGATGCCTACCAAGCCCTCAAGACTGCCTTGACGACCGTTCCAGTTCTTGATCATTTCGTCCCAAGCGCCGACACGGAGATCCGCACAGATGCAAGCGGCCACAGCATCGGCGCGGTGTTGGCCCGGAACGTCTCTGGTGTCCATTATGTGATTGCCTATGCAAGTCGTACGCTTACAAAATGGAAGCGAAATTACAGTATAACAGAACGCGAGCGTCTGGCCGTTGTTTGGGCAATTTCGAAATTCCGTCTTTATCTCTATGGCAAACACTTCACTGTCGTCACTGATCACCATGCGTTATGCTGGTTAACAACGTTAAAATACCCTTCCCGACGTCTTGGACGCTGGTCCTTGAAGTTACAAGACTACACATTTACAGTGGGCTACAAATCTGGCAAAATACACCTCGACGCGGACAGTCTTTCAAGATGCCCACTTCCCCCTGCGTCGCAACGTACACCTTCCGCCGACCCCGACACAACAACGGCCGTCTTAGACTACATCGACATTGCTGCCGCACAACAGTCTGATCTTTCCTTACACCCCATCATTCACCACTTACAGGGCTTATATCAGAACCCTCCTGCGCAAATCCTACGCCGTGCCCGTCTATTCCAACTCAGGAATGGAGTCCTCTGTAGGCGGAACTATGACGTCTACGGACGCGCTTGGCTTTTGGTTATCCCCCGCAACTACAAAGAGATGTCATTCAAGCTCATCATGACGACGCAACAGCCGGACCATCTCGGGTTTGGCAAAACGTACTTCCGCATACGGAGTCGTTACTTGTGGACGGGCATGACCCGCACCATGAACAAATATGTTCGGGCGTGTCACGACTGCCAGACGAAGAAAAGACCTACCACCAGGCTTTCTGGTAGACTACAACCGATTCCAAAACCATACCATCCATTTCAGCGTATAGGAATCGACTTTCTCGGTCCTTTTCCTCTGTCGACAAGCAGGAACAAGTGGAGCATTGAAGCTATTGATCATTTGACAGGCTATGCTGAGACAACTTCTATACCCGCCGCCAACGCCGATGAAGTTGCTAATTTTTTTCTGCACTCCATTCTCTTGCGTCATGGAGCTCCCCAGTTTATAATTAGTGATCAAAGCGCTTCCTTTCTCTCTCAAGTCCTTTAAGACGTGTTTCGGCTTTCTTCCACAGTCCACAAGTCACAAGTGCCTACCATCCTCAAACAAATGGACTGACCGAGCGCTTGAACCACATACTTGCCGACATGGTTTCAGTGTATGTTGCGGACCATCGCACCACAACTGGGACATCAATCTTCCCTACGTAACATATGCATATAATACGGCACGGCAGTCTACAACCGGCTACTCTCCATACTACCTCCTTTATGCCCGCGAACCCTTCACACCTCTTGATACCATTTTGCCCTACACACCTGACACCTTAAATCAGCCGTCCGCAGCAGAGATCACATCCAGAGCAGAGGACGGTCGCCAACGCGCCCGCATGCACACCCAAGAATCGCAGCAGCACCAGAAGCTACGTTACGATGCATGTTATCTGCTTACCACCTACGACATCGGCGACGAAGTTCTCTTGTGGACTCCCTTGCGCGCACCCGGCAAGTCTCGAAAACTCCTCAAGCAATTCGTCGGCCCGTTCCGTGTCGACTATCAACTTTCTTTCAACAACTACGAAGTTGCGCCTGTTACCTCGCCCCTTGATCATCGTTCAAGATCTTGTGACGTGGTCCACATAAGCCGTATGAAGCCTTACTATCGTCGCGATACGTAAGCCTCTCAAACGCACCAGAGGGCCGGTGCCTGCACTGACGGGGCGAATATTGTTAGGAAGAAGTGGTACCGCAGAGTGGCGCGCGCTCGATGAGCACTCGGAGAGTACGGACTGTTCCCGGACGAATGTCACCCCTACTATCCATCCTGTATCTAATCATTCCTCATTAAATCACCCTATATTGGTAACCGAATAATATATATATATATATATATATATATATATATATATATACTTGGGGGGGGGGGGGGGGTGATTTCATCTCGAATCGTCTAAAAAATATGACGGGTCCTCGAAATATTCATAAAGACGATATGTTGGCGGAAATTGTGTGACCAGAAAAAACTGCATATTAAAGCTACGGCACACTGTTTGCAATTGAATTTCGGGCTCCAAAAGGGAAGAAGGTTGATCTTGTCATTTTTGCAGATTTTTATGTGTGACACATGTTGAAGTCTCGAAGCTTCTAGATTAGTTTTCCCCCGACCATTAAACGCTTTTTTTACTGCTTTTAAACCTTGCATTGAAGGGCTACATCTCTCTAGAAGTCAGTTCTTTAACTTTTTGTATAAGGTATCTCCTTTAATTTTCCACATTTGAAAAATAAATGTGGCAAGTACGAACCGAGGTAGCTTTAGATGTACAATTATTTTAAAAATAAAAACATATATAAATTGAACGTTTTGTACCTAAGCCTATTTAAAAATTAGAGTATTGTTAAATTAAGTATGGTTTAAATAGATTAAACAACATCGTACATTTGAGAAGGGAAGCTTAAAGGATAACAGACAATGCCATCTAAAAAGACGTATTTTTTTCATATTTTTAAACTAAAAGCATTGCATGTTTACTTATACATGCAATACATTTTTTTCAGCTAAAACGCACAAAGCCAACTGTCCGCTACGCGTTATAGTATCGGAAATTGGAACGTGGCAGAAGTCGGTGGCCATGTTTTTACAAACGAAATTGAACATTTTAGTTATTGACGATCTTTTTCGGGTAAAAAAACTCGGAGCAGATAATAGACTTCCTTAAACAATGCCCTGACCAAAGCCTCTCAGCATGTTTCGTAGACATTAAGGACTTGTACTACTCGATTCCACACACGGAGCTTTTAATGTGCGTCGAAGAGTGTATTGACAGCCACGGGTGTGTAGCGTTTCAAAATGAATGTGGTCTGGGGGTAAGAGACTTCTTGGAGCTTTTAACCTTTTACCTCAAGTCGACGTTTACAACTTGGAATGGAGAAACTTTCATTAAGAAAAACAGCATATGGATCGGTTCCTGTTTAGCTCCCGTGTTGAGCAACATTTATCTTGCATTTTATGACAGAATTTTATCTAATAAACTTGAAGGCTCTAGGGTAAAAAAAGGTTTTTAGGTTTGTAGATGACTACTTAGTGCTTATTGACTGTGACTCAAACCACTTTGCTGGCGAAATTTCTGAGGTTTTGGCCACTTTTAGTAAATGCTTGGAACCACTGGTTATCACGCACGAATTACCAGTGAACGTTTCCATAAGACTTTTAGACCTTAGGCTGCAGTGTCTTCCCACACACACCTGCTGGCTTTATGAACCAGGGAGTAATAAACCCCTCCTGTCGTTTTCGTTTGCCCACTCTAAACTGGTCAAAGGGGTAATCATCAACATTTGCTTTAAGAACGCCCTTAATAAATCCTGCTTTCACTCAGTCAAGGATAGCTTTAAGAATCGAGTAGCGAGGCTCACGGCCGCGGGCTACCCGTTGCGCCTCCTAACGGCAGTCGCAGAAACTCAACTAAAGAGAAGACGCATTGAGAATGCTGAACAAGTTAACAGGAAAAACAGGAACATCACAGTACTACCGCACCTACACAAAATATCCCATAATCTGAAGAAAGTAGGACGTCGAGCTGGTGTTCACGTGGTCTTTTCGGCTCCAGACAAGCTATCTATGATGTGCAAAAGAGTGAACTCTCATGTAATAGAGAGACAGGTGTGCACCAAGAAACACCAAAACCAGTTTGTTACATGCGTTGCGGGTGTTGTATACTCTATTCCCCTGTCCTGTGGCCGGAGTTACATAGGGCAGACAGGACGTTGTCTTAATGAGCGTTTAAGAGAGCATCGTTATAATGTGTCTCAGGTTGTGTCGGGGCACCTTGGGGTGCATTGCCGCGATTGCGGATGTACTCCAAGTTTTGAACGATGCACAGTCATCAGAAAACAAAAAGAGAAACTGACACGTGAGATTATAGAAGCCCGCGCCATTGGACAATCGGGCTCTGAGTGTGTTATAGTGCCCCGTCACTTGCCTCGACGGAAAAGGAGCGTATTTTTCTACTCAGATCGGAGAGCAACGGCGCCTGCAGATGACTCTAGGAAAACGTGTAGTCCTCCTCTTGTGTTGTTTCTTTTCTTGGCTTTTAGGCCGGGCAAATTGTGTATTTATACGGGTTGTCAGTGCCAATAAAGCTCAGTTGTAAGTCAGCGCTGTGTGTGTCTACCGCTTTCCAATATGTCCTTGTCCTTGCGCTGTTTGTTTTCCGCTAATATGAATGACCAACTAGCCTAATCGTCAACACTACCGTGGTTGGTACCAACTCGAGGCGTACTGCCAGAGTGATCGCGCAAGTTGATAAGGCCACGTAGGCCTTGTCGCACTGCCCGGTTAAGTTGACTAACAGCGTACACGCGAAGTCGATTCCCACGACTTGAAAGGACTGACTCTCTTTCAATCTTTCTCGTCATAGCGGCGCTACTGGCGCCGTGGCTGGGTTTGCTTGGAACCGCCGACAGATGCGACTTTCCGTATTGATCTTCACGGCTCGTCGTGAACTCAACAGTCGAAATCGCTCACGTATCTCTGTCAGAGCGGCCTGCAAGCTTCCAGGTAATACTCCTAGTTGACCTTCCACAACAGTAACTTGGTAAAAGGATGATCCCTTAGCAAGGATAATAGGATGTCTCACTTCTCTGATGCTGTTGCTTGGTAAAGGCCACCTCACATACGCCAGGTTCCTGTGTTGTCAAGAAAGGCTGCAAGTCCGTTATTCTCGATCCTTTTGAGATACTTCCGCTTTGAACCAGCTCCTGGATATCTTTCCCGAAGCATTTTCGTTGAGCGTTCTTGATGCTTAAAGCTTCGGCATCTCTAATCTCGTCTGCCGTGAGGGGCAGCTCAGGTGACATGTTCTTTGCACGACAACCTTGAACAAATCACTTCATCCAAGCTGTGACATGCAACATCCTGGTGTGGCTGGTGAACTTCCCCAGTGCCAAGAGTGCGGTTGGTGAACTTACAGTGGTCAGCAGTATTCCGACCTGATGTCATATCTCCCCGTTATTGTTGTCAAGGTTCTCATTAGCTTAGGTACTGCCAATGGGCCAGTTTCTTTCTTCTCGGGAAAGCTATTCGGGCAACGACCAGCATACCTGATGTGAACTTAACTGCCATACCGTCTTACGCTTAGTAATGGCGTCAGTTGTGTTTGCGCCGCCAGGGCAGTGGCGTCAATTAGAGAGATGGCTTAGTTCTTGTATTTCTGTTACTCGGTTGTCGAAGATAGGTTTCAACGCAATTGCTGATCCTTTAATCCAACCAAGCGTGATTACTGGATCTGTCCAGTAGCGTAGTGAACTGCGACATGAAACAAAACGGTACAGATGTATCTAACCATTCTTGCTCCAAAACGGGCTCCCATCAGTTCTAGTCGCGGAGGGTCAGTGTGTTAAGGGGGGCAACTCTGGACTTCTCAAACACCAGAGTGACGCTGACATTTTCTTTTCTGTCCACGGCGCGAAGATAGGTTCAGGCACCATATGCTTGAGGGCTGGCGTCTGCAAAGACGTGAAGCTCCAGCTTGTTCTCTCCATCCATCCTCTGTAAGTGTCTCAAAGCCATGATGCGTGGCAAGTCCCTTAACTCGGCGCACCAGGTTGTCTGCTCCTGTCTTAGCGCTTCTGGTAGTTCTTCATCCCATCCCGGGCCAAGTTGCCATATACGTTGGAATAAAATCTTTCCTCGTATGACATACGTTGAGAGGAACCTTAGGGGATCGAAGATGTTGGCTGAGGCAATGAGGACAGAGCGTTTCGAAGTCATGTTCGTAGAAAGAATCTAAAAGAGAGGATTAACAGAGAACTTCAAGAAACCTGTGTTTTTATCCCACCATCTCTCTCAGTACCTTCGTAAAGTCGTGGGACCTGATTGACGTGATGTCAGGTGAAGTGTTAGCGTTCCCCTCGCTTTGATTGAAGAGGCTCTGCAGTTGGCAGGAATTGGTATTTCACTTGTGTAGTTACATGCTGCCTCCCTGAACAATGTCTGTGCGTCTCCAGCAAGTTTTCGGGCTTCCCCGATGTTGTTGTTGTAAGCGTTTAAGTGAAATTAGGGGCGGGGGGGATAGAGTCAATCGTGTACGCGCGCTATATTTGTCACTGACTCTTGGGGTAGGTGAGGGGAGAAAAGTAGAGGTTAGTAAGGGAGAAGATAGAAATAGAAAAAGAGTCGGGCGTGAGGAGCGTCGTCTAAACGTCTCGCGAGCTCTTCGTCCCATCGTCGCGCTTAATCCGTGATTGTCTGTGTGTGTTGGGGGGAGGGAGGAATGGGGGGGGGGGGAGAGGGGGCTCCAGGGCTGGTGGCTGGCACCGCGCGGTGTCCAAAAATTCAAGGCCAGGCTGCCCTGATGCTTGCTGCTCTTCTACGTAGGTAGTTCACGTAAAATGAGCTAAGTAAGATAGCCGCGATGTCTTTGTTCGAACCACTCATGATGTCCAAGTGATGACAAATTGGCGCCCCAGGTAAGAATAGAATGGCAGCTGTTCCAAAAGGTACTCTTGTCATGCGCCACTAATTTATATTGGGCAGCCTTAGCCTGGTCTGGGTGTCTTCTGGAACCAAGGAAAACGGAATGCTTTCTAGACGCAGTTTGCGATTGCTATCTGTAAAAATGCTGTTTGGATGTCGGCTGCGACTCACACCTTTTGCATACAGATTCGGAACAGCACCGCCAAGAGTTCCGTTTTGATTGTAGGCCCCTTATCAGGATGGTCGTTGAGGGATCCGGTGCTTGACCCGTGTGTCGAGGCGTCGGACACTAATCGGATTCTTCACGGTTCCGAACTAGCCCGAATCACAGCTCAATGAGGCATATACCAAACGCGCCCGTCGCTCGGGGACTTTTCGTTCAACTCTTCCGCGTGTCCATCCTCAAAGTAATTCCGTATAGCTTTGTCATAAAGTGTGTTGGAACCATCGTGTCTGAGGTGTCAAATTAGGCTGCGGAGTCTAACACTGGCAGTGATGTAATTATTTTTGAGTTTCGCTGTTGCCTCCGTCTATGGTGGAGCGACTTCGTAACGACCATTCTACCAACTGATTTTCTGCGTAAATGGCTTGAGAATGGTACTACTTTTTTCTTTCTTGGCGGTCGGTTCATTCATGATTCCAATGGTCCCCAGTTCCAAGAAGCTTTTTGGCGCGGCCCTCTAGTCTCCTGTGGTGACTGCCACTCCCAACACACATTCTATCAAGTTTGTGGTAGTATTCTGCAAGGCTCTCACGGTTCCTGTTGGACCCTGAAAGGTCCATCCTTGGCTTATTGAAATGGCAACCAGACCAGGGTTGGAGGTTAAGTGGCGCGTTTCGGTAGTTAGCAATATCACATCTGGCCAGGTTCAATAAGCAGACATGTGTTTTCATCTGCTTGGAGTAAGGGAAACATCAACTCGTCAGTGATCGTCCCTGTTATCGTTTTAAAGAGGGAGCATTCGACGGTTGTTTTGATGAGATCTGAGACGATGAATGGGACGACAACGGCATCCAAAATATACCCCGTCGTTGCATATTGAAATCGAAGTCCTAGACTGACCAGTGGGAAGTTCTGTATAATTACGTGAGAGACTTTGTTAGAAAACGTGCTAAGCTGCATGCATCGTCGGCCTATACCTTTCAAGTTAAGCTTCCTTGCCAACTCCTGTCGGATGCAGGTCTTCTGGATTCCACAATCTATAATACCGCAGATATATGCGAAAATCTCAGCCCTCACGGCCCAGCTCCTGAATTTTTTTAGTAGAACGCTCGAGGCTCGGCAAGGCGTCGTATTACTAGAGGTTAGTATATTGACAGCTTCTTGTGGAACCGGTAATGATGTCTTACAAAGATTGAACATTGACGAGACATGTCGTCCATTTCATCCAGAACGTCTTGCTTATCTGCGGCAGTCTTTGGGCCGATCTTCTCGTTTGGTGCAGCGAAAACATCGATGTCCCGCGCTTATATTTCTTTTTTTCTCGTCAAGTGCGACCTCGGCGGTACTGGCGCCGGTACTGCGATTTTGCTTGTTGCAAAAACAAAAGCGGGGTTGTCTCTTTCGCTGGTTCGCAACACGAACGTTGATGGTGCATAAACAGTTGGTTTCGGTTGAGGAGCCATCATCGGAACGCTTCCTGACATTCGCTCGAGCGGTGCTGATCGTTCTCTGATTTCGAATTCCACTCGTAGAAACCGTAAGTTTCGCGAGCTCCTCACCTGCGTCTGTTGTTCATGTTGGGACGTTGACCGATCCATCGTCAGACGTGTTATTTCTACCGGCGGAAACTAGAAGTGGTGCTGCGTTGCTCTTGCGTCGATGGTAATCCACAACGATGTCCGTTGGAAGACTCGACAGGAACACTTTCCTGCGTAACCTCCCATCCTCCTCCTCTATACCCTCCCCTCTTCATCCTCCCCACTCCACCCACAGTATCCACGCTAAATTTACCTGGAAAATTGAGGCCCCGTGACCTCAACACCAATTCAGTTTTCCCGCTAAATTTAGCGGGAAACAAGAGCCTAAGAGCTGCGCTCTCTGAAAAATTAAAGACGTATACAAATCTCTGCAATGCGAAATTAGAGCGCAGCTGATGAGGTACGTAATTTGATTTTGTGATATACCGTGCCAAAAAATTTGGCAAAGAACCATATATAAATGTTCACAAATAGATCCCACTCCTCACATGCTGGTTCTGCACCCTCCTCCTCTTCCGTGTCCTCTTTGTTTTTCCCACCCTCCTCTTCCGTATCCTCCCTTCCTCCTCCTGCATACCCTCTCCTACCCCTCCTCCATTCCCTCCCTTACTCCCACAGCTTCCCCTCTAAATTTAGTTGGGAAACTCAGGCCATATGACCTAAACACCAATTCAGTTTCCCCGCTAAATTTTGCTGGAAACAGGCGCCTAAGAGCTTCGCTCTCAGAGAAATTAAAGACGTTTGCAAATCCCTGCAATGCGAAGTCAGAGCGCAGCTAATGAGGTACGTATTTTGATTTTGCAATATACCGTGCTAAACAATTTGGGAAACAAACATATAGAAATGTACAAATATAGATCGGTCTCCTCACATACTGGTTCTGCATTATCCTGCTCCTCCGTGACCTCTTTCTGCATCGCACCCTCCTCCTCCTGCATACCCTCTCCTACCCCTCCTCCATTCCCTCCCCTACTGCAACAGCTTCCCCGCTAAATTTAGTAGGAAAACTCAGGCCACGTGACCTCGACACCAATTCATTTACCCCACTCAATTTAGCGGGAAAAATGACGTCACATGACTTCGTGTCATGTCACCTACGAACAAATTCTGCTTCTCCGCTAAGTGCGGAGCGCTCTTGCTCACCGCTGGCCACAGTTTCGACACGACTACGGCGCCAGCATTCAGTTGGAACTCGTGCGCAATCAATAAAAGCACGACTCCTGGCCGAACCCTGACTCCGTAGTCTCGTCCAATCAGTGCCCTAGGGCCACCTTCTTTAGTGACGCGGGAAAATTCAGCACTTTGGCGTTCTTAGTTACGAGGCTTCTGGCCTAGACAAGACACATATCTTTATGTTTATTTTGCAAGAACACGTTTTTAATTCCGCAATATTAACGCCGGTAGCCTCAGTTTAGGTGCCGGTAGACCTGCTCTAGGTCCCGTCCTTAACAAAAAGTACTTATCCAGCTAACTACCATTTCTCAAATATCATTAGTTGGAAAGATGATTGAAGTGTTAATTGTTCGTTGTAAATTTTTTTACACTGGCGTAAAAGTATCTTTATCGACAATATCTTTACGTTTCAGTAACAAATAATTTAGATTGGGTTATTATTTTTTCAAAGATGTACCGATATTGCCTTTTCCGATTTTGTTCCAAGGGATAACAGCATGAACGCCGGCTTTGAGGAGTGTTGGACGAGAGTGGCTCCTTGAGCACTCCGCTAAAACTCAACGAACATAGCTCGTTCACCTCGTTTATTTGTACGACTGCGATTTTCTTCTCAGTGCGAGTTTTATGAGTGCTAGGTGTTTAGATGAAGATCTCAGCTCGCGTAGTTCGCAGCAAAAAAAAAATGTAGCAAGTACGCATCTTCGGAAACGCTGTTCGGTTGCTTGATTTCGTTGCGCGGTTGGCCTCAACCTAGCCCCCCAGATCAACTATTTTGCTTGATCTGTCTTGATTTATTAGTTTGCGCGTGTTGATACTCAGTAAATATATCGGTTCCCGTAAAAGCGGCCCCGCTGCTCTGTGAATTGTGCACCCGTCGTGAGTGCGACCATGGTTTCAATGTCGGGAAGATACCCACATAGGAAGAAATTTGCGAGCCATTCGGCTGCACAGAATTGGCTTTCGCATAGAAGGTCTGTGCTAGTGTGTTTTCACCATTTCGCTTCAAAAGGCAAGTCCCAGTTATGTTTTGCAGCGCACGTGGCCTGCCGTACCGAAAAATTTTATGTCACGTTTTATTTGTGCGTCATGACGCTCACCCGCCTTAATGACAAATGCAAGAAGAATGAAAAAACAATTTAAAGGAGTGCATATTTATTTCGTTGATATCTTAAGTCCTTTCGGTCGTTTTTTACCGCACATCAACACACGCTGATCCAGGCTCTCCAATCGTAGCCGGAACTGAACCTTAACAGGAACTGAACCGCCTGTTTTGCCTGAACAGGAACAGAACCCGACCCGAAATGTTCGGCGCCTTTTCGGAGCTGGACCAGAACCGGCCCAACAACAAAATAAACATTCCGAACTGGTTCGCCAAATGGTTTAGATGCACATTCGCATTAATATTCCGTGCGATACGTGCCGGAAAGCTTGAGAGGCTTAGCGCTGCGGAGCAAGGTGTTTCCACTTATGCATATATTTGTTTTTGTAATCATATTTTACAAAGACAAAGGCAAATAACTGCTGTTATTGACTGTCACAAAGCCGGCCTAACCCGTTCAAAGTCACCGCACACACGTGCCCGGCAGAAAGCCGAGGCAATGCGCCGACGGGATGACACACCGAGTCACAGAGGAAACAACGCAGCATCAAAGTCGGGTTTACTGCGGTTGATGGAACCTCATTTCATCGAAACACGTTTTAGTGAACGGGCCGGTTCTATTGAAGCTCGGTTTAGAGAAAGCGGAGCCTCGGTCAGTTTAGAGAAATGCCGTTTATCGAAAATGGGACACTGCTTAAAAAGATGCTCTTCTACTACGCTCGTATATCACTGGGGCGCGTGTCAACCCAACCAGCGCCTAGATAACACCGCTTCGCGGAGGGAGGCTTCGGCGGCTTTTTACAAAATTCCTAAACCACCTGACCCAACCTTATACGACCCTTCGCAGCAACCGAATTCGCCAAAAAGGAGTCTCATCCTCATTTTCTCTAAACTGAGCTTATCTTTGATGCGATTTGATAAACTGGGGTCGCTAAAACGGCGTTCGCTAAAGCGAGCCACTCTAAACCGGACGCCTCCAATGAAATTCACCCAACCCCGGCTCGCTCCCGCCGGCAAGGAAAGACCTGGCAAATTCTTAGAGATTCCCCACGTGGTAACCCCGCGAGAGAGGTGGAGGACGAGAGATGCCGGTTAAGGAAAGCAAGAAAGAGCCACACAGAAAAGAGATCCGATCCCGGCGTAGCCGCTGTGACGCCCGGCGGAAGACGGAGAACATTCTAGGGTTATATAATGAAAACCCCCAGGCCTTTCACGAATACTCGTATACCTTCCGCGTGCTTCGTATCCGCTGTGGCAAGAAGAAAACCGTTGCCAAAGAAACGCTGCACTGGCGCGGGGCTTCCGCCTCCTACCCGCCGACAAATCGAAATGGTCATTCTTGGGTTTAAAATACATCCTATCATGCCAACGGTTTTTCTTCAAAGGGACTTCACAGCTTGGCTTCACAGGTTCACAGCTGGGCGTAAGACGCGGTTTTGCCATTGTCAGAGAGCCAGCCGAACAATTGGCCATCAATCAAACCATCAGAAATGCTCACAACATTGGGTGCGAGCAAGTGCTGAGGTTTGGCTACACTCTGCCAAGGAAGGCTCCGAACGCATCAAGTATTAAATGGCAAAATATGATGCTTGCTTTGCACATCTTCCACAAGTCCTTTTCCCGTGCACTTCGCGCCCTTGCATCGAACACAAGCATACGATACTGTGAGAAAACAGCGTGTTTTTCAAAATCATAGTGAAATGGTAGAAGATGATGACTGTCATGACACCATCGAAAGGAATGACAAAAAGGGTTGTTTTTAAAAAGAACACTCTTTCCTGCGATAGATTATCCCAAGGGGGATTTCCTGTGCAACCGCCTTGACTGGCTAGAGCAGTGGAAGAGTAGGGATTATACCGGAGGCAAGCTAGCCTCGAAGACCCATGCTGCTCTCCACCAGACGACTTGCCCACTCTTGGAGGTCGCCAGGTACTGCTTCATGAACTGCAGCTGTCCTACTTTATCTTGGAGAAGATTCAGACGGACAGCTTGGATGATGGCTTTGGATAGTATATGCAGCTGGCTGGATCCCAATATCATATGTCTATAAGGCAAGTTTATAAAGCTGAGCCTAAACTGCGGCTGCAAAGCTCTCTGCCTAAGATCAACACAGCCTCCGAAAGTGGCACCGAAAGAAACGAGCAGTGGGAAGATCTCTTCGAAATCACGAAAGCTCTACGCCCCAACTGCAACGTCGTAGTAATTGAGGGAGCACTTTCGCAAATATAGGACATCATCTCGGTCCTCGTCTATGTGGCAGGATACGCCGTGTATGCAACTTTAAAAAGGCTGAGCTGTGAGAAATGCAGGGCTGCATTGACAATAGACAAGACAATCAAGAGTTCGGCCATGCAGCACCACAATGACCTTGTAAGAAAACTTGACAGGAAAAGACTCACGCATCCAACAATTTTTTTTTTAAATGCAGTGGTAAACGAATTTTTTTGTTGTTGTCCAACTGTCGAAGCAGCCAGTTTTTTTCAGATGCCGAACCAGCTGCAGGTGGCAAGAAGAGCTCACTGTTGAAATTTTAGCAAATGACGAATGCTCGGACTTTGACAACTGTGAGGATGGACACATGAGCAAGCAGGTGCTTAAACATACCTTATGGTACTGCACAAACATTCTGTGGAAGAATATGTGCCACAAGCTGAGTGACAAGATATTTTATGCAAACACCAAGACAAAGAAAAGTAAAGCGGAAACTCTTAGAGCCTAATCAACCACCACTGGACCTACGCAAGCTCGTTAGAACTTTCTGATGCCACTGCAACTAGCGATTCTTTTGCGGCTTTTACATTTGTGAAAACCTCTGTAACATTGCAGGCATCTCGGTGTTATATTTTATTATAAGTATTTTGTTAAAGACCAATTTTTGTGAAATGAATATTATAATTGCTTATCCTGATAGTCAACCAACCAAAGAACTCAAATCCTTTATTATACACAACGAAGACTGTGTATGGATGTGCACCTATATAATATGTGCTGCAGGTTTATGCCACTGTATTTTGTGTTACATGTGCTGTTTTCGAGTATTCTGGTGGTGATATGTCATTGAAGTCGACATGGCGTATGAGTGGTGCATGTCACATTGTCGGGAAAGCTACAAAACGGCATCTGAAATGCACATGCGCGGCTATGGGAGAACCATCGTATTGACGAGATATTCTCTTACTCAACTCTCACAGGTGAGAAATGAGGCATTTACAACTTCCTTTTATAGTGCTGAGTGCAAGTCATGGTCATAGGGATCTTGCCACTACTTACATTTAAACTAAAACCCTACTTATGAGACTGTGATGCGGTCCAGATTCAGTTTGTTGAAGTTTGTAGGTTTTTCAGGTAACATTGAAGTACTATTTTTGTCCCTGGAGAGTTTTTTCAAAGTTTTCATAACGCATGGCGATATGCTTAAGAAGCTGGACTGGGGATCTATCTTTGCTGCCAAGCACGAATATTTTGATGCAATGCGACTAATATATTGAAGCAGGCAGAAGCGATAAACTTGCTGCAACAAACTAGTTATAACCCAGTTATTATGACAACATAATAACTTGATAAACTCAAAAAAATATTCACCGCTTTTATAGACATTTTATTGGTTAGCATTTGGTGCGGTACGTTTTAAATTTACGCATGCAAAAAAAAAATGTGCTCTTAGGAATTAGCCTAGTCGTCTTCAGTTATACCATCTGGCGTTTCAATTTCACGCAATGATATGGTTAAATCGCAATCACTGCATCTCGTTATTTCATGAGTATTACTTTTCATAAAGTCGTTTATCTCCAATGAATAGTTACACCACTCAAAATATAGCTGCTTACAAGTAAACGGAGGGTGTCTTGTGACAGTATTAACTACAGCATTCTTCCGTTTAACGTCGAAAATACGACGCCGTAATATATTTCTTGAGGAATAAAATCAGCTTCCTAGCTGGCATTATCAGCGCATCGGAAATTTAGCTAATTAAACACGCAGCTGCGACGATCGATCTACGTACGTTGCTTTTGCTTCGGTGCTTCGACGCGCACCCGCAATGGCCTTCCTTTGTGACGTCAGGAGGAGAGCGCTACGGCCTTGTCTTCTCGGGGGTGTTGCCTATACAGCAACGTATGAGTTAAAGTTGTTGTTCCTTCCGGTGGTGTGGGAGGCAGGTTCCGCTTCGATTTTCTGGAGCGTGGTGGCACGAACGTCGCTGAGTGACGGGTCGACTCACTGCTTGAACTATAACTATGTGCATTTATTTACACTCTAGTTACAAGTCCCAACTTGGGAAACCATCCTGCCTCGTCTAAACTCTCGACCCCCTTCCCCAATTTCTCTCCATCAAATCCAAAGTCCGAATCTCCAAATTCCTCTCCGCGCTCTTTTTGTAGGCCCGTAGGGGCCTCCTTTTCCCTCAGGAACCGACCAATCTCTTCAAATTCCTCCACTCACACGTGGTACACTGTTCTCCAATGGTCGGCGAGCTGTCACCCTGGCCCCATAACTGCCAAACCTAAATTCATTGTAAAGTTGTTCTCTGCAATTTTCCCAGCCTGGCGAGGCAATCTGCATACGCGCACATTCGGTTATAAGCCACAAGCATCTTCCAGCGCGGGCTCTTTCGGTCCCGGTCCGAGCAGACTCCCGAAACCGAGACGCTTCTTAACGACCGCGGGGGACGGCTCCCGCATTGCGGCCGCTCTGGCCCCGCCGATGCTCCCTCCAAAACGCCGACACCCACAAAGAAAGCTAAAAAAAAAAAACAATGCTGACGCAACTCTGGAAAGTTCTAACAAAAGAAAACACCTTAATAAATAAGCATGATTTCTATACACTTAACTCTATGGCTGCATTTACATGGATACGACCGTAGCGCATCGAGTCGAGATTTCACGATTTTGATTGGTAGCAGTTGGGTAGAAGAGGAAGAAGTAAGAAGACAGGCTGCGTGTGATTGGTCCCTGCTCGATTCGATGCGCTACGGTCGCATTCATGTAAACATAGCCTCTGTTTATAAACAAACCAGAGCGCATATAACGGACGCCACCGCCGCCGCGATTGCCTGATAGAGTGTGGGCATTAAGCTCGCCGTCGCTCATAAATAAACCATTGAAATGCGATGTTGTCGGCGTCGGTGTGAGTCCCCCTGCCCTTTTTCGCGTTCGAATTGCTGATTCTACGTCGTCTTCGTGGCAATGTCTGACTACTTTAGCGGCCTCAGCGAAATTACCGAGGCTCGTTACACCGTAAAACGTTGCCTGAATAATGTTACATGCGGCGATTCATTCCACTTGGACGCCGCAGGACGTACGCTAAATCCTGATTCGCATGATGAAACTTCGCTCGCAATTTCCAATCGCGACGTCGCTCGGGCAGCAAAAACGTGAACCGTAGCTGAAATGGTCGACGTCGATACTGAAAACCGCAAGCAGGATCGGACGAAGTGAATCAGGGAAAAGAAGTCGGTGATGGCCACTGGTAACAATGATCAACATCTCATTGTATCTACTATTTACATCGTGCCTGCTTACCAACCTTCAAACTTAAGTCTTTTGAGGCCTGCACCTCTTATCGCAAGTACCGGGCCAACATTTGGTCCAAGGGCCGGTGTCGTCTTAAAGAGCAGACGACAAGCAGAAACGTTTGAAAGAGCAGACGACAGTTCGAACGATCAGGCGGTCGTTAGAAATTGAAGACGCACCGAACGTAGTCTGCAGGTGGTCCGTACAACTTCAAGGTTTTCCGGCGTTCGTGTTGAAACAAAACGAATAAATATGATGAGCAGAAGTACCCGTGAAGTCAACCCAAAGTGCTTCCCGCCCAAGCAATCGTGGTCCGACGGCGTCTGGTTTTCCCTTTTCACGGCACAGGTCAGCGTTCTCGGACAAACCAACCACATGAAAACTGACCTTCAAACCTTTCTCGACACTTTTGGTACAGCCCCAGTCGCGACATTGTGACGAGAAGGCAGGTTTTTTTCCGCTTCCTTTTATAACAAAGGAATATACGTCTCACACGGGCACTTCCGCCCATAGCCCCAGACCGGAAATGCGGCTGACGCGCCACCACCGCTCAATGAAGTGACAGAGATAAGTATCTTATCCGTTTTACTGAAAGAGGGCAAGAGAGTAAACGGGAAAGGGCTGTTGGCTTATTCCTCCTTACTGAGTGGTTGGGAAAGAGCCAAAGACACGGATGAGCTCCTGGGGTGTGTGTGTTTCTCCAAGTTCGGTTTTTTTTTTCGCAGGTGGTCTTATTTTATTTTACTTTGAGGTGTAATCAGAGCTAGCGGAATCAACGACGACAATCCCCTGGCCATCGGAACATCACTGTTCGGTAATAGGCTGCAAGATTTACAACCGAAAGCGCAGATTATTTTGGGAGGACCTCTGTATCGCGCACGGCGTTCGACCAGGCAACTGCGGTTGCAATGTCTTGAAACTCCATCGCTTTCCAAATGACGAAAACATTTCGCAGCAGTAGGATGTGTACACTGCAAAAATGGACCGTAAAATTTACGGTCAAATACCAGGCAGCTGATGCTGCCAAACTTGTACAGTAAAATAACGGTGCACAGTAAATCTGGTTCACGATAAATTGAAACGGGGACCGTAGAAATCTAGGGTCGGCCTTAAAATGTACGGTGAAAAGATTTACAGTGCGCCATTATTTTTACGGTGCAATTTAAACGGCGACTGTAGATTTCTACAATCACCGTTTAAATTTATCGTAAACCAGATTTACAGTGTACCGTTATTTTTACTGCACAATTTTGGCAGCATCAGCTGCCTGGTATTTGACCGTAAATTTTACGGTCCATTTTTATGCGACCGTAAAGTGTTGAAAACTATGGTACTGGACCACACCATTATAGTCATTTGAACAAAGTAAAACATACAACGTAAAAAAAAAGGTTTGACGAGTATTTTGGGGCTGTTGTGTTGCACTGTTCAACTGACTTTAATCGCGCATATCTAAAGTGAATAGGCAGTTATGCACAGAAAATTTTGTGTGCGGCGAGGTCGACTGCTCTTGCAGCACCCGATGCATTAATATCCGTGACCGTGCTGTCAAAGAAAAGTAAAAAGATGTTATATCTATTTGCATTTCCATTTATATTCCGACATGTCAATTAACTGAAGAATATTTTTGTTTACGTATGTTTTCTTGTTTTTTTATTCGGGTTCCTCGATCAGGGTTGATCCCAACGACATCTGTAAAAACAGATATACGAAGTAGTTCTTTTTTTACAATCTCAGCTCATAATACGCGTTAAAAATAATTAGACAATAAACACGTAAATTGGCCAGTGACTAAAGCTTTTGAAACACTGATCTTTTGAATATGCCTAAGTAGCCTGGCACTTAATCTTGCAAGTTAATAAAACTCCCCCATATGAACTTCTAAATTCACAAACACTTTTTTTTACCAAACTAATACCAGGCTAAGGACCGAACAGCCATTCACCGAATTACATATTTTGATGACTTGTAAAATGCAAATAAAGAACGAAAGGGTATATCTGCCAGTTCTCAACTATAGTCGTTTATAAAGCAACACATTATAACATTTTACAATTGTAACAGAGGTTGCTATATATAGGGAACCGCATTCAGAACTGTAAAATAAATCATTGTTTTTTTTTCCTCGTTCTGCACTAATAAATTACTCTCAAATTAGTTGTCTTTATGTTGAGCAACTTGCCTATCTTGGAATATACACGCTGCTATTATTATGTTACAACAATATTCAATCGAGCCACTTTTAACAAGACCTTTACATCCTCGGGATATTGAAAATGTTTAAGTTCAGAATATATATCTCTACTGGATCCAAAGCTGCAACTGCAGTCCTTGAAACTGATTTATATTTATGTTCTGTAAAAATTAAAAGTGGAAATAAAAGCCTTGTTATTTTGAATAAACATTTTAAGTCTTTTTGAATGAAGACTAGTCGCCAGTGGCGTCGTGAGGCAGGTACAGTCATTACTTAAAGTATATAGCTCATCCTAGTTATAACGGAGACAATGCTATGAAGAGATAATTGTGTTTGAATATTTTAAACGAGAAGTACCACTCATTAAAATATCGTTTGGTAGCGTATATTCGCACACTACAAGATATATTTGAGTAAGCGAAGGACAGGGAACACGAAATAAAATAATCAGACTTGCTCTTTATTCTACACTATCTCACCATAGCATGCCTCTAGCATTGATAAGAACTCTCCCTGCGCAAATTTTCATACAAGCAATGTACATTCTAAAACAAGGAGCTCAGTCTGGAGCCATTGCTGAAATATATGTTAGATCAGATGGAGTATACAAAGGAACAAAAAAAAAAACACAAATGATGCCAAGAAGCACAAATGAGCTCAATACCTTTCAATAAACTCCAACGTGATGCAAATCTCTTCTGTGTACGCAATGTTGAAAACGTAGTACGAGTACGTGCTGAATAGTATTGCAGTGCGTGGTCGAACATGTGAATTTTGTCCATCACAGATTGAGATCGAGTACATGCTGGCTAAGTAGATGCTTTTCCCTAGAAAAGAAAGGATAAAACAAAGGGCGTGAAGGTAGATATAAAATGTAGGAAATTGCAGAACTATAATTGTAGTTCAAAATAATTATAAAATTATAGGCAATATTCATTACTAGGGGTTCAGAAAGTGATCAGTAAATGCTCATCATGAACTAGAATGCACGGGGAGATGGGTGGTGCATCTTGAATCATGTCAGTTACAGACTGGCCTTACTGACAGGCACCATCACAAAATTCCTCCAGAACACTGGGTAAGTGGGACTCGCTGCGAGGCTCGGTAAGTACCTGGCCCATAGATTTGTTTTCTACGGGGTAATTTAGTGCCTCTTTAACGGGGACATGCGGAGCAAACCGGTCCTGTTGACCACAACTGCGTACCATGTACATACTCAGCGTTTCCACACAAGGAAAGTGCTTTCTCAAAAATGCAGATTTCATGTGTTCTGGAAGAAAGGTGGTAGCATTCAGGTTCATAACATCATTGCATAATGATGTTATGAACTCAATGATGTTATGAACCTCGACTGAACCAAGCACGTTTTGAAGGCTTTCAGCAAGTTTGCCGAACATGTATTGTTTGTACAAGAAATGCCGCGACGTTGAAATTCATAAATGGTTTTTTGAACTGTTGATACCGACATAAGAAGCTTTCCGTTGAACTGCAAATACAAAAAAAAACAAAAAAAACAAGGTCGTATTTTACGGCTTTTCTTTTTCCTTCTGCAGACAGAGACATTAACACGTCGCAGTTATCATCAGGGGATTGCATCACGTTAACAGCACCGTCTTCATTAGAATCCGCACTTGTCGACCGAGTCGAAGAGTCCTCAACCTGAAGCGGGCCTGCAGGCGATGCGCCGTCGCCCAAGAAACCCGTCACTCGTAAATGTGCCCAGTTCAAATGTGGCGTGAACTATGATTTCACACCTTCTGACAGTTGGAGCACGAACACGAAACCAAAATACCGTCGGTGATGTGGCCTATTAAATGTTTTAGCAAAGCCTCCCTTGTGCGGCACTCGACTAAGCATGCTGGCAAAGTGCACTGAAAGTTTTCCAAACTCCTCGAAGCAAACCGAACTTACCCTTAGGCGTTCGAATGCCTATGTCTTCTCAAAATATGACACCTGAGAGCATCATACGTAACAAACTAGCGACAGCATCCTTCGTCCACACACGGAAGAATTCGAGAGCTGAAAACGCGTGCTTGAACAGAAACTACAAATTCTGCAAGTAAACATCTTTTAGGGTGTTGTATTTATGCCACCGCTACACTATCCTTGCCAAGCAAGCAGCAAATTGATAATGAAATACCTGTCTCGAGTATTCAGTTGCCTTCCGCTCCAAATTTTCAGGTGCACAAAAATCCTGGAATTCCACGAACGAACGGGGAGAAAATGGCGCGGAGACGGGCGGGAAGGCGGGAAAATGAACCGAACGTTCACTTCTTCCACTTCTTCCCGCGTTTTCCCAACCACAGTGGTGCCAACCAACGTTGCTTTCTTTTGTCTATACTTCTAGCTTGTAGCATTGTTGCTCTACTGCTTGCTCTTGGCTTTTTTTTTTTTTTTTTTGCAGTTAAGGCAGTTACGTTCTGCGTTGGCGCGGACAAAGAAAGGAGGTGAAGGGGCGAGAGGAGGCTCTCTGGGTTCCCGCAGCTTCTGAAGGTCAAGCGTAATGACCAGTTAGCGATGCGCGTCTTTTCTTTCTGTTTTCTTGCTCCATGCAGTTTTGCGTTTCCCTCTCGCTCTTTTTTGCTCGTTTGCGGTGCATTTCAGGTAATTCCTCTTCACGGCGTACTTGCAGTTTTTATTAGTGTGTAGCGCCGTAAATTTGACGGTTATTTTTTACAGTGTAGTTAAACAGAACCGACGCATCCTTTCGAGTGTGCTCGGACTATTGCGTGCATAGAGCGCGAACCGAGCTTACCACTGTACCGTTGATGAACATGGGCTACGCTCACTAGGTGGGTGCGAGTTTTCTCGTAAGGATCGCTGTGTCACCTTGTAACTTTTTGTGACCTACTTTATCTTACCGCTGATATCTTACAGTCGTCACACTGACGCAATTTTATCATCTAGAACAATTAGATGAGGGCTCATTTCCGCGGCTGGATGTGGCGAAATGGTCAAAAAGTTCAATCGGTTTTTCTTAATTGCGATCTCCTGCGCGATAGAAAAGAGCCGTGAAATTATGTTGACCGTCGCAAAGTAACTGGGTCCTTCTTACTGTACGAAGTACTCTACGTAGCGTAGCTTGGAAAATTACTTTAATTTAAATTGCTGTAACATGCTCGTCGTCGATCTTAAATTGTTGAATCGTCGATCGACGTGCTTCGGCAGTGGACCCATTTCGACCTCGCAGGTTTTAAGTTCTAGATAGAGGACACACTCGTCGACACGGGATCTTCAATTAAAACTTCTATAAGCGTCTGCAAGCCAGAGAGGGCTGCCTTCTATCGTTCTCTGCAATCATCTTGTCTCGCGCGTCCTTGTTCGACACAAAACGTCGAAAAATATTATCGGTGTACTGCATCTAAACCGGCAAAAAACCTAAACAGAAATTCAATCTCTGTTAACTGATAAAATATTTTGAGTATTCGCTTCCAATTTCTATCGGCATGGCGTTCAGTGCCGCACTTCACGGCAAGATCCCACTTGGTGCGACATAAAGCGAGGAAGAAACGTTCTCAATAGGTTGAAAAGTGTCATCCGCGGCACTCAAGAACACAAGAGGCGCCCTAAGTCGGATACCCAGCCCATCGCAACACCCAGCAGCACACCCAACGCGGGAGCGGTGCCCTGAAAAGCACTTTCGCAAACGTTTCTAACCACTCAGCATGGCCGCAGAACCTGACGCTCCCTAGATGGTGCTGCATCATGAAAATGGGCTCTACCCACGATAAGACCCTTCATACACGTTTGGAAATTTTTTGTCAGGGTGCCGCCATCTTGCTCGTTTGGGGTAAGCTTCGACGCGTCATAATGCGATTCCAAAGCCTTGCAACGATGTCGTAATCGGACTATGGCCGCGCCCAAGGGTACCCCAATCGGGCAAGATGGCGGCGTCCTGAGACCGGACTTGCAAACGTGTATAACTTGCCTCCTCTTCCGCCATCCCGCCTATTGTCGGGAAAGGGCTTCTTAGGGAGGTTCGATTCAGAGAGGAGGGGAACCGCCAAAGGCGTGTCGTCACAATTAGTGGCTGTAGTATACTGTTACGTCACAGGTTTCTTAGACTGTCAAAACAAATATGTGTGCACCGAAAATTCGAGCTTCTATAATTAATTTTCTAATGAAATCTTAGTTACTTTGGTTTGATAATTTGGCTGCGTAAATTTGCGTTAGGCCTACGATCGCTGTTTTTTCTCTGGAGAGGCCCTTTAAGTGGTCGAAGTTGTTTGTCTTGAGACGAAAGAATTAATATTTAGGTGACGAAGGAAACCAAAACGGTGGAGTTAAATCAGCGTGATAGCGATAAGAAAGAGGGCGGGGATCATGAACTCGCTACGACACAGACAACTTTCTTCGACCCCCTAAGGGGGAAAAGTAACCAATATATGTTGAAATATTGGCAGCAGACTGTATCGACTGGCAACAAGGCGCCGAAGAAAAAGACAAAGAGGTGTGTAAAAGGCGGCTCGTGGTTCCAGCTCATGGTTCGACGGACTCCACCACCCGCCGCCGCAGTTAGAAATGCCTCAAATTTCTAATTATGTAAATATTGTAAAATAAATTAGTTGAAGGGTCGTAACCCCTTCAAGTGATGACCCGAACTTCAGCAACAAAGATAATGTCCGTGCCTTCTACCGAATCCACATCCACCGGCACCCGGTCCCCTTCTCCAGCCGTTGCCGCGGTCAAACTACCTGACTTCTGGACCACCGACGCGGAACTATGGTTCATCATCATTGAATCTATTTTTAAAAAAAAACGCATAACAACGCAAATCTCAAAATACGACAACGCCGTTGCGGCCCTCCCGCAGTCCACCGCTAGCATCATACCGGACGTATTCCGAGCGCCTCCACCTGACAATCCACATGACAAATTAAAAACCGAGTTAACTGTAGGACAACTGAGTCTGAGCAACGGCGCATTCAGTAGCTCCTGACCGGAGAGGAGCTGGGCGATAGGAAACCTTCGGAGCTCCTCCGCAGAATGCATCAGCTTTTGGGAGTACGCGCCGAAACACTCCACGCGTCCATCTTTCAGGAATTACTCCTTCAACGACTTCCTCAACAAGTTCGCATGATCCGGTCAACATTAGCGTAGCCATTGGAAACCCTGGCCCAGACGGCAGATAAAATCATGAACGTTTCCAACCTCGGAATTTCTGCGTTTCACAAAAACGCACCAGCAGCTGCCCAGTCGCAAGCATCTTCCTCTCTAGAGAAGTTTTCTCAGCTCATTCAATCAAACAGGAGGCTTTCGGAGCAAGTTGACCGATTGGCGAGGATTTTGCGAGACCTAAATTCGCGGCCTTCAAGGTCATCTTCCCCGTACACATCTCGAGCACGTCGGTGTAGCACTTCCCGCGGTGCAAACAACTGGTGCTGGTACCACCAATCATTTGGACACGACGGCAGAAAATGCACTCCACCAGGTGCTTTTCCGGAAAACACTTCACCCACTCACTGAAGACGGCCAGTGCAGCGGGAACCGCAATTAGCCGTTTGTTCCACGTCACTGATCGCCAAGCAGAAATCCAGTACCTCGTGGACACCGGCGCCGAGGTCAGTATCATTCCTCCTACGCTGGAGGATCGTCGGCACCGACAACAAACTCAGCCGCTACAAGCGGTCACTGGATCGGTGATCAAAACGTATGGACAAAGATCACTAACCCTAGATCTCGGCCTGCGGCGCGCGTTCCGCTGGGCATTTCTGGTGGCCGACTTACGCTTTGTGATCATTGGGGCATATTGTCTCCGTAACTTCGACCTTGTGGTGGATGTTAAGCGTCGACTTCTAATCGACTCAACAACGCACTTCAGCATCCAAGGAGTGCTCTCTAAGGCACCATCTCTCAGTACTACCTTGCAACCTCTGCAGACTGCTCCTTCATTGCGAAATCTCCTGAAGGAATTCCCAAAGTTAACGCAGCCTTGCAACGCCAAGGTTCCAGTCAAGCACACCATTACTCACTGCATTGACATCCACGGATCTCCAGTTCTTGCCAAGCCGCGACGCCTCGCACCGGACAAGCTCCAGATTGCCAAGGACGAATTCGAGAACCTACTGGAACTCGGATTCATCCGTCCATCATTCAGCGTGTGGTCCAGTGCCCTGCACATGGCACCTAAGAAGTCTGACGACTGGAGACCGTGTGGAGATTACAGAGCCCTCAATAAGGTCACTGTACCTTATCGGTACTCGATCCCCCACATTCAAGACTTCGCTGGAATGCTACACGCTTCTACAATCTTCATAAAGATAGACCTTGTGAAGGCGTTTTATCAGAGCCCGGTCGACCCATCTGACATTCATAAAACTGCCATAACCACACCCTTCGGCATGTTTGGGTATGTGCACAAGCCATTTGGCCGCGAAACGCCGCTCAAACGTTTCAGCGTTTCATGAACCAAGTCACACGTGGATTGACCTTCTGTTTCAACTATATCAATGACATCTTAGTTTTCAGTAAAAACCACGAGGAGCATGAACTCCATCTTTGCCAACTTTTATTCCGTCTCCACGAATACGGCGTCGTCCTGAACGCCGCTAAGTGCGAATTTGGCGTTACCGAGTCGGATTTCTTGGGTCATCACGTAGACCAACATGGCATCCGTCCTCTACAGGAAAAAAGTGAACGTTATCCGAAAACTTCCGCAGCCCCAAAACACAAAGAAACTTCGCGAATTTCTAGGACGGGTCAACTTCTACAGGAGATTCATTCCAAACTGTGCAGCCATTCTCCAGCCACTCGACCGATTCCTCACTGGAAATTTCAAGAAATCCATACCACTCGAGTGGAACGAAGCTGCAGCTGAATTGTTCCAAGCATTCAAGCACAAGCTTGCTGATGCTACGACGTTGACCCATCAGAAACCTGACGCACCCCTCTCCCTTGTAACTTATCCCTCCAATGGAGCTGTGGGAGCTGCACTCCAGCAGTTTACCCAATCCGGTTGGCAACCCCCTTTCATTCTTTTCAAAACAAACGACGCCAACCGAATCACGTTACTGTACGTTTGGGAGCGAGCTTCTAGCCGTTTACCTTGGCGTGAAGCACTTTTGCCATTTCTAGAAGGACGTCAATTTCACATCATGAGTGATCATAAGCCCCTGACGTACGCCCTTACATCAAACAGCTCCTCATACACACCAAGGGAAATCGGCAAATGGCCTACATTTCGGAATACACCAGCGATATCCGTTTCATAAAAGGCAAAGAAAATACTGTAGCTGACCCTCTATCTCGGATTGGTCTCGACAACGTCAACAACTCTCAGCCGATCATCAACTTCCGGGAACTGCCTACTGCTCAACGACTTGACCAGGAACTTCTACATCTTCGCTCCTCCTTTACAGCGCCGGTCCTGCAAGACATAGAAATTCCTAAATGCGACAAAACACTTGTTTGCGACACTTCTATGGGCCGTCCTCGCCCATACGTGCCGGCACAGTTCGGACGAGCTGTTTTCGATGCCCTCCACTCGCTCTCCCACCCTGGTACACGAGCGTCGCAACGACTAGTCTCTGCTCGCTACGGCTGGCCGAGGATGAAAACCGATAGTGCATACTTTATACGAACGTGTCAACACTGTCAACGAGCCAAGATCCACCGCCACTTTCACACCCATAGGTACCTTCCAGTTATCCGACGCTCGATTCAGTAACGTCCATCTCGACATCGTCGGACCATTACCTCCATCTCAAGACTACCGTTACATCCTCACATGCGTAGACCGCTTCACCCGCTGGACAGAGGCAATGCCCATGAAGGATATGACTGCAGAAACAGTCGCACAGACATTCATCTCCATGTGGATTAGCCGTTTCGGTGTACCAACAACAGTGACAACCGATCCAGGGAGACAATTTGAAAGTCACATATTTCGTAAGTTGTCAAGCCTCCTCGATATACATCACATCAAAACAACGGCATACCACTCTTCATCCAATGGTCTCGTGGAGCCATTCCACCGACAAATGAAAGCTGCGATTCAAGAGCATGGCTCATCAAGCTCCTGGACCGAAGTCCTACCACCAGTGCTCTTGGGCATCCGCACCTCCCTGCGTGAAGAACTAAAATGCAGCACCGCTGAATTGGTGTACGGCTCTACCCTTTGACTACCCACCGAATTTTTTCACAGCAACCATAACGCAAGTGACACGCACTGCGAGAGCTACACAAACCGATTAAGGTCACTTCTACAGAATCTGCAACCAACCGCACCCAAAATGCAACCACGCAAGGTCTTCGTAAGCCGTGACCTCGAACGTTGCAGTCCTGTGTTCGTGCAAAACGACACCGTCAGACGCCCAATACAGTGCCCCCACAATGGACCCTATACGGTGCTTGAACGAAATGAAACGACATTCACCCTGGCCATCAGAGGTCGCAAGGAAGCCTTATCACTAAACCGTATCAAGCCAGCACATCTACCCAACACATCCTTAGAGGACATTTCAGGAACGATTTTTGCTGCACTTGCTGCAACACCGTCAACACCGCTCGTCTCACCGACCTCCTCGCTAAGGGGAGGGGGGAGGGGGGGGGGGGGCACCTTGTAGCGACTGGCAACAAGGCGCCGAAGAAAAAGACAAAGAGGCGCGTGAAAGGCGGCTCGTGGTTCCCGCTGCTGGTTTGACGCACAGTTCGGCGGACTCCAGCACCCGCCGGCGCAGTTATGAACACCTCAGATTTCTGATTATGTAAATATTGTAAAATAAATTAGTTGAAGGATCGTAACCCCTTCAGGACTATACTTCGTTTAACCTTTAGCATGATTGTTCAAGATGGTACAAGGAGATAGACTTATCAAGGAATTTTAAAACATTATCACGGCGGCCGTCATCTTTGTGTGACTGTACTGTCGTCGGCTGAAGAAATTAAGCCGAGTGAACGCGTAGAGACATTGTCCATTTATTATGTGTGTCTATGTTTGTACATCTGAAAGACTATGACTGCACTCAGAAGCGAAGTATATCTTCCATTCAACAATAAGTTGCAAGTGCGGTTGGAGCTACACATTAGAGCTCTGCAATGGGCCGGGCCAACACGAAAGCCCGGGCCCGGGCAGGCTAGCACAAACTGTTTTGTTTCTCCAGTCCGGAAACACAGATTGCTTCCGGACTCGGGTCAGGCTCGGAAATTGGTGTAACACATTTTCCAAAACGTTGAGACGATAATTCTTACGTATTGATCATTTAAAGTTGAAGAAACAAAAAAGCCGAAATGCAAAAATGTACAAAGGCAAAAAAAAAAAATATTGGAAATAAAGAAAGCTTTCTTGAACTAAGAAAGCCCACACGAAGATACGAAGAGTCCTAGGGATTCCATCAGCGTATTCAGACCGCAGCCAGTAGGAAAGAAAACGAGGGCACTTCGGGCAGTACGGCTGTGTTTCTCTTTCCTTTTCAAACTCTCGAAGAAACAAAAAAACATCCCCTGGCTACCAAACACAAGCTATGCATTTTATATATGATTAAGCACCCGAAGATTCACCACGTGATTGCGATATGACAGCTTCTTCCAATTACTCTAAACAAATGAAATACAAAAATGCCTTCCCAGGGCAGCTTTGAGTTGAAGAGATGACGCGCAAGCTTTGGCCCGGTTCGGGTAAGAGGCCGAGGTCTGCCCCTTGGCCCCTCACACGCTTTAGGCCCTGATCAGGCCGGGCTGGGCCTGATCAGGTAGACATCCTATCGGGTCGGGTCGGGGCCGGGGCTGATCAGGTAATCACTCCATCAGGCCTGGTCCGGGTCGGGTAAGAACCGGCGGAACCGGGGCGGGGCCTAAAATGTAGCCCCATGCAATGCTCTATTATACACTCTCTGAAGCACTCAACTACCAATCCTTTAACGCGTGGTCCCCGCTCTCCTTGCGCTTGGGTTTTGACGCGACTGTGATACGATTGACAAAGACGGACGTACGACGGGGTACTAAGAACACTGTAGCTTCCACCGTACTGTCAGCTTACACATGAGGGGAGTATATTTCGTCCACCAACGTTTTGTGTCAGAGGAGTTTAGTACGAAAGAAAAAGAGGGATGCCGTATTTCGGCGTTCCGACCGAAACGTTGAAAGACGACATCCTTTCATTTGCTAGTTTCGATAAGTGAGGAGAGCTTCGGATCATTTCGACACTCGACGGGAACGAACGCTCGATATAATATTTATTTTGTAGTTGCGAAGTAATTTCTCCAATATTCTCATTGATTTCCGTGTCTGTGTTTGTTTGCGTGTGTGTGTATATGTGCGTCTGAGTGCGTGCCTGCTCTGGCTCGCATAGAGCGCTCTGCGTCTATAATTTTTTTTCGCGCTGACGGTTTTGGTTTTGATTTGTAGCTCGGCCGACGTCGTAAAGGCTCCGCGACGCCGCTTGTCCTTTAAACCGATAGTGGGTGTGTCTGTGTCCTCAGAGATTGAGAGAAATTTCGATTCTGAGCTCTTTTTGTAGACCGCATTCACCAACTTGGCGACAGAGCGTCCTTGGACGTTTCGCGCTCGCAAGATTGGCTCGATGCCAAATATGCTTCTTCTGTTGTTAGTTCGGACGATAATCAATCTGGAAAATAATGTCGATAATAAGAGTGACCTTGCTGACACGAGCACCGAAAATTATTGCAAGCAGCTCGCGCAAAAAAAAAAAAAAAAAATAGTCAGTTGAATAACTGCCACGTCACGTGATTACACAGAGTAACACGATTTCTATCAATGCAGTGCTCAAATTGATGCGAACACGTAACAATAGTTAATAGTTATGTTAATTCCGTTCGGAGTAAGTTTATTCCTATCGTCTGCGTCGTAGCTAGGTTGAACGCAAAAAAAAAAAAAAAAAATAGTTACCTTAAGTGTCTCAGAACCTTTGGCACGGACACATTGGATGGCACTTTCTACTTATATCTACCGATCTATCTATATGCATATAATATATATATTATATATATGCATATATATATATATACTATATATATATATATATATATATACATATATATAATATATATATATTTATATATATATATATAATTATATATAATATATATATATATTATATTTATATATATATATATATATTATAATATACTATAATATATATATATATATATTATATATTTTATATATATATATATATATAATATATATATATATATTATATATATATATATATATATATATATATATATGTATGAGGTGGTTTCATCTCAAATCGTGCAGGCAAAAAGGGTCAAATTTTTAATTTCGATGAAAAAAAATATATGTTATGGCGCCGTTTCTAAAACCGCAGTCGACACAAACCGCAAGTTCGTCGGATTTTTTGTTCTCGACTTATGAATTTTTAAAGAGGCCGCGGCGAAAAGCTGTGTTTTTCACACCCGTCGTGGGTCGGATGTTTCGCTTGATCTCCCGCCATGGATTTGTAGTCCACATTATATTAACTTTTTTCAATCACTTCTGTGGACACGTTTAAAAGGCTCCAATACCATGAAATAATTTTAGGCCTTTTGCCTTTTTTCTGTAAAAATGTCAAAAAACGCATCCTCGGTCAATTGTTGACGAACTTTGACAATTAATTACTGGCGATCTACTTGGGTTACACTGATATTTTTTATGTCCACGGAGAGCCCAAAACATGCTCTTTATATTTATTGTAAATTGCCTTGGCTGTATAAAATATCATTTTGCGGTACGTTTACGTTAATATTATGCAAACACCAAAAAGTACCATATTTGAAATTGATTTTCTAAAAAAACCCATTTTTTTATTTTTTTTATTTTTTGTTCAAATGTAGATATGATAGTTGTCTACACGAAAATCAAGCCTAGAAAGTGTATATTTTGTTTGCATGTTTTATATTTAGGCCTCAATATCGGAAAAAGACGTCTTTGTTTTGCAAGATCTAAGTCAGACATAGCGACCCATGCGTCTCTACGAATTGTGAAAAAGTTTTCTTGAATTTTCTTCTGCATTTTGTAATCAATTATAAACGGATTTTGTGGTATTGAATATTTATGTATGTTTTGATAAGAGCGGGAACCATGAGATACATATCTAACCAAATCAGCAGGCCTAGTAGACTTTCAATAACCAAAAAGCACAGACGTTGTATTGTTTCGATTTATAAACCTTTGAAAGTAAACTAGCACGACTAGCTATTAGCTGTCATATTACTAAGACAAAGAAAGTCACCACATCGGCGATATATTATATACAATTCTTTACGAAACCAAACGCTGGGGCTTGTTCACCGCACATCGCACAGGTCACCAGGGAATGTC